>NC_087530.1:300000-600000 GCF_963921805.1 Phalacrocorax carbo
ACAGGAAAATGCTGGAAAAGCAAGCAGCTGAGAATAAAAATAACGTCTTATTTTACTTCCTTGAGAAAGATGAGGTCTTCACCCCACCTGTCATCCCTACAAGGCCTTACATGACGGACAACAACAACTCGCCCCGTGTTCTCACGGGCACGCATGAAACAAATCGGTAACTGTTTCAAATAATGCCAGAATCTCCTCAGTTAAACTAGTCAAGAAGCTATTTCCTTCATCTTGTGTCCTGATAAGATGAACTCGTATTTTGAGCACTAACAGACTGCCAAGTATTTCTAGGTCTGGAGTTGCTCCTGTTAATAGTCCTTAGAGATACTGAAGTGGAAAGCAATTTTCATCATGTAACTTCTTTAAAACGTGGCATTTACATCAAGGCCACAAAAATATTCTCATCTCCTCCTTCTGCCCGCCTTTCTGACTAAGCTTTCCAGTGTGTGGGGGCTCAAAAATGCTCTGAAAGGGGAAAGAAAAATCCCATATGTGATCTTGCATCCTGTCTAAGCTCAATTTTTACTCCAAGTTTTAACATTCACTAAACCAAAAAGAGACAAAAGTGCTTTAATATCTGAAACTAAAAGCACTAACATACTTTTACCTTTCAACATTTAGTACATAGAAAAAGCTTGCAAGGTTAGATACTTTCATTCTATAAAGGACCAAAATAGATTTTTTTCCCCAAAAAAGTGTTTCAAATATAACACAAGCATTAAAAATGCACTGTTTTTTCCTATGTGCACAGGTTTCTCCAAGACTCACATCTCCTATGAAAAAGTACCTCTATACACACCCATTTGTTTTGCTGCCTTGAGGAAAGTCATGGGGAGCAACCAGCCTTTTAAGTCAAATTCAAGAAAGTTTTTATTCTTATGAAATCACCAGGTGATTCGAAGTATTTCCACACCTGCTATCACAAAAGGTATTACACTGCAAATTAAGTAACACTAAGCCTACAGTAACAAAATGCTGTCAGACAACATACAGAAAGATGTTAAAAACAATTAATATAAAAACTGCTCCCCTATACTTGCAATATTTCACTCCAACAAGATTAAAAAGAAGTTTCTGAAATTTTTAAAATTATCAAAGGTCCAATATGTTGGCAATAAAAGGTAAAAATCACTGAAATGACAATTTCTTTTCACAGCTTTTGCTTCTTAAAAATTCTTTCAAGTTGGTCAGGTTGATCATTAAAATGACACATTATACAAAAAGTGCTAAAAAAAAAAAACCAAACAAAAAACCCCAAAGAAAACAGCTTATCTGGTTGTACATAAGGTTCACAGGTATGTGGTGGCAGATCTCATTCATAGATTGCCAGAAGCAAAGTGGATAAATCAGGACGCAAACATACATACCACCAGAGGCTGTTCTTCTTTGCCAACTTAATAAACCCATTTAGATATGTAGTTCCCTCTGAAGCAAAAGTGAAGACAGTGCAAGAACATCTAAACTGGAAAAAACAAAACCAGAAAACAAAACCCCACCATCAAAAGTAAGCACAAAAGTAACCCCTATAGCCATTGTTTTACCAGCATTTACTAAATTTTGCCATGTACGGCACTGAAGTGCCATTCTCTGCAAGCAGAAATGCAAATTTTACACTTCTGTTAGTAATATGCATGTAATCCAGTTACAATTACCATAAATTCAATCTCATTACTAGTTATACAACTCACAAGTCACTAAAAGACACTCAAGCACTGACACTACCTCTGGCCAATGAAGTCCCTGTGCCTTAATTTCTGAGCAATCTGGAGAATTTACTAACTGTTCATACTTGTCTCAGCAAATATTAGAATAACCATGTAGGCAATCACTAATGACCATTGTTCTTATAGATTTTCTTGTTAGAGGAAAAAAATATTGAGCTAGACAGGCTTTTGATCAGACTTGGTACAGCCATTCTGGACTCCAAAACTTAACTGCCCTAGCTGATTTCAAACCCAATTTACTTACTACTTTCATCAGTTCATTATGGTTTTCCTAATACCACTGAACTATGAGGAGACAGCTGCAGCATAATTTTAAGAAAACATACTTTGGTATTCTACCAGAAGATAACTGTTCTTTCTTAAGCTTAAATTAGCTGCACAACTGGTTCAGTGAAGACAATTAAAGGGCACCCTGTTTGGAACCAACAGAAGTTACTAGTTGGGTTGGGTTTTTTTTAATTTGTTTGTTTGTTTAAAATAAGTTTAGAAACTATTAGTTCCAGTTGGAAGGGGCCTACAAGGATCATCTAGTCCAACTGCCTGACTACTTCAGGGATGACCAAAAGTTAATGCATGTTATTAAGGGCATTGTCCAAATGCCTCTTAAACACTGACACACATGGGGTATCAATGACCTCTCCAGAAAACCTGTTCCAGTGTTTCACCACCCTCTTCGTAAAGAAATCTTTCTTAATATCTGGTCTGAACCATCCTTGACTCAACATTGGAACCATTCCCATGCATCCTGTCCTTGAATCTAGGGAGAAGAGCTCAGCACCTCCCTCTCCACACCCCCTTCTCAGGAAGCTGCAGAGAGTGATGAGGTCACCCCTCAGCCTCCTTTTCTCCAAATGAGACAAACCCAGAGGCCTCAGCCACTCCCCAGAGGACAGGCCTTCCAGAATTTGGTATCAAACATCAGAATGGTTAGCTGCCATCGACCAGGATAAGAGAATAAAGAATACTGAAAGAATCTTGCTTTCTACCTCCAGCAATATCAACAATATACTATTCTACTTCACTGGCAACTGCCACAACCTAAAGACACATTTACAATAGACCATACAGAGCTCCACACTCAATTCTGAATTGTTTTTCATCATTGCACTCATTTTCCTCTTTCTTCATTCCAAAACTATTCCTCCAGATGTTCATCATTAGAATGTTTCTTTCCTTGATGAACCATGAACAAAGTCATATTCAGACACTGTGGGCGTACAGTACAAATGAGAATATGTTAGCACTATTAACGTACTAGAAGAGGAAGATAGGACTGTATTAAGAAAACAGAATGAAACAATAATGTGGTTATATTTGTGCCCCTGTGCTTGCATTCAGTCACTAATGTGAAACTTGCATCACCATCTACATCACATCCAGCTTCAGCCTAGATGCTTGTAAGTGCCGGGGGGGGGGAAGAAGTCCCATCTTTTTGTGTTACTGCTAAATGAACAGAAAAAGGCAATTAGCAGCAAGGTATCTAAAATCGTGTGTTGCCTGTTCTCCACATCTAGATGTTTACGTACCTTCCTCCCCCTGCCCCGCTATGCTTCCTTTGTTTACTATCATCATTTTAATATTAAAAACAGAAAAAATGTAAATTTTCAAAATCCTTCTGAGTCTGAGCACTTTACAGCTGCTTTGTCATTGCAGTGACAGACCAAGCCAGTCTGGAAGGATTTCTAGAGAATTTCTTTAAATATTTCAAAGAAGCAGCTGCTGAGTGCTAAGTGCATACTTGCTAACCCAAAGAAAAGCTAATGCACAAACCTCAGAAGCACAGAGCAACACTGGTGTAAAACTATTTTATTCCTGACTGACAGCATCCCCTCTGAAAAGCTGAGTACATTCAAACACTACATCCTATCTTCACTTTCCTGAGTGCCCCTGTCCAGTCAAGTACCACCCCTCAAACCCCATTTCTCAACACCTCGCATATGATTTCTGCAAAGCGGAGAGGAAAATGACCACATATCCTATGGTAAAGGCAGCAATGATCCATGTGAACCCCACTTCCTTCAGAAAATAGCAATCTTCTGTATGCATTCTTAGCCCTTTCATGACATACAACGCATGCACATATGAGACTAGACAGTTGAGTTGTCTAAATAGTCACGTTTTATATGAAAAGGTTATTTTCATTTCAAGAGTCCTTTTGAAATAATTCAACATTAAACCTTAGTGGCCATTTTATACAACACGAAAAATTCTGAAGTATTCAAAAGACTGGATTTAAATAATAATTGCCTACTAAGAGTTTAGTAAGAAAAAAAGCAGTTAGGCTACAGAAGATTAACAAGCCATTACATTTATATGACTAGAGATCCTCCTAAGAGAAAACTGTCTTGTGTATTTTCAGTTTTCGTTTCACTGGAAATTCCCTAATATATTTATTATGCTTTAGGCAACAGTACCACCTACTGATAAAATAAGCCATGAACAATTTAGTAGTTTCATGCACATTCTTTTCTGAGAAACTTCTTACTATAGTTAGTAAAAAATAATGAAAGCGTAATGGAAATAATACTTTAGTACATAAATCCCTATACTGAGCTGTGACAAGATTAAGGGATGATACACCTTTCAAAGGGAAGCAGCACCCCAAAGTTTAGTGCCACACCAGTCACTGTTATGCTACCAGCACAAATACAGAAGTTGGGCGGAACTAGCAAAGTAAGCGTGTCCCAGATTTAGGATCACTAGACCTCTCAGTCTTCAATAGATTGAAAGGGAATTTTAAGCAAAGCCACTAGAAACATTGTTAAGGGTTTGTGGATTAACTATGTATTAACCCCACTGATTTAGCTGACCACAAACTGAAGTCAAGTATTCTTCAATAACATGCACCATTCCTGAGAAAACAGGCTGAAAAACTGATTCTTGCAGCACCTCCCAATAGCTGCCAAGGAATCAAGTCTAACTCATGGAAGAGCAAATTCAAAGTTGACTTCTCTTACTAGAATTGTCTCAACTCTTCCACTTCTTTCCGTTGTCATTGTGAACATGACAAAAATGCCTCTCAATTAAAGCAGTAATTTCTAGTGAAACATTGCATTCTGATTTAAATTTCTAGTTGAAGTTTCATATTTAGTACCAGTCTCAAGATTAGAAGACACCCTGCCTGTCACACTAAGCATCATTAACATATTTTGAAATAGTATAGAAACAATATATCATACAGAGGAACTATTAAGTACTAGTATTTGCAATATTTGCCACAAAATCATAACAGACGCTGTGGCTTCTGAGTGTTCCATTAATAATAAGCTGGCTTTGTGTTCAAATGTTAGAAGTCAGCAGGAGCATCTCACTTGTTCTACTATAAATGGGGAAGAAAAAAAAAAGTTGCATTTCTTAAATGAAAAATTATGACTAAAGCTACTCCAAAAAAAGAAATCTAACATCCTTTGCTGCCACTTGGAATATCTCGTTCTGTGTCAACCATAAACACCTGTGGACTCTCCTCTCCAAACCTTATTTAACCAAGTTTTAGAACACTTCAAAGTTTTCAACGTTCCACTAGGTGGCACTGACTCTTAACTTACTACAGGCCTGTTTTCAAAATCTCCTGTCTTGTTTTAATATGTAATCATAACTCAGAAAATAATATGTTCTCATCTTTGACAGATTACAAAATGAAAATGGAATAAAGTGCTTTCTAGGTTTTAGGGGGGTTATGCAATTACTCTGAGAACCTATTTTACAGCATCCCTTAGAAAAATAATGGAAATAAATACAGAGAAAGCACCACAATTTGGTTGATGTGAAGTCAGTCAGAAGACAATGCTAGATTTTTCTGTACTGTCCTGAAGAACAGAATTTACTCAGGGTTGGCCAAAATTTACCCCTCACAGCCTTTATAATTCCAAACTACTTTCACACTTGTACTAAATTTCCCTTACCATTTTGGCTGACAAAGCAAATATTTTGGAAGAGATCTGCAAAGTGTAGGAGACTGCAGTTAGAATTACTACCTTGCCTGTGATTTAATCTATACTCCAACGATTAAGAAGTTCATGTAGGACCGTGATAAATATTTCCTCTTTAGCATGAAGCGTTATCTACCACAACTATTGCCATGTTCCTTCACTGCTTCACTTGCATAATGTTAGTTTAGAAAGCCTGCCGTCTCTCTCAGACTCTGTAATACCCACAGTCTTAATAACTATCTTTTCATCGAATTGCTGAGGCTGGAATGGTTCTCTTGAGATTACATAGTCCAGTGCCTCTCCTCAAGCAGGACAGGCTCCCCAGGACCACGTCCAGTTGGGCTTTGATTATCTCCAAGGATGATGCAACTTCTCTGTGCAACCTGTTCCAGGGCTTGATCATTTTCACAGTGTTTTCCTGTGTTTAGGTGCAATTCCATGTACTCTATTCTATTTTAATTTGCGCCTATTGCCTCCTCCATTCACTGGTTACCAGTGAAACGATTCTGGCTCCATCCCCTTTACACCCTTCTCACTGAGTACTTCTATACATTGGTGACATCTCCCATAAGCCTTCTCTTTTCCAGGCTATGCAGCCTCAGCTCTCTCAGCCTCTCCTAATATGAAACATGCTCCAGTCCCTTAATCATCTTCATAGGTCTCTGTTGGACTCATTCCAGTAAGTCCACAGCTTTCTTGAACTACGGAGCCCAGAACTGGACACAGCACTCCAGATATGGCCTCACCAGAACTGAGTAAACAGGATGGATGGCTTCCTACAACCTGCTAGCCATGCTCTTCCTGGTGCAGTCCAGCATGCTTTCCACAGTATTGCAGCAGCCAACAAATAAAAAGCAAGACAAAAGTGAAGAATGCCTTAATTGAAGACAAATAGATGAAAGAAATTCCCTTTTCTTCCCCTTTCCATTTTTCATTGAACTAATGCTGCACACTATGGTGGCAGAGATCGATTTACAATACTCCTAGGACCCTTCATCACTAACCAAGGAACAGGAGTCTTTGTGTGAGGTGCAGTACATACAACACAAACAAAACAAGAAGTTATACAGAGCTATCAGGACATGGGCAAATAGCATAAACCATGCAAATGACAGACTTACAGACTATAAGAATATAAAAGAACAGAAGAGGATTACAGCGTGACACAAGCACTTCTGAGTTCTGAAAAAATACTGCAGCTTTATTTCTTAGGAATAACAGGGAGCAGTAAATTGGGAAACTGAAGCAAAAGCTTTAATGACTATTCATTTAAGCGAATAAAATAATGGTCGCTATCCAGCACCAGTTCTTCAGGTCTGAATCTTTTAGGCTGGTAACTAGAAAACTGCTGGAATTTGTGAGTACTTGATGAGGCCTATTCTGAACATTCTTGACAAAGGGGATTACAGTTCAATTAGAAGAACACTCTGTATGGGTGGCAGGGGAAAGGCAAGAGTGGGTGAGCAGAATCAGTATGCTTGCTGTATAGGAAAGAGATTCTCAGAGAATTTAACTGTTGTAAGTGCCTATGTATATGTAAACAAAGATTAAATGTTAAAAAAGATAAAACTACATAAACAAAGATCAATGTAAACAAAGATGTTCTATGGGGGACTTCAATTCTCCAGATGTCTGCTGGAAATAAAACACAGCAGAGAAGAAACAGTCTAGGAGGTTCCTGGAGTGCGTGGAAGCCTACCAGAGGAGGTGCCTCGCTTGACCTGCTGTTCACAAACAGAGAAAGACTGGTGGGGGATGTGGCAGTTGGAGGTCATCTTGGGCTTAGTGACCATGACAATCATATCAAGAGTTCTCATAATCAAGAGTTCTCAATTCTTGGTGAAGTAAGAAGGCGGGGTCAGCAAAACCACTAACATGGACTTTAGGAGGGCAGACTTTGGCTTGTTCAGGGCACTGCTTGGGAGAGTCCCTTGGGAGGACTCCTGAAGGGCAAAGGGGTCCAGGAAGGCTGGGCTTTCTTCAAGAAGGAAGTCTTGAGGCGCAGGAGCAGGCCGTCCCCAAGTGCTGCAAGATGAACCGGTGGGGAAGATGACCGGCCTGGCTGAACAGGGAGCTTCTGCTGGCACTCAGGAAAAAAAAGGAGAGTTTACCCCTTTTGGAAGAAGGGGCACGCAACTCAAGAAGAGTAAAGGGATCTCGTTAGGTCTTTCAGAGAGAAAATTAGGCAAGCAAAAGCCCAGCTAGAACTCAGCCTGGCCACTGTTGTAAGAGATAACAAAAAAAGTTTTTACAAATATATTAACAACAAAAAGAGAACCAAGGAGAACCTCCATCCTCTATTGGACTCAAAGGGGAACATCACCACTGAGGATGAGGAAAAGGTTGAAGCACTAAATGCCTTCTTTGCCTCAGTATTTAACCGTCAGACCAGTTATCCCTGGGGTATTTATTCAGCCCCCTGAGCTGGAAGACAGGGACAGAGAGCAGAATAACCCCACCCACCCCCCCATAATCCAGCAGGAAGCAGTTTACAGCCTGCTGAGCCACCTGGACACTCACAAGTCTCTGGGGCCGGATGGGATCCACCCGAGTATACTGAGGGAGCTGGCGGAAGAGCTTGCCAAGCTACTCTCCATCACTGACCAGCAGTCCTGGTTAACAGGGGAGGTACCAGATGACTGGAGGCTTGCCAGTGTGACACCCATCTACAAGACGGGCTGGAAGGAGGATCTGGGGAACTACAGGCCAGTCAGCCTGACCTCAGTACTGAGGAAGGTCATGGAGCAGCTCATCTTGAGTGAGCTCACCAGGCATGTGCAGGACAACCAGGGGATCAGGCCCAGCCAGCACAGCTTCATGAAAGGCAGGTGCTGCCTGGTGGATGTGAAAGGCTGTGGATGTTATCTAACGTGACTTTAGCAAAGCCTTTGACACTGTCTACCACAGTATCCTCCTGGAGAAGCTGGCAGCTCGTGGCTTGGACGGGTATACTCTTCGCTGGGTAAAAAACTGGCTGGATGGCCAAGCCCAGAGAGTTGTGGTGAACAGAGAGAACTCCAGTTGATGGCCAGTCACGAGCAGGGTTCCCAAGGGCTCAGTTTTGGGGCTTGTTCTGTTTAATATCCTTATCAATGATCTGGATGAGGGGATCGAGTGTGCCCTCAGTCAGTTTGCAGGCAACACCAAACTGGGCAGGACTGTCGATCTGATCGAGGGCAGGAAGGCAGAGGGACCTGGACAGGCTGCATCAATGGACCGAGGCCAGCTGTATGAGGTTTAACAAGGCCAAGTGCCAGGCCCTGCCCTTAGGTCACACCAACCCCAGGCAATGCTCTCACACCCAGGCCCCAGGCCTGGGGCAGAGGGGCTGGGAAGTGCCCGGCGGAGAAGGCCCTGGGGGTGCTGGCTGACAGCCGGCTGGGCATGAGCCAGCAGTGCCCAGGTGGCCAAGGAGGCCACCAGCCCCCGGGCTTGTGCCAGCACTGGTGTGGCCAGCAGGAGCTGGGCAGGGATGGGGCCCCTGAGTTCGGCCCTGGGGAGGCCCCACCTCAGATGCTGGGCTCAGGTTTGGACCCCTCGGGACAAGAAGGCCCTTGAGGGGCTGGAGCGTGTCCAGAGAAGGGCAACAGAGCTGGGGCAGGGTCTGGAGGGCAAGTTTTACAAGGAAAGGTTGAGGGGACTGGGGTGGTTTAGTCTGGAAGTTGCTCTGAGGGGAGACCTTATTGCTCTCTACAACTACCTGAAAGAAGATTGTAGTGGGGTGGGTGTTGGTCTCTTCTCCCGAGTAACAAGTGATAGGACAAGAGGAAACAGCCTCAAGTTGCACCAGGGGATGTTTAGATTGGATGTGAGGAAGAATTTCTTCACCAAGAGTGTGATCTAGCACTGCAACAGCCTTCCCAGAGAGGTGGCAGAGTCACTATCCCTGGAGGTGTTCAAAAAACATGTAGATGTGGCACTTCAGGGCATGGTTTAGGAGACATGGTAGTGTTGGGTTGACAATTAGACTTGACGGTCCTAGAGGTCTTTTCCAACCTTAATGATTCTATGATTCTATCACAAATAGAATCATAAGGACATCGAGGTGCTGGAGTGTGTCCAAAGCAGGGCAATGAAGCTGGTGAAGGGTCTTATGAGTCTTATATCTTACAAGTCTTATGAGGAGCAGCTGAGGGAGCTGGGGTTGTTTAGTCTGGAGAAGAGGGGAGACCTTAACACTCCCTACAACTACCTGAAAGGAGGTTGTAGCAAGGTGTGGGTCAGAAATTTCTCCTAGTATCAAGCGATAGGACGAGAGGAAACAGCCTCAAGCTGCGCCAGGGGAAGTTTAGGTTGGACTTTAAAAAAAACTTCACCAAAAGGGATGTCAAGCATTGGAACAGGCTGCCCAGGGAAGTGGTTGAGTCTCCATCCCATGAGGTATTTAAAAGAAGGGTAGACGTGGTTCTTGAGGATATGGTTTAGTGGTGGCCTGGGCAGCAACAGGTTAGCGGTTGGAGTTGATGATCTTAAGGGTCTTTTCCAACCTTAACAATTCTATGAAATTATATAGAAACTGAGGCACAGAGATGTTTATTATTCTGAGAGTATTTAAGCACAACAAAGACTCTACCCAGTGTAAATGTTTGCTTACTTCAGTTAACATGTTCCAGAAGCCAACCATAAATCTGAGGCTCCTGCAACAGAGAACTTGGTAAAAAGATACCCATACAGGAACAGCTCAGAGATCATTACTGGTTACAGGTCTTACAGTCACTGAGAGTGGGTTCTGCTTCCAAGAAGGTGTAACAGAGTCTGTCGTGTCCCCCCCCCCCCCCAAAAAAAAAATTTTAAAAAGCTGACAGAGACACTAATGTCTAGTAAACAAAGGATGGATGATTTTTGTTCCTTGTCCACAAGTTCATAGGAATGAGTCAAACAGTCCTGTACTCGTCTTTAAATCCTAGGACCTAGGAAGGAAGCACCTATTGAAGAAACAGAGACAATTGAGCAATGACGGAAAACCAGAATTACACAAGAGAAACTGCAAAACATTTACCCAAGTAGGTATTTGACAAAAGTTATTTGTATGCATACTTCCTTATGCATTAGAGGACCTGAAGTCAGGAAAATCAGCCAGGGATATGTACAGATGGGGATTAAGAAACACACATGAGAAGGGAAAGAATTTATATAGAAAACACAAGGTTTGCAGAAACCTGCCAAAAACAGATCCTGAAGGACAGAAAAATCAGCAAGAAAATTACTTATATAAGAATACGACTATGTAAAAAGCAGAGAAAGTGACACCATACCAATGAAGAAAAAGCGATGAATTTGTCTGCGTCTGCTATGGGACAAGGGGTTGTCTAATGATGGGATGACCAGAAAGTAAGAAAAGGAAATTAGCCTCAGAAGAGCGTCAGGGAGGGTGGATGGACTGAACACCAAAGTTCATATGCACTAGAGATTTAGAATTTTTACAAAAGCTATCTGAAATTTTCAATCTAAACAAAAAGGAACAAGTCAGTGATGTTGCTCAGATTCCACTGAGGTAAATAATCATCTCAAAAACAGTACCAGGGTAAAATGTTGATGGGGGAAAACCCTGGCTAGCAAAAAAATCCCAAACTTACATAGTGGAAATTAGAAAATAAAAAGAAAATAAGAATAGTCCAAATCCAACCTGACATGAAGTCTGCAACAAATATTAAATATAAAGATTAAATAATTCTTTTGTCATGTAAATAACTGCATGCTGTGGGAATGGCTCAGTGATTAATAATAAGCAATACACAACCCAGAATTATAAGAGTCTGTCCTTTGAAATAAAAATTAAAAAGATGAGAAGGAAAGTCTGGAAGAACAGCACTGTTAATGGAAGTGACTACAAAGAAGTGGAAATTGCCACATCCAATACAGTAAACTCAGCAGTGAATGCTTTACACAGTATACATACTAAAGCTGGTAGTCTAGGTAGTTAAATAATTTCTCAACACACTAGACCAATAATTCAATCTGCTTCATTTTCTTAATGAATTTCCAAATATTCCTAGATGACAGAGAAACTATTTTAGCAGAACATTTATATTCCATATGATAGAATCCCTATAGTTCACTTAATGCAATATGGCTGGCCATTTACAACCCACTGTACAGAGAATATGCATACACTTCAGAAAAGCTCTGTCCTCTCCCAACTGGCTGTCAGATGCACTAGCAGGTACATAGTACTAGCAGCTTTTTAGGGCAGTAGCAGATACAGGAGGGAGAAAAAATAAAAAAAAAAGCTGGAGACGTGTTTATAGGAGGGAGGAAATTTGTACAGCAGAGCCACGTCATGGACCTTGTCGAGGTTCAAAGAAAGTACTCTATCTTAAACTTTTGGATAAAGAAATCCTCTAATGCCTTGATGGTCGTATTAAGTTTGAAAGCAAGATTAAGGCATCAGCTATCAATGTGCTGAACTGAAAACTAATCCAATGTAGATATAATATAGAAATGCATGGTTCCAGAGCTGATTATTCAGTTATCTAAGTCACTTCTCAAGAGCATCAGACTACCAGTTTCAGTTGTCTAAGGCTTGCTCTAGACTTTGACAGTAAATCTAGCATGGAGATCTACTCCATGCATCTCAGAAGACTAGTTTAAAATGAACTTGTCTGGATGCAATCCTCATTCCAACAGATTGTGTGTTATACACGCGCATATATATATATATATATCAATCCAAGCAGGCTATCAGACCAGATTCTCCAGTCTAGTCTCCCACTGACACTTTTCACAACTAATGTCCTTGAACTGCCTGGTCTTACTTTCCTGGAACACAGAAAGAGCACTGTACTGGTATTTCAGTGGCCGCTTCTTTCCACAACACAGCTGGGGAGTTTTGCTGTGATTCATTACATTATCTTAATCCAGACTACATGCAGCTGGTGTTCTGCAGGAGTCACCCTTACAAAAGCAGTTCATGGAGGCTGCCTGTTGGCATTTGGGCGGGGGGGGGGGGGGGGGGGGGGGGGGAATCAACTTCTATAACCACGTAAACAATTACCCTATGTTAACTGGCAACTACTTCATGAAAGTGAAACATGAACACAAACTCCATCTCAGCAAATTCTAATATTACTATATAAAATGAGGAAAAAAGGGAGAAAGTATTGCTGCATAATGTCCAAGAAAACAAAGTGCAAAAATATTTCTAGCTTAGCAACAGTAACTACAAAAACAATACTTGACCTTAATGAAGAACAAATAATAAATATAAAACCCCACAAGTTAAGGAGCCAGTAACATCTTGATCCACATCAAGAGAGAGCTGCAGCTCTCTCTCCAGCAGAAGTCCTCCCTCAAAAGTCATCACCCTTCAAGGAAGTCTGCTGACTTGCATAGGTTAGCAAGATACATATTTAGGAGAGTTATACTTTAGGGGAATCTCAACAGAACAGTCACAGGAGAAGAAATATATATCTGCTGTATTACAGTATAATACTATCACGACTCTAACACGACTCTAGGTTCTCTAAACATAAAAGAAACAACAGATGCTTCTGTAATCTCTGGTATCAAACATAAGTGAAAATAGGAAAATACCTGCTACTTTAATTACACAGTTGCATACTTACAGTGGAATAAGGTAGCTCTACACTCACTCAACCCATTTTGCTGTACACTGCCATCAGTCCATTGTTGGGTCCAGCTCTGGCTATTCAGCAGGCTTATCTCTTGTTTAAAAGCATGACATTCCTGTAAAGTAACAGGAAACAGGATTATTGTGACATTTATTATACAACCCAGTTCTTCTCAAACTGTGCGTGCCTTACCTGAAACACGCACCCTGGTATTTTTATTCTTAGCTCTCCCTCCCAGCTCTGGTGGCTAGTTCCCCATTCTAGTTTCACTGCTATGTGACAAATTCCAAAACTCCAAAGAACATGCCACAGAGGGAAGAGCAACATATTAGAAATTTAATAACTAAATATTCTCCAAATATGTACCTGTAACTCTTCCTCACTCTCTCAATCAACACAACGTCCAAGCTGATATTTGTTTGCCTGTTGGTTTTAATCACTTCTTTCAAGGTGCTTTATGAATCGTAAATGTTACTCATTCTCACTTTTTTCCCCCCTCAAGACTTAACTAAACAAAGCAGAAAGGACACAAAACCAAATACAATCATTCTTTCTCTGTATCAGCAAATTAAGCCCCAGCCCTTCCACCAAACATGATCATCAACAAACGTGAGAAAATACTGTTTAGGTAACTAACTTTGGTGATATTTAGACGTAGCCCCGCCCTTTTCTCCTCTTTTGCCTTATACCAACATTTGTAAGGACTAATATTTAAGAAAATTATGTACGAAATAAGAAGAATCGTCATCTCAGAGATAGATACTTCATTTGGAAATTGACGTGAAAATCGCATTAAAACCGATGTTGCTTTGATAAAGTTAAAAATTGCAGATCACAGTGTTACTACTGTGCCTCTCCTATTGTTAAGGAACATCACTTAGAAAAATGTGTATCTTCTAGTCTTTAAATATATGTAATTCCTACTGGCATCAGAGAAAGCTATCTTTTGCTGGAAAAGTAGTATTCTCTTCATACACTCAAGACTCACCCAAACTCTGAGTACACAATCAACAGGCTCTCCCTGCATGAGCAAATGATCCGAGTTCATAAAAGGATCTAAATGACAAGTTATGAATGAGTTAGCATCCACTTAGGTAGTTCAGCCAAAGTTACAGACATAATACATCTTCACACCGCATCTCAGCTTTGTCAATCAGGTTTGCTCCCTGGCAATTATGTTTTTGTTTTGTGCATGTGGCTGTGCGTGCACTCTATTCTGTCTACTTCTTTCACTCTGAATGGCTCTGGAAACTAACTTTCCAAGTAAAATTTTTATAAGTCTGAAAAAACTGCCTTTGCAAACTCTGTGCTGGCAGTCTCCAGTGTTTCTGAACTTTCCAGTTAGGCAGCATTAATTCTTCCTGTTTCTCCACCTCCCCCATGCTGTTAATAGTCAAAGGTCATTTGGTAGTGAAGACAGATGTCAATTAGGCAGACAGAAAGAATTTATCAGGAACAGACACATGCCACCTGATGTCAGCAAAGTCCATGAAAACATTAACAAACAGGGAAGAAAACTGCCTCTTGTTTCAGAAAACAAATTCGGCTGAAGACTGTATCTAGCGTATTGCTCAGGAAACAGAACAATCATGACATAAAGGCCAGCTGAAAGTTAGGCTTCCATTGACAAAAAAAATAAGACAGTTCACAAAGCAATGAAAAGCAGCGAAAAGACAAGAGGCAAAAGAGACAAGGCACAGGAAGGTAAGTCCCCATCTTACGTTAGAAAAAAAATATTCACAATGAAAATGCTTAGGCATTGGAACAAGTTGCACAGAGAGATTATGGAATCTCAAAATTCAAAACTCGGGAAGATGCTGAGCAACCTGCTCTGAAGTGGCCCTGCTTTGAGCAGGGATTTGGACTAGATTATCTTTGGAGATTGCTCCCAACTTACATTATTCTATGCCTAGAGTAATTCCTTATTCTAAAAGCTGCGTGTTTACTTCAACATCATTTCAGTCCAAGCGGGAGTCTATGAATACCTAAGCATACTGTTCCATATCCCACCCTAAATGTCTAAGTTTTGCATAGTTGTTCAAGAAGTGTTTGGACAACGCTTAGATATATGGTTTAACTTTTAGGTTGCCCTGTGTGGAGTCAGAAGTTGGACTCGATGATCCTCGTTTTATTTGTTTGTACTCTGAACATAACAGCAGCTGTACCAGGAGAACTTACTCATCTGTGCAGCACAGCTTCTAAACTCCATAGTGGTTCATCGGTAGAACGTACCGAAAAACAGAAGACGAGGGAAATGACGTAGCACTACTTCCTCAAAATATTTTTTCCAGTCAATCATGATTTGCAGATCGGGGACTTCCTAAGTCACAAATAAAAATCTTCACCCCTAATATTATCTCTAGACTTCCCTCTTAGGAATTACCAGTTGCTTTCTAAACATAGAAAGTTTTTCTGCAAATCTTGGAGCATCTACAACATCCTCTAATGAGAAGTTCTGCAGCTCATGAGAAAAATTAATGTTTTTGTGAAAAATGCCCACCCTGAAGCTTGCTTTTTTTAGTCTTATTTTATGCTCTCTGGTTCTTGTATTAAAGACAACAAGTTAAAAAAAACAATCTTACTGTTCACCTTCACAATTCATGATGCTACAAAGATACTGTGCCCTCTCTCAGACATCTCTTGTAGGCTGAGGGCTCCTAGTCAAGTTACAGTTTACTCCTTGTAAGTCAACCACATCCTTCTCTTCAGCCCCACTGCTCCTCTCCACAGCTTCTCTAATTTTCTCACACCCTTTTGAGGATGGAGACAGAAGAACTTCACACACTGTTCAAGATATACACCTGCTGTATACCTGTTCTTTGGTCTTCTCTTACAGATCCTTGCCACTAACACTTTTCTGATCACTTTCATGCTCTCACAGATATATCTCTTGCCTATCTTGAAGAGACTGACTGCAGCAAACATTTCCCTTTTATGTTCAAGACCCTCCTTGATCCTGCATTTAATTGACGAGGCTGATCTTGCTCTTTAAGTGTCTCATCACAAATTCTTAAAACATTTTCACTGCTAATTTTGGGACACTCAGAACTTTTACCTTCCTCTTTAAAATGAGGATATCAAAATTATGCGTTATAATCCAGTATCGTGCTCACCAAATGCTTTAGAACTTAAAAATCTTCTTCCTAATTCTGTTCACTACTTCCTTGTCTGTTTATTTAGAGATAGAATTAACCCTTTTCCCTGCAATGTTGCTGAGAGTTCTTGTTGCGTTGCTTACCTATTCTGACCACCTGCACCATTTGCAGGATGTCTGCTCCTCAAAACACATTCCCTTGTACTTTAGATGAAGCCTACAGTTCCTCTTCTTCAATATAAAAATTTCTTTGACCTTCATACAAACTCTACTGAAATATATAGCACGCCCAGTGGTCTACTTCACCCTGTTCAAATTGACTGTCTTAACTGTTGATGTTTTTAACAAGTTGAGGCATTTTCAAACGTTAACCATGACATTGACAAATCTATTGCCAGATCACTGATGAAGCTGTGCACTGTCAGACCTATCGCAACTCCCTATAGATGTATTCTTCCTAAAAAATGGTTCTTTCATAAGCTGCTAGTACCGATATATATCAGATAGACAGTAAACTATCCATTTATCTTGTTTGTTACTAAAAGGATAATATATCATTGGTTTTTTTAAGCTGAGTATCACACAGTATTAGAGTGCTTGATTAAGTTAATATATTTATCATTTTTACCTAGTTACCTTGGTCAATTCAACCTACAATTACATAAAAGAACAAAGTTAGGTTTGGTTAGTAAGACAAGTTCCTCATAGCACTATGTTGCCTAACTACCCCAATATTTCTGTTCTTCAACATATTATTAAGTAAAAGCCATTCTATTTTCCCCTATTATTTTGTTTGATATGGGTAACCAAGGAAATATTAAGGAATAAGCTTCATGGAGCACCTGCCTTTCGTTTGCTCAACACAAGAACTTGCTGTCTTCAAAATCAGGACTGGCAGGCCAGTGATCTCAACTTGTAACTAGCAATTTAAGAAGAAATCTGGTTCTCAGGCTTTTAAGTTCTTTATCCTCAGAAGACACTGTCTGACATTTATTATCTGGGAAATATTTCATAGTTCTTATCTGATGCGACATCCTGTTTCTTATAAGAAGAAAAAAAAATTGTTATACAGACATTAATGGTTTTCCCAAACTTGCCTAGCGATAGACAAACATATCGCTAGGCTTCCTCCAGAATAGGCACCAATTCTTCCTTGCTGTCCTGAGCTCTGGTAAGTACAACTGGCTCCAAAATCTTTGGTTACTTTTTCATCTATGGTACTTCAAAAATTCCAACTGCTACCTAGTTCTCCCAGTCCCATTGTTATATATTTATTTTGGCTTTTAAACACCTCCATTTTGAAAGTAAGTCAGTTTGAGCTGCTGATGAGAAGTGTTACTCTCCTTAAGCATCACAGGAATAGAACACATGATATTTAAATGGGACGATCTCCTGTTGAATCCCCCCCATTCCATATGAGCTAATCCCCCAAGTATAATGAAAAGTGGGAGCAGAAATTTGCAGAATAGAAGTTTTAGACAGAGAACTGTTGTTGAAAATGGAAGTTTAATTTCTAAAAAACATTGTTTTTGGCAGCTGAGAAAGGTGAGCTTTTCCTGACTGTCAATACAATTGACTACTTTAACCAAAGAGACTGAAAAACTAAAAATAAAACACAATTCGTTTTCACCATTGTTAGCTGCAGAAAACACTAAATGTGATAGAAAATATAGCAAATATGGTCACTTAAAGACTTTTTTTAAAAGAATAAATTTCTTGCTCTCGTAGTCCAACAAAACTGGTGCTTCCTTTGTAAGTTTGCTTTAAAGATATTTTACATTTGTATACATTATAAAATAAAGTATCTTTCATTTTCTAAAGTGCTCATTAGTAATGTTTTTAAATATACTACCATATCCACATGTAAAGTTTGATTACAAAATGTGCTGGAAATAAAGTTTACATGGATTGAAAAGCAAAGCTCGTAACTAATGCTCATCTTGATCTCCAGATGTCACCCCTTTACTAAAATAAGTAAACAGAAAAATTAATAAAATAACTTGGTTAAGAGTTTTCTAATATTTTTCTTCAAACTGGTGCTACAAGATGCAGGACGGACAACATACAGAAAACGAACAAACAAGTGCACGTAGTTCTGTCTCTTCTCACACACGAAGAACAACTACCAGACACAGCATGAATGTTCAACATGGAAACAATTCTGACTTTAAAAGCATCTGTTGGACGTAAAAGGGAGATTGCTATGTTCAACTAGGTCTTTAAGTCAAGGAGTATCTTTCCACGCTGTAAGGGGCACCAATGCAGATTTAATTTTTTTTTTCAATAAGAAATAAGTCAAGATACTACACACGTTCCATTTTCTTGGGTTCAGAACCACAGACTACCGACAAAAGGCACAACTGCGAATTTCAGCAATGGTTCCTTCCCCACCACATGCCAAAACCTTACACATACTGAAGCCTGCCAAAGCCAGACCAAAAGTTATCTGAAGCGATCTGAAAACAGATCTCAGCCAACCAAGGCTGTGTCTGCACAGCATCATTCGTGATATGCAAACAGCTTTCAAATTCATTCCAAGAGTCCAGTGGGGCGTATGTGGCCAAACGCAGAAAAGTAACTACCCCCTTCCGTGACGCCCTTCAAGCTTCGGAAATCCAGCCAACTGGTGAAATAACTGCACGGGCGGCGTGCGCGGAGAGCTGCTGCTCCCGGGCCCGGAGGGGCGCGGGGGACCCGGGCAGCCACCGGCGAAGGCAGCGCCCGGCAAAGCCGGTGGTACAAGCGCCCGCGAGGGCTGCCCGGCCCAAGGCGAGAACCGTGCGGGGGTGTCCGCGCACCGCCGAGAGGCCGTTCCCGAGGGGCTGCCGGGCCGCGTCCGCCGTCGGAGGCCCGCGCGGCGGCCAGGCGGGCGCTCGCGGAGCGGGCACGGGCGCCTGCCCCGGCCCGAGCGCGGCACGGCGCCCGCGGGGAGGGGCCTCGCGCGGGAGGCCGCGGGGAGGGGAGCGGAGCGGTGCGGCCCCCCCCGCCCGCGCACCTGCCCGCGGAGCCGCGCCAGAGGCCGCGCGGCCCCGCGCCACCGCTGCCGGCAGAGACGGGCTGCGCCCCGCGCCGCGCCGGGCCGGGCTCGCTGGCTCTGCGGAGCGGCGGGAGCCGCGGGCTCCCCGCGAGCGGCGCGGCGCGCCCCGGGAGGGTGGGCTCCTAGCGGGGCCCGCCGCCGCAGAGCTCCGCCCGCAGCACACGCCCGAAACGGGCACGGCGGGGGGCTGCGGCGGAGCGGCGCGCGGCCCGGCGCAGCGGGGCGGGACAGCGCGGGCGCAGCCGCTCGGCGACGGGGGGTGGGGGGGCGGCCGGGTCCCACCTGTCCCGCCAGGCGCGCGGCGCTCGTCCATGTCTCACCTGTCTGGGGACGGCGGCCGCCAGCGTCGCCCACGAGCCCGCCCAGCGCGGGGACCCCGCCAGCACCGGGGCGCCCTCAGCACCGCAGGCCGCCCACCGGGCCGAGCCCCCCGCCCGCCGCCGCCGAGGACGAGGCCCAGGCCGGCCGAGGGGGATCGAGGGGAGGGGACGGGGCGCGCCGGACTGACGGTCCCGCCAGCCAACCGCTGCTCCGCACGGGAGCGCTCACCAATCGGCGCGGGCCGGGGCGGGAGCGTGCGAGCGCGCAGCCAACTGCGCAGGAGCCGCCACCGCCCGCAGGTGCGCCGCGCCGTCCCCCCCCTCCCCCCGCGCCGGTGGGCAGGGGCTGGGGTGGCGGGGGGCGGCAGCTGGGGCTGGGGCTGGAGCGGGCAGCGGCGGGGGTGGCGGGGGGCGGTACGGGCTGGGGCCGGGGCTTGGGGCGGGCAGCGGCTGGCGGTGACGGGGGGCGGTACGGGCTGGGGCCGGGGCTTGGGGCGGGCAGCGGCTGGCGGTGACGGGAGGCGGGCTGGGTCAGCGGCCGGGCGCCGGGGTGTCCCTTCAGCGGGGCGGGCCCGGGGTCCCGCTAGACCGGTGGCGCCCGCGCAGAGCGGCGCGCCCGCTCCCCCCCCCCCCGTAGCGGCGCCGGGCACCGGGCGGCCCGTTCACGGGCTCCCGAGGAGACGGGCCTCGTCTGTGCGCAGAGGCGGAAGGTGGGCTGTCCTGCGGCCGCTCGCCACCCGCTGCGCTGCCGGCTTCGCCTCACCTTCCCGGGACCTCAAAAGACATCTCAACCCCCTAGACCAAGCCTGCCGTCGAGTTCGCGTACGGGTGCTGGCGTCCCCTGACAGTGACAGTAATGCGTTCTTCCAAGGCAGTTGAATGGGGCTTGGTGGGCTTCTTGAAGACACTTGAAAGTGTGAGCATTTCCACCAACTATGTAGGGCTAAATTTGCCACATGCTAAATGCTTTAACTCTTAGAAGTGGTACAGTAACATTCGGTGCTTGAAGCTACATAGAAAAAGGAAGGTGCATCTTTCTCTGGATTGCGGCTCCCCTAAAAGCAATATTCAGTAGGCGGGTACTCTGCAGGCATCGCTATAGGGAAATCATTTGCTCTGTGAATTGGTAGCTACCTGCAGGATTGCTTGCCAGGCCATCGGACTGAGCTGAAGGTTTGTATATGACAGAACAAAAGCCTAATGAGGTTACCCAGAGGAAGTTTTGAGAGACTGCATGATGTCCAGAACACATTTAGAAGTTGTCTTTCCAATCTCCTAGTTGCTAAAGGTCTTCAAATGACTGTCAAATCCAGAGCAGTTGAAACAGGCATCCCAACTGAACACGTATGAGCTTTCTTTCCAAAGCAGAAAGATTCATTTTGAGAATAAGCTACAAAAATAACTTCACAGATTTGGGGTCTGCTTGTGAATATTGATGCTCATGACTCCAATATCTATATCAAAGCCAAATGCACTATATGGAAAGGTATTTTCCCTACATTATTATGCCTTGGTCCCAATTCAACCCAGAATGGCTGAAGAATTAAAATTCATTTCATATGCATCTCCAATCATTTCATAAGCATAGACTATTCTTTACTTATTAGAGTTTATCCTTTTGGTACTGCTAAGCTACATACACTTTCCTCTAAAACTTGTAGCATCAGCTCCCACTAGAGCAAGGGTACAGGATTTGCTAGCAAAATGTTTTTCACTCTGCTCTATATCACTATGCTGGCACATAAAAACAGCAGTCACGGGGTACAGACCTCTTTAAAAAATATATATGTGAGTATTTCTGGTATTTCTACAAGGATTCACAAAAAAAACCTGATAGTTACTTCTTTTCCTAATAATTATGAGATTCTGAGTTTCCAAACTGATGCTTTTAAGTGGTAATGTGCGCTGCCTAGATGGGTCTTGTGGATTACAGCAGGAGACCCTCTGAAATCCTGGATATAAACACTGCCCTGCTAAGAATGGAGTTACTCATCAGCTGCTCCCATTGAGGGTATCATAATAAACGAAGATTGGAAACTTCTTTTTTAGTTCCCATGTCAGGTTTCTGCCAGGTACAGCACCTGAAATGACTCCCTCATAACAGAGTCTGACGGGCTGGCCAGCACCCTCTGGTGGGAGAAAAGTGCATAGATGAGATTTAGGGTTGCACTGTACTGAGTTATTTGAAAAGGGTGGCAAAATGCATAGCCAAATAATGTCACTTTAGACAATGCCATTAGCCATATAATATCACAAAATTTTAATGAAATGTTTCTGTCTATAGTTCAACTGACATTTGACTGAATATTCGATTTAAATTGTTCCTGAATCCACGCACAATACAATTGTCATATGCTATTTCATATAGTTAATGAAATGTAGCATCCATGGGATCAGGTTCCACTTTTCCTGCGTGCTTATTGCTGAAGGAAAATAAATTCTATGATCTGTCATGTTCATTGGCTACTCTAGCTTCCCCTAAAGCTGTTTTCAAGAAGTTTGCATTATGAAAAGTTAAACAATGTGGAGTGTATCTGCATGTGCACAAAGATCAATTGAACAGAACTGTTTGGGTTTGTTTTTTAAACCTAAACCATTTCTTTTCCTTAGCCTTCTTAAGATAAGTTCTTTACAAAGTCTTTTGTTTTCTATCTCCCACTTTGCTAAACGCAGTCATCAGGTCCAAACCCCTGCAATGGGGCTTCTGCAGTGAGATCAGGTCGCTCAGAGCCCTGTCCAACCTGACCGTGAATGTTTCCAGGGATGGAATCCCTGTATCCCAGGTATCCATGACCTCTCTGGGCAACCTGGGCCAGTGAGGCGGTACCTCATTGTCCTCCTCGTAAAAAAGGTCTTCAGACCTTCCTGGTCTGAATCTCCCTTCTTTTAGATTAAAACCATCACCCCTTGTCCTGTCACAAAAGGCCTTGCTAAAAAGTCTGTCCCCATCTTTCTCATAAGCCCCCTTTCAGTACTGGGAAGCCACAACAAGGTCTCCCCGCAGCCTTCTCTCCCCCAGCTGAACAACCCCAGCCCGGCCTCGCAGCAGGGGGGCTCCAGCCCCCGGAGCATTTCTGTGCCCCCCCGGCCCCGCTCCAACAGCCCCGTGTCTGTCCCGTGCCGAGGAGCCCCGAGCTGGAGGCGGCGCTGCGGGGGGGTCTCACGGAGCGGGGCAGGGGGGCAGCACCCCCTCCCTCGCCCGGCTGCCCGCGCTGCTGGGGATGCAGCCCCGGGCACGGCTGGGGGTCTGGGCTGCCAGCGCACGCTGCCGGCTCGTGTCCAGCTTTTCATCCCCCTCCTGGGGGATGAAAGTTCTTCTCCACAGGCCTGCTCTCAATCCCTTCATCCCCCCGCCTGTATTGGTACTGGGGATTATAAATTATTATAAATAGCATTAATAATAGCATTATAAATAGCAAAACATCAAAATGCATCTAATGAAATTGTCAATAATTAAATTCAGAATTAATATTCCATTTATAGTAACAGAACTATCTGTTACCTCTTGAAGGGTTTTGAGAGAACCTGTCTCAAAGTGTCTACTGCTGCTTTTTGGTTCTACTATCCCCTGATATTTATCCCATCCTCAGATAAGGCTTTGCATGGGAATGACCACATCTTTCCTTCTGCTGACTCTGCTACATAAATGGTAATTTCCAGCAAAGGAGATATATAGCAGAGCCCAGCAATGTCCTGTAAATCTGTTTGTTATTTAAAATTATGAACTATTAAGTAGTTTCAGTTACCAAACAGGTTTTTGTGTGCATTTGTCTGTCAGTGTTGCTTGAAACTGATTTAGAGAATACCTTTTTCAGGCTTTACCAAATTAGTACTTTGGAAATAAGTTACTTTAGTTTATGCAATACAATTCTTTTATTGGATATCTCTGCCGAAATAGCCTGAAGTATTTTCCAAGTTATGAGGGACAAACTCTAAACCAGCAGATAAGTTGAAGTTTAACCACACGTACGGTTCTATGGCACTGTAATTATTGCCATGGACTGCAACTTTAAACAAATATGAACTACCCAAGGTCAATGGTAGCTAGAACTAGATGAAGTTAGAATCCTATGCAGCAAAAATGCAGCCTAAGATTAGCTAGAAAAAAGGGAGTTAAAGAAAAACCTGAGTAATTTCTAAGTGTTAAGTGTGAAGAATAGCAGAATTATTGATAGTCTAGAGACATTTTTTACATCTTAAAAGATTCTGATATACACCACCACAATTTCTTTTATTTCCACATCTTCATGTGGACAAAACAGAAAAAGAGGGATCCTTTGAAGCTACCAGCCAGTTTACACAGGCAATTGGCCTACGTCGTCTCAACTCCGAGCACAGTGGAACCGTTATCAGAAGATTTTTCCCCTCTGTAAAAGGAAATAAACCAACCTTAAGAAAGCCTGTTCAGATACTGTGAAGTCTTCTGATGTGTTATGAATGACTCTGGAAGTGACAGGCACTGTGTTTTACACGGTGTGAAGATTTGATTATTTCAGCTTTATTTGACCACCTTGACAAGTTTTGACTCATCAAACCTACAAAGACACATTTCTAATCTTGTCACTGTGGTCATATCCTTTCATCGTTTTCCCAAGCCTTCTCTTCCAAAAGCAACTGTGTATCTTCACTTCTAAGGGCTTTTCCATTGATCCCCAACACATCTATTTTCTTGTCATCACATTTCACTTACATCTAGCCAGGGTCACTGTCCTTCGCCTGCTTACTGTGTTTTCAAACAAGCACCTTTGTACTTTCTCTGATACTGCCTCACATTGATGAATTCTCCATCAACCTTGCAAAACTGCCTCGAAAAATCATCCCTCAAAACCCACCTTTGATTCAGTGCCAGAAAAAGTCCCCTGTGGGTGACTGCAACTTGCCCCTCTGACCAAAATCCTTTTATCTTTTCCTCTCCTGTCTACATCTGTTGTCTTTTGTTCTACACACCACAAGACTTCTGGGGAGGTCATACAGGAACGTGTCTGTCTTAAACACGAGCCTGATTTATAGTACCATGCAGTACAGACGGACACTTTTTCAGAGCTCTGCACTGCCTCCGTAAGCCTTCTGTTGCACTCCATCACACAGGAGATCTTCCCTGATGCTGTTTTACCCTTTTTTTCTGATGCCAGAACTTAAAGAGGTTTGAGGTTTGGCAAAGGGAGGTCTCTTGTGCCCACTCAGCATTATTGGCTCCTATACACACAGTTCTTATGTCACTAGAAGAAAAGCTCCTTTTGCACAGTGGACATACGAGTATGAGCCTTCATAAAAGTGCAACTTTTCTCTAATGCCCTTGACCAAACTCCACTACATTCAGGGACAGCTGACCAGGACTGGTAGTTTACTGCTACCCATAGTGGCCTGTTTACATTTTGCTAGTGCTGCAATTTTGTGCTTTTCAAAAGAATACGATTTTAAAATGTACCCCAAAAAAAGGCACGTTAAAGGAAGTAATGTATTCTTTCATTAACAATTTAAGTTACTTTTATAATTCACAGTGCCACTCGTGCTATAGGGCACACCATCCAGATGCTATTGCACACCTTATGCAGGCATGTTGCTCTGATGGTGCGAAGACATCCCATTCTTACAGAAAACCACATTTCCAGAAGCACCTGATAGGTACCACTTCTGTGTGAAAGTTCCTAGTTACTTTCCCTTCGTCCATCTCTCCCCAAAATTTTAGAACAGCGACTGTTCTAAAGGGTAACTTTACCTGGAACTCCGTAGCTTGGATTGTACTTGCACAGCATTGTGAACAAAACACAGCACGTTTGTTTTGCTTGACTAAAGCAAGTACAAAGCAGCCAGCCGTATCAAGGAGGAAACTCAACACTTGTCTTAAACAAAAATAACAGAGTGGGGCCTGTGGCTGGTGCCGCAGCTCAGCCCCTTCTGCATACTTGCGGACTAAAAGTGATTTCCACAAGGTACCCAGTGCTGTGTAGCATCTGTACCAGCATCCAGTGCACAGACTATCTGCTGTAAACAAATCTACATCTACAATGCCGTTGTTGAGGACTGTGTCAGGTCACGCTCTTCCCAACTCACAAGTCTGCAGAGGAAACTGCTAAAGCTGCTTGTATTGCTGGTCTGCGGGAGGAGACTTACCACGGAGGAAACGGCAAATACTTTCTGAAGGAGCATGTCAGCAGCTTGGCCCTAAGAGTTAACTGCGAGTTCCATGGACACAACCTCAGTGCATCTTATGTCTAACCTCTGCAGCTACCTGACAGGATGAAGGAACTCCTCCGACTCAAAACGAAACAAAAGGTCTGGAGGGGAACGTACAAAGCACCCTGTGTTCTGCCTCTCTGCTCTCCGGGTAAAAGCAGCCTTACATGTATTCCTCTCCTGAGAGTCATGTCTTGTTTACCCCATTCTGCATTACTTGAGAGTTTTCAGGCCTTATAAGCAAGGGGATTCGAACAGATGCTTTGCTAAAATAGTCAGCCATCCTGAACCTGCCCGTAGGGTCTCAGGGGACTGACCGACCCGCCACAGAAAACCCCATTCCCCAAACGCAAAACCTCAGAGCCCGTCAAGATAACTATATCCTTCAGCTGCATTAGCACTATATAAAGACACCCTTTGCTACCATGGGAGTTTAAAACTAATTTAAATTTAATTCAGCTTTTCATAGAACAGAAGTCTTTGCTAGCACACATCTCATACACATCGAAAAACTGGCAACAATGTTGGCAAATTTTAACCGAATTTAATAGATTCAGCTGTGTTTTCATGAATATAAAGCAAAAACTCTTTCTGCAAGATTCCATTTGTCCCAGGAGGGCTAAGTGGATCTCAGCAGATCTCAGGCAGTATACGGCTCAGCTGAGGACACATCAACTCCCCCGAGAAGCTGCGTGTTACAAAGGCACTTAGAGTTGCTGACAGCAGCTGCCATGAAAAGTTACAGCTGCGCTATCAGCTGAAAGTACCTGAGCACTTGCTGCCTACCTGGTGCTAAATTCAAGCCGGTGGGCTAGGAGGAGCACCCTTACCTGCCGAGAACAGCATTAGCTCTACGTTACATATGGCATAACTCAAAATGCAGATGCCGCTGTGGAAATTAAACACTACCTCCCTACCCAACTGACCTGCCTCTGGCTTGGCGCTAGAATTGCCACCGCCTGGCAGGTTTTTGTTTTGCTTTGAGAGCTGGAAAAGGTTCTGGAGCACAAAACTCAAATGATCATCTGTTCAGAGCTAAAGCTGCAATGCTGGCAAAAAAGAGGAACTTCACGAGTAATTAGTCTCTAAAGATTTTTGATTCCCGGTTGGTGCACGAGTATTAAACTGCAACTTTTTACAATACTTCAGTGAAAGCATCTAAAATGCAAGTCCCTTAGTAGTTGAATATCTAAATGTAGACACCGACACCACAGATTTGCTCTAGAAGCATTTTAATTTACAAACAGCAATTCCCATTGACTTTATACCATAAAAAAGGCAATTTACAAGCAAGAAACAAATTCATCAGAACAAAATAAAGCAGCACTGAAATATTCATGTCACAAATCTAAAAACAAAGTGAATACAAGAGTAAAATATCATTTGAATAAATATTTTAAAATTCATGCTATAAAATAGCTTAATGGCAAGTTATTAATTGTTACAGCATCAGCTTAGCTAGCTTCATTTACTTCATATGGTGATGAAGTGTGGAGTTGTGAGGTTACTGGTTTATATTGCAAGATAATGACACAAGTCAAGTCATTCAAACTGTTCAATTATTTACCATGAAAAACAACCATACAAATAAAAGTTACTTAAAAATACAATTTTCAGTCAAACAACTGACTGTTGTTAACAGCCAGTTAAACACTGTTAAAGTCGTGCAAGAGCTCTACCTCTAACCAGACCGACCACCGGGGGCTTGCAACGCAAGTCCCGCGGCTGAATTCAGAGCACGGGTGGAGGGGAGACAGCGGTCGCTTGCATCTGCCATAGCGGGCGGGAGTTACTTAAACTAAACGAAACCTGCTCGGTTACCGACACTTGGCTTCGCGTCCCCTGAAGAAACACAGGAACGCGCCTCCCAGGATTACTTGCTTGTTTAGCTTTTTTTTTTTAAAAGTGTAAACTTGCGTAACTTAGTTAATGCTGTCACAGGGGTGTGCAAGTAGTATTAAATCTACAATATTAAACACAACTATTCTGGCACTTGTTAAAATATATGTAAAATGCACACAGATCATAAACTTTGAACATTTTGAATGACTTTACTAAACTTCCAATTCAATCACTGAGTATTATGAAATTTACAATTCATGAAATAAACAGATTCATATAAAGAATTTACATAATTCCCCAAATACTTTCAAATATAAAATTTAATAAATAACCCTGACCAGTCAAAAAGCACCATTCAAGGGTAAAACTCCCTTGGAAAATAGATTAGGTGTTGCATATTTGAGTCCCTTTCAATGGTTTCATGTGAAACCTGTTTAGAAAAATGACGATAAAAGAATCACAGTAAACTAATACAAAAATTCAAATAAGATATATATATATATATTTAAAGGTAAAGCTCATTCAATCTTTTCCCAGCCCTTGATTTTATTCCTGCTGTTCTTCCCATTATTCAGCCTAAACATATTAAGAGGCCTCATTGTTTTGTCTAAAAGTAAACCAAAGGCTGCAGCATAAAACATGAATTTATGCTTGGGAAGACTGCATTAAGAACTATCAGTTTAGGCCTACAGTATATTCTGCTGAACAGTGAATTGACAGTATCCTTTATGCCATTGAAAGGTTTCACACTAAAAAAAGCAGAGCCAATCTTGAGGCCTTATCGACCAACTGGAACTTCAAATATACTGTAAGTATTTACAAAGCTGTTTTCTAAACGTATTTACAAGTTTAAAAGAAATAATATGGAAGATAACTGATCAAGAAAAACTAAAATAACTGTTTAAAACCACAAACATTAGCAAAGGTATAAAATCCTTTATTTTCACAGTTTGTCATAATACGTTAAACATCTAGAGGAAAGGACACTGTCACGGTTTTCACATTTGTCTATAATTAAAAAGGTAGATTAAGAAGAGACTCAATTATGAACCAGCCTATATAATTTCATGATTTATTTTGCTGTCAAATATTTCTTCACATATTTTATTGACTTCTGCATTTATTGTAAATGAAATGTGTAACAGCTCTGTGCTAACTTAAAACTGTACAGGCACAAGACCCTGCACAGTACTTCCATCATTTACTTAAAATAACACAGCATACTCTGTTCTGGTGGACTTGTGAAATGAACTTCAGTCAGATAATGCTTCATGTTCCATGACAATGTTAGCCCTGGCATACCGTTATGTGACAAGGCACAATTTAATTGCTGTTGCCAGGTTTGAAGTTCGTTTTCTACCAGAGTCACACACTTTGTAAGTGTACGTGTAATGCTCGATGATGTTTATGCTCCCCTACGTATGCATCCTTTGAAGCACTGCTGAACTTTACAGTACTGTGTTATGGCTTGATAATTATTAACACTGCTAGCAGTGGAAAGGGTAAATGGCGTATCAACACGAATAGGAGCAAGCAGAACTTGCAAACTGCTGAATCTTGATGTTGTAGAAAAAGTGATCATTTCCTGCCCCTTAACAGTCCCGTCACAATGTTTTGAACCTGAACCTGTACAATCAAAGTGATGGTTTTTTGTTTGTTTTTGTCAGAGACAATTTTGGATAAGTCACTCTTTGGTAAACTCAAACCATTTTAACACATTTACAAATACAAAGAACTAGATTTAAATAATGTTAAGATTGTGACACAAGGAAATTCAAGAAATATAAAATTAGTACCCATATCCTGCTATCCTCAACTCAAACTTCCATGGAAAAAGTCACACCAAAGGCACCACAGCACAGGTCCAAGATAAAGGGTTAAAAATAACTGTACATTTCTTGGGTTTTGCATGTCTCAAACTTAATTTATCAAAACACATTTTTTTTTCATTTAATTACTTAAAACAAACATTTAGGAAAAAAACAGTATCAGAAACACCAACATGTTTTTAAGTGGGTAAACATATAGACTACCTTCCCTAGACACAGACATATACTTTCCCTTACTGGAAACAAAAGTTCTATTGTTGCTTCAAGGAGAGAAACATCTCCCCACCGTCCGCCTCTTTAGTTAGGCAATTTTAGGACAAAGAGGCAAATCATGTACTCAATTTAACTGAAACTGCTCCAACGGAGCAGGTGGGGTTTATACTGTAAATCTGTATTTAGTGAAATTAATTCTTATTGCAGACTGTCACAATATTAAGAACTAGTGTATTTAATAAAGCTACTGCACAAATATGCCCCAACTTCACAGGAGCCAAAAAGGCTTTACAAGATAGCAAACCTACCTTTTTGCTCTCTCGTCATTTACTTTCTAAATTTCAGGAGCTGAACAGCACGTTCACAGATATATTTTCCATATTTGCTAAACAAACATAAGGCCCAATTATATAAAACCTGTATTTTAAAGAAGGAAGTGATTAATTTAAATCTGTTCATCAGGTTAATTTTACACAGTAGCGTTTGCCAGTTCATGCTTTTGTGGTCTCTCAAGCTACTGTGTTTTTTGTTGCGGTTTGTTTGGGGTGGGTTTTTTGTCTGTTTGTTGTTGGTTTTGGGGTTGGGTTTTTTTGTGTGTGTGTTGGTTTTATCTTTTTTCTTTTGCTTAACTGTTACCATTAGATTTCACATTTTATAGATTATACTGACGTAAATAACGAAGTTAGCACCATATTAAAAAAAAATTGGTGAAACAAAAAGATTTAGAGTATTTTTAAAGTTGTTGGTAGTTCCTTTATGCAGAAAACAACCACTGAAAATAGTAGGGAAGCCATAGCAACTCTGTAATACTCACACATGAAATAACAGACATATTGCTCGAAATTCCTGTAGAGTATTCGGTTTTTTTATACAAAAAAAAGTACAAATTCCAAGTGCTGACATATCACTTGGAGGTTTAAGTAGGAAGTCAATGTGCACCTGAAAACGGCTCTCTCTGAAGAGCCCTATTAAAACACTGCTTGGAAATACTGTAGTTTAAACTGCAACATCTCTCTCAGGTTTTAACCAACCATGAAGAGTGATGAAGTTAAATTTAATTACCTGGTATGGTTCTACAGTACGAAATGAAGGTAGATTCTGAGGCCAGTAAAAACACATTTAAAACCACAATGCTACTTTTAGGTTTGCTTTTTTATATATATATATGTGTATATATATATAGATATATCTATCTCTATATATATAAAAAGGTCAGCACCACAGGTTGTCCAGCTTGCATTCCAGACAACTAACAAAACCCCTCAACAATTTAACCATAATTTAATAGATTTATGGCATTTGGTTTACATATGTTATAAAGCAAAGCTATTAAAACAAGGTAATTCACTTTGCTCACTTTTGCACACAAATTAATAGTTTAATAAAATGAAAACCAAACAACATTCTTTTAAAACCAAAACCATCCTCCCAAAGTCTGAAGTCCTAAATCCTAAGCAGAGAGGAGACCTAGCAGTTGAAAGCGGTACATGGTATAAACCTTGACATATTTTTACATTCACCTCAACCAGAATAGGAAAAGTGAAAGCAAATTTATATATATAAAGCAAATTTATATATATAAACAGACTAACTACCAAAAACAGTCAGTAAAAGCAAACAGATTTCATCATGACACACGGAAGGAATCACAGCTATAATATTCTCTCTCCCCACTGCTGTGTAACTCATTACCAGCAACAGGATTTAGGAAATAAAATAAGGGAGATTACAGCTTCTTGGTGTATCCAGCAGAGCTGCCCATCTTATTCTAATATCTTTCTCCACTGGAATTTGTGTCTTGCCAAGATCAACCAGTAGGGAGACTTTAGCAGACTCTTCCTGTCCTTTCCCCAGCACACTGTCTTTTATATTTTGAGCATCTTCAAAAGTAAAAAAAAACAAATGCGAACAACCCAGCCTCCTTCAAAAACAAAGAATATTTACGTAGTCTTCTCCAGAAACCATTTCAAACTGATTTCCAGAAGGTCAGGAAAATTAAAAGGCTGTTATACTTGTACTGAGGATTACTAAAAGAATAAGAGATTTAAAAAATACATTAGTAATGTGCTTGTTTGTGTTGCACTTAGAATGTAGTATTTTAATCAGATGTGTTAGACATTGCATGAATTTCCATACTAGAATCCATAGCTTCAGAAGCTGAAGCATCATTATCTACTTTCTGTTCCATAAATGCTTCTGTTCTGTCTGGAGACTCCACCCTGTTTCTTACCTCTGTTACCCCAGGGTGATTTTTTCGCAAGTGCTGGTTTAGCGTACCCTGGAAAGGAAAACATTTTCCACAGATCTCACAGCGAAAGGGCTTGTCATCTGTGTGACCACGAATATGATACTCAAGTTGGTCCTTGCGGGTGTATTTCTTCCCACAAAACTTGCACACAAAAGGAGTTATTCCCATGTGCAGTCGCATGTGTCGATCAAGGCTCCCTTTCTGGTTGAAAGACTTTCCGCAGTAAATACAAATTAGCCTCTCACTGTACGGATACCAATGACCTCTTGCATTTCTTTCCCGAGGACTATTTTCATATCCTGGGTTACTCACAACGGATTCACCGTCAGCCCCTTGCACTAAGCCCTGAACATCACTATGCAAGTGACCAGAGGATACCCGTTTTTGGCGTGCGCGACCCCCTCTGAAACAGCCCAGCATTGACCTTGAAGGACTCGTATTGCTCAGGCTTCCGAAGGTTTCGGAAACACCTGTAGCCTGTGACGAGGCATGGGTAAACGAATAAACATGTTGTAAGACAGACCCATATGAACCAACATTTACTGCCACCACTTGCTCTCCATCCACCATTTCAGTATGATAGCCGTCATCACCAAGGGAAGAGCTATCAGAGCAGCTTGGCCTGTCAGACTTTTCCATTTTAACTTTCACCTCTGCAATCTGACTTTCTCTTACTATCAGGTCTCCTTGCTCATGATCGCCTTCAATCTGAATCTCATATTCAGAGATACTCCCACTGCTTCCTCTATCTGAATGCCCTTCTTCTTGCAGACGACTACGTAGAGTTTTGCCTGGAGTAGTTTCCATCCTAAGATCGCTGCCTGCTGTTGACTGTCGCACCTGAGAGCAATACGGAGGAGATATCTCAATAGGATTGGCAAAGTAGCTGCTGTCTTTAACTCCATTGCGGTTTTCTGAGTTTTCTTCAGCACCAACAGTGACAGAGTCAACGTCACCAACACTGATCTTTGAATGAATACTCTCCAGTATCTGTGTGCACTTATCAATGACGCACTGCATCTGTAGAAAGCTAGCTGCAGTTAGAAAACTAACAACATCCTTCAGCTGTAAGGACATCCTTCCAGTGTAACAAAAAGAAAGCAACTGTTCAAAAACATTGGGATTTTTAATAACTGATATTGATAAGCCACTCATGGTGCTTAGTGCTGAATGGTCACGGAAATACGGAGAACTGGCAGCTAAGACAGCTTTATGGGCTCGAAATGGCTGACCCTGGATATGCACAATTATGTCACATAGCTTTCCTTGCAAGCGGAGTTCGTTTAACTGGCTCAGAACAGTGTTGCTGTACTCGGGCACATCAAACTGAATGAAACTGCTGCTGTCCATTTCTACTGATGTAAAGAGTAATCTGAAAGAAAAATGAGAAGATTTACAACGGAGAATTAATACAGAGTTTTCCATTTCAATAATAAATGTTTGCACTTTTTAAAGTTAAATCACCACTTTGATCTGTTTAAGGTGTGTTACAACAAACAGTTGGTATAAATACTTGATATAATACAAAAAGTAGAGTCTCAATCTACCCGTTTCTTGCATTTCTATAATTTGATTTATCCCACTGCATCATTCACAGTTCAGTTGCTCACAACACATCACAGGCTCCATGGGAGTCTATGTCCTAAAAGGAACTTTGCAATTTCACTCCTTGGTAAGAACTGCAGTACAGTACCCCCACCCTCTCAAAAGAATATTAATTTCATAGTCACTAGGTAAGTTAAAGACTTCAGAACCTTTGCAGGTCTTCAAGCCAGACACTAAAAATGCTTGCACGGAACTGCACTGTTAAATTGCCCAGGAATGATTTTTGGAAGGTACTTCATGAGGTTTGAAAAACCTGCTAAAGAAAAGCCACAGACGCATACGTGCGTGTGTGCATATACACACAATAAAATATTTTTAAAACCCCATTCCTTAGGTCTAGATAGGTCCAATTTATTTCAGAGGAGACGAATATACTACACCAGTGGCATTTCTATTTAAACATTTACCTTCTTAAAAAATAATCTCAATGATGATTTCAGAAAAGTAAAAATCAATCTTTCAATATTCACATCACAAAACAAGGAAATCCTAGTGAAAGGAAACATTTCAGTGTGGACTCAATTCCAAACTGTTTACCGAGTATGCCAGAGGTTCCCAGACAATGATGAATTTGTGCCAATATGCGAGGCAGCATTTGAAGGAAAAGTGTTTGAGCCACCCATGAACCTTCCCTTTTTTTTTAAATGTCCTTTTGTGATTTAAATTTTTTTTCATAAACCATGATGTGAACTTTGAAGCTCATCTGACACAGCAGTGATTTCCTAGCTAGAATGATCTGACATTTAAATTCTAACCTAACTCAAAAGACATGAGTACTCAAACTTGCCTGTTACACTGGGAAAGGATGTTCCAAGAAGCTTTAGAGAAATGTATACATTTCAAAACATGATCTAAAGAAAAGCACTGAACCAATTTTTCATAGACTATTTTCATAAAAAGCACACACACACACTTGTCCCCTGGTGAGAGTCTATCTGCAGCAGACATCACCTTACATTTCCAAGACTGGGCCCCTAATCAAGTACCCAAGAATCTTCAGACTTTTATTGCTATTTTTGTTCTTATTAATGCAGAAGTCTAAAGATATAATATTGCCACCATACCTGCTTTTCCAATTGAACAAACAGATCTGAACATCATCCATTGACTTCTGATGCAGGAGTCATGTCCAATGTATCACAACATACTAGTGGATTTTTTTTTCTATTTATGTCTTATGTTACATGCTGTAATGGGACATATGAACAATTTGAATCAAATTATGAAAATTCAGACACTCTAAAAACAAAAGCAACAGGTAGGAATACAGTAAAAAGCCTACAAGGAAGAACTGGAGCTATATCAGCTGTCACTTAAAACTAATAATCTTCACAAATGGAACTTTTCAGCAGAGAAACAAGACAGCCAGCTTCCTGACTCAACTAACATTATGTCTGATTTAGAAAACTGTCAAAAACTCTCACACAGCATTAAAAAATCAGGTTATCAGAGTTGCTAAAGATGTTCTATAAGTTACCAATGTGTCATAGATACTTCATCATCATTTTTACAGTTGTAATGTAAAAGCGGGGGAGAAGATGTTTTATATGCTCTTATATCTGATGAGAGAAATAAAGACTAAAAGATGGTTAACTGAAGAGATATGCTCGCAGCCATCTATACAAAGATAGCTTTGGCAGGACAGTTCTTTTATTCAGTGAACAACGCTACAAAATGATTCAGAGCTTGTGAGCTGATTCAAGTCACACATAGGTCAGAAATCAAACATTACAACAAACAAACAAAGCCTAGTCTAACTAGTACTTAAACAGGCAGAATAACCCTGCTATTCCGAGCATCCCAGCAGGTTGTGCAGAGAACCACCGTTCAAGTCCCTGGCAGACGCACTGACTCCATGGGAGAGACAGAAGTCTCAGCAGTTGGGATACATGTTTGTCACCTTCCCTCTCACTTGACAGGGCATCAGGCTTCCCTACAAACCCAACACAGGTCACTGCCTTTAATCTGTGGGGCTTATGAGCCATGCACAGATGCAATATCAGGGCATTCCTGATGAAGCTTCTCTCTGCGAAGTGGAGGAAGACCTTTTGTTGCCCTGAAATGTCATGAGTTGACAAGTTACCTAGGTTGAGGACTGTGTACAAACTACAACACCAGTCCCCAGCAGCGATAATTTGTCATTCCTGCATCATTTCGGATCCTTAAACTAGGGAACCAGACCTTGGTCAAGCCTCCCTCAAATCCCATCAGAAATTACTAATTTTTTTTTTGCATCTAGAATGTAAAGGAAGTTTGCCATACATAGAAAGTGGCCCTCCTCCTTGCCCTAAGGGCTCGTACTCAGCAAAACGGAGAACTTAGTCCTAGACAAAATATTAAAATACAAACTGTCACCACCAGCATTAGCCCAGACAGAAGGAATGAATTAAGGATAGGCACCTGAGCAGAAAGAAGGTAGACATTTTATGCTTTGCCACAGAGAAAAAAAAAAAAAAGTTCTTTTGATCACAGCACCTTAGCATCTCTAGATTAATTAACACGCCCTAGGACATGGCCACACATTGAAAATGGACTGTGAACACACACCAGAGAAATCATGAGAACCAGGAAGAGAGGGACACCAAGAGGAATGAGATCCTCAGTGATCCTTCCACATCACAACTCTGTTAGAACATCTAATTTTCTCCAAAGGCATATATACCTACAAGCAATTCTACATCCTTGTTCTCAGAGTTGTTTCATCTTTCTTTTGGGAAACAAAGCAGCTTATTTTCCTTAAAATGTTAGGAGTAAACAGCACGAACCCTGGCAGTGAGGGGAGAGGATGATGGAGTTAAAGGTCTGTAAGTGTGGCTGTCAGTGCAGCAGATGAGCAGTAAAAAACAGAAATAGGGACCAAGGGAACATACAGTATTGCTTTGAAAGCAAACACACAGATCAAGTACACAAAACACAGCCCAAAGCAGTGGACAACAAGTTCGTATACCCCTCTGCTTTTTAAAAAGAAAGCGAACAAGCTACAGCAGGCACTTGTGACTACTTTTCCACCTCAGTTTCTTCCTCTGAAGACGCATGCTTCCTGTGATCTTGAAAACGTCTGTAGAAAGTTGGGGTTAAATAACAAGAATTTTGAACAACAGCAGCACTTGACAGAAGGGAACCCTTCTTTCGCTTTCAGCCAAACTCTGAGATCTCTAGTTGAAGAGGTCCTGGAAGTGACGAGGTTGCCAACGAACACCGTGTTCAGGAGCAGGCAGGACTGTAGCAGGAACAGCACTGAGAGTGCAGTAATTTTGCTGGGGTCAGCACCAGGACACCCAACCTTGCATCGATTTGGGAAGGCAAGACCCGGGGAAAAATCTGGGCATTACAAAAGTCAGAGAAGCAGGCACCACTAGCAATGTTTTACTGATGAATAATGGTTAGAAGAACAATCTTATTTATTCACATAAATCCCTGATGTCACTATCTAGAAAATAAAAGAAGTCTTCAGATTATATTCCCATATACAAGAAGGTTTTATGTTATTTGTATGCAGAATGAAGTTAGCAGTTCCATAATCAAATTCCAGTCGGATTAACCAAAACATTGTTCAGCAGGGTACTGTACCATAATACTACTCAATTATTCATCAAGGCGAGCAGGCCAGTAGCTCTTTCAAGACAATATGATTTATGGCTGAAGTATTTCTGAAACAGTCCTGGAAGATCACTACAGTTTGAAAAGCCTAATAAGAAACACCCAGTTTTTAAACAGCTTCCTCCAAGCTAAAATGTTTCCCTAACCCCTTCTCTTTTGGGGTGGCAAGTAGCATTAAACTGAAGCAAAACGATACTCTAGGAGACAGATTACCTTTGGACACATCCACTCTATGCTCTGAAGAAAAAAAATTATCACTATAGTTAACCAGACAGTAAAAAGGAAGCTTTGGTCCCCAAAGCAATGACAACATAACAACTCCAATTCATATAACAAGTCTTTACAGAATTAGCAGAAGCAAATAAAAAAAAAAATTAATGTGTAGTCAGAAGTCATACCCAGTGCCTTCCCCGATATTTCAGCACATATGGGGGTAACCTGTGTTCTTTAGGTCCAAGACCACAGTAGAGTAGTTCAGAATGAAGACAATTTTATTTGTATTATGCATTTGTGGGTGTAGTAAGAGCTACGACAACTCACGGCAATGTTAGGTACTCTCATTGTTAAAACATAATTAATTTTGTCTTCCTTTAGCTTCCAGCCCTGACTGTGGGATAGCGTAATGTTAGGTTAAAAGTCCCTGTAAAATTTATGTCCACCTCTGGGCACCTGTCTATCAACAGGTCCTCTCCTAACCTTCCTGCATAAGTAGATCAAAGTGTTTAAGGTTTTCATAGGTGTTATATCTCCAAGAAATTAGCTGAAGGATTTCTCGTTGTAAAGCACAGGCCAGAGCTGGCCACTAAGTTCATTACGTCTTAGCAGTGCTCTGTCTTGAGCCTCCTGTCTACTTCTGCGTGTGAGTGGATCATCTCCTGCAAAAGAATCATACCAATTCTCTTTGCGTCTGCATTACATTTATTCATGTAATAATATTCATGTAAGGGTCTTGTACACCCGACAGACCACAGTATGAATTCACTAGTAGTGGATCGCTACCCTGTGTCTTCAAACAAAAGCGTTCATTGAAGTAACCTGTGAACATGAGAGTGATATGCATTTAACATTTCTCATTAGATTTCAAAAGAAACTTATTTAAAAATTATGTTCTACGAAAGCTCTTATTTAATTTGAAAAAAAACAAGAATAGACGGTGACAAAACACATTCGGTATTTAATTTTACTGACATCATACAGTAGCAGCAGGGAAGCATCATATAACTACAACACGAAGCTGTGTGTCTGCCAGCATCGTATTAGTTTCTGCTTTTAAGTCTGCACCTGTTTAATTTCATTCACTCACTGAGGTATGATTTGCCATTCTCATAGACACGTGAATGATACTAATTATGCTCGTTTTAACTCACACAAAGGTGTGAGAAAAGATCCCTTGCATTTTTGTTAGTTGGCTGAGCAACATGGGGTCCTTGGGGAAAAAATAGACGTTACAAATCATTACTGTTGTAGCATGTGTCTGAGAACAGAAATACATAGAAAAGTTGGGAGGATCATAATTGAAATCAAGACTAAACCAAAAAAGTGCTCCAGACACGGAGAACGGATGCTCTGTACATTACTGCTCAGAATAAAGAGAAAAAGCAAGAGAAGAAACAGGTATTTGTATAAATCAGTGCACTCCTCCCTTGCATTTTGTAGGATTCGGTATTTACTACACATGTTGTGAGAACTTAAGACACCATTGCAAAAATGTGTCATAATCCAAGAGAATTTTAACCTAGGAATGTAATCCTATCAGCTGTGATCATGGAAGTTTTAGGGCCAAAATCCTTATTGCTCTCGCTCCTTTCAGTTTGCATTTGCCTTAGTCTTCAGATTACAGCAGCCACAATAATTAATGCTGGCTGTACCAAAGGAAAACTGCAATCAGGTGCGTCAGTCTAGGGGCAATTCTAAGACAGTCCTCTTTACATAATGTTTGAAAGCAGGGAAGAAACTGATCCTATAATCTTTTACCAGTTTATACCTCTCATAAGTCAATGTATAGCGCCCTTGGATGGCCTTATGTAGCATGACACACAGCACTGCTGCTTCCCTGCAAATCAGGGCCTGACGTACGGTAAGCTTCCCTACAGCTAGAAAACAGATTTTAATATCACAGTAATTAAAAAAAAAAAAGCTACTCTCCCAACAGCTGAAATAATCTTGTGCAGAATTACAACATGCTTATAATAATATAAGCCATACTATGTAAATATGTAGCATTGTTTTATGCATCAATTCTTCCTAAATTCAAGCAGCCATTTTCTTAAGAACTCTTCAGCCTTTAAAGATCATGAAGGAGACTAAATTATTTTATATTTATCTCAAGTGAGATAATCAGGTACTACTGTTTGTTATAGATTTAAAAATCAATGGCACTAAAGGTTTTTCCAAAAACACACAGAGTAAATAATAAAAATAGAGCCTTCTGTATTTTCAGCTCATCCATGCGGTCTATTTTGTGTTCTATACAACACACTGCCAGAGGCATCCTCCTGGTGACAGAAAACATACCTAATGACACACTTCTCCATGTAATTTATGCACTAAAATCATATACATATATTTTTACATTTAAAACAACTCCTTTAAACCACAGAAAGGATGCCTGGGGGAATGTTTCCACTTGATACTTAAGGGAAGACTTGGAGCTTAATGGAAGGCATATATAAAATAAGTCTTCATGTACTAACTAGATTTTTCTAAACTTTGACTGCACTACATAGAACTAACATCTAAAAGCTGTTTAACATAACATTTATCACATGCATCATAGCAGCTGAAAACTTTACTCTTTCTGAATTTGGTGGCCTAGATGTTATCTCGTAGCAGTAATTCACAAGCACGTGACTGTTAACGGAAACCAAAGAAATTAATGATACAAAGCAATAGGCTTTAAGGTTGCTGGTAAAATTGCCGGTATCTGCTTGACAACATAAAGTGATAGTTTCATCCATTTCCTTTCAAAGCATCCCTTGAATGGAACATTAAACAAGCACGGACCTACCGCTCAAGTATTTGTCATGTCAAACAAGATCATTTCCTAAATCGCTCTTATTTGTAGTCCTCTTTTGTGAACTCTTGGTTTCCAGTGAATTACAATGCTTCTAGAATTCAGCTTTATTATCCATAGAAGAATAAATTGAACAACAACCTTTGCTTATGCTGATTTGTATTCTTTGTTTTTAAACTCAGTGACATATATTTAAGCTTAGACACACTGCAGAGTACAGCTAGAGAGACTGCTGCATATAAACATGAAATGTTGATATCTCAGAATAAATAAATGACTGTCATGGACACAGATGTTAGTTTAACAAAGAGTTGACACGCAGATCCTAAGAGATGCTGCAGCACAACAGAAAATTCTGTTGATATTTCTGTTGCAGCAAGAAGCTTCATTTTGTTTGCAGCTTCTCCAATAGAATAAAATGCACTTAATTTACGGCATCTTTTACATCTACAGTGATCTCCTTTCCAGCTCAGTTCAACACATCATTCTGTTAGACCTGCCTCTCACAGGTAAATAAAACTACCAGTATGATTAAAAAACAGCAAGCACGAGCCTATGCTTACATATAAACTCCCTGCCCATACTTTTGTTAAGCTCAGTACTGTTTTGAACAGTCTACAGTATAGTTGATTCCTGATTCAAAAGCCATCTAAAAAAAAAACAAACCAACAAACCAACCCTAAGTAAGAACTAAGCTACCTTTCTAGTAGTCTAATAACACAGTAATGCAAAAGTTACAGAAATGACCATGCTTCTCAAAAATAAATGCCTATGGAAGCAACTGGTTCCTTTCTTAACAGGATTTCAAATCCTCATTCCTCCAAATGTTAACTATTCACAGACCACTCTATAGATTTAATTCACAAAGTATGTTACATTCTGGGAAAGTCTGAACTAAGCTTAAAAAAAGTGCCTGTTAGAATCAACGGAACAAACTCGATTGGCCAAAACTTGAAATAGTGTTTACCTGTAGTAAAGCATACAATAAAAGGTGCATGTGTCTTATTATTCATTGGAAAACAGCTTCGAAAAAGAGTCTGCTTCACTTCTATCGTAGACTAAAATGCAGGATCTCTTACAGTAGTGAAGACTACACATCAATTTAAAACTTCATTATATTACCTGGTAAAAATGCAGAAAAGCCCCAGTTTCCTCAGAAGCTGAAGCCAGTTAGTACAGGCTGTAATGCAGTTATTAAAAAACTTAGTTCTTGCACACTTCCATCAGTAGATAGTGGAACACTGCAGGGGAAGTCAATGCCGTTATTCTCTCTCTGCAGACAGAGAGGCAACAGTTTACTCAAAGTACTAAACTGCCACAGTGAAATCAAGAGTGTAACTCATGTCTGTCAGGCAAGCACTCCTCAAGCATCACAGAACACAATCCCATCGTTTGCATGGGTGAGCAATACATTAAACCCCCGCGCTTTTTGCAGAAAATTTTTTACTAATTCAGACTTTTGTGTAACAAAAATGGAAAAAGATTTATTTTTACTTCACCAACATTCACACATGATGAATACAAAACCACTTGAAGGAGTGGATGATATCAACATCAAAATTAAAACCAGTTCATTTATATGTATGTGTATATATACACACACGCGCGCGTGCGCTAATACCAATAACGCTACCAGCCTATTCTCAATGCTTAGTATGGTGCAGCAGGGAAACTACTGGAACTGCATATTTAGCATTTCATAGAAAAAAAAACCAGGAGCCTCTTATTTGAGCAAATACCCAAAGAAAGCAGTTGTGAAACTGAAGTCCAAGGGCCACCTTGGTCCCTTATTCTCAGATTGTCTTCCCCACAATTGCTTGCCTGTATTATAAGTAAAAATAAAACAACTATTGATGCATAAACAAGGTTTCACGCAACAATTAGAAACCTCAATATAAATAACCTCTAGATTTTGGCTCTAGAAGTCAAGTTACTACAGAAGAAGTTATAGGTACGTATCTATTACTGAACTCAGAAGAAAAAAAAAAAACTACTCAAAGGCAAACTGGAGATAGCCAAGATCAGCAAAAGCATCGTGACAGATAAAACAAAGGGGCATATTTATGATACATACTTTAAATCAGCAAGACCTTACAAGCAATGATCACAAACTGTTATTTTGCTCACCAATTTCATAATATGCCCATTATGTAATCCTAAATAGTTATTTTCCATATTTTCTGAGTATCTGACAACTTTGAGATGTATGCTTTGAGAAGCCGCTATCAGTATAAAAATCCCCACCTGACAGCATGAGGCCAGCACTGTGTATATACTCCCAGAACTTTAACAAATGGAGAGGGAGGGCTTTTGTACCTTCTGCTATTACAACAACAAATTATTTGCTACCATGGTAATACTGGGTCCGTATTATGCATTTTAATCCATCTACCTCTTTTTTTTAAACCTCAGTCACTTTTCGTCAAATTACAACTTTTTTGGCTGCAATGTTTCTTTTAAGCAATGAAGTGCCTATATTCTCTAGATATCAGCAACATTTTTTGTGGTAGATTTAAAGCAGCTCTGCAGAACCCATTTTCATAGTATTTTCCCAGTCCGCTACTTCTGACAGACGGAACGCTCTGTAGCTCTCATGGAGCGGGCGATGAAGCACAGGCGCATCCTGACTGCACAGGTTCAGACCTCTGTAACATGTCACAACTGTAGCGCAGCTAATCCGATGCCACCTTTCTTTTCCCCTAGCAACCAGGCTCTCCCATATCGGCATTTCTGAGGCTGTTCAGGCTCGTTGCAAATTCACTCTCAACTTCGGCTTATTCTAAAACAAACCCCATCCGTATATCATGCGCACCTGCGGGGATTCTGAAAGGCCTCTGCAATTACGGAGAGCGGGGCTCCGCTGCAACTTCCAACTCCTCTAACGGAGCAGCAGCAGCTGAAGGCTCCGCCAACTTCTGGCGGCGACACTACGAACGGCGCCGGTCCCAAGCCCTTTCAGCCAGCCCAGCCCGCTGTGCCAGCTATTTCACGCCCCGCTGGGGCTGAGAGCGGACCGGGACACGCCGCGCCCGCCCCCCCGCCAGCGAGCCAAAACCGCACCAGGGACGCGGACTCAGGTTACGCGACGGCAGTTTCTGCGAGACGGCGCTGGGAGCGGAGCGGCCCCGGCGGGCGGGGGGCGGCCGCGGCAGCAGAGCCGCAGCCGCAGGGCCGCCGCCACCGCCCCCCGGGCCCACGCCGCCCCCGTCGCGGCGCGCCCCGCCGCAGACAGGCGGCCGCCGCTGCGAGCCCGAGCCCGCTGGCACGGGAGCGCGGCCGAGCCCTGCGCGGCGCCCGGGCCGCCGCCCCTGCGGGGCCTGCCGGGGCGCCAGCCCCCCCCTTCCCCGGAGCGGGAGCGCCGCGCCGGCCCGCCCGCCGCTCACCTGGAGCCGCCGCTGTCTCTCACATGGCGCGTCCCCGGCCCGGCCCGGCGCCTGCCCGCTCCCACCGCCGCTTCCCGCCCGCTCCCGCAGCTGCGCGCACCCGGAACTGATTGCGCTGGCAGAGCTTCCGCTTCCTGGTGACGTGCCTGGCGGCGGGCGGAGCCACCGCCCCGCCCCAGGGGCGGGGGCAGAGGCTCCGCGCGCACCGGGAGCAGCGGCAGAGCCGGGCCCCTCCCCCCCCGCCGCCGCCCGGCTGCGCTCTGGCCGAGCGGCGCGGTGCGGAGCCCGCCGGGCCGGGGGCGCCCCGCGGCCGCATCCTCCGCGCCGCTGGGCCGGGGCTGCAGCCGAAGCGGGTGCGCGCGGAGGCCATCGCGCTCCTAGCATCAGGATGCCCGGTGTTTACCTTCGTGACATCACCCGCACTCAGAAACGCGCCCGCGGGGGGAACCTGGGGAAACGAAAGCAGAAGCGCCGGAGGGCGCTGGGAACAGCCCCGCGCTTCTGGGAGGGCACGAGCGATCCCCGCGTCCGGCCGCAGCGGAGGCTGGCAGCAGGGGAGCCCCCGGCTGCGCGGCACCACCTCTACTGAGCAGCGTAAGCGAGGACATGAAGAGTTCACCTGTGCTATGCTGCCCTTAACTTGGAGAAACTACTTCAAGCAAGCGTGCACGTATTTTTTGAGCTTATCCTACATATGCTTGTAATTCACATAGGGCACCGGATCTCTGTTTTACCAGACAGTTCACGGACTACTGGACAAAGAGTCAGGGCAACTAGTGCCAGCAGGTACCGCTGGGACATCCACATGGCCTAACTTTGGGCATCTTATTTTGTCTTCTGGAGGTATGTCTTTCTATAAAAGATGTGGAAGACTGTCTGCAGAAATTAGGCATTGGATGGCAATCAGATAAAGTAGCGACCTGCGGGAGCATCCTGGCCAGGGCACAGATAACAGAGTGAAGTAACAGACAAACAAATGGTATTTGTTTACTCTTGTAAAAGAAAATAAAATTATTAGTTCCGAACACACAGAATGCTTTGATCTTGTTCTTACGTGCATTCAGTAAGCATAACCAACAGCAACAGGAAAGGAATTTGCTTGTACCATATTCCATCTAAAGTTGCTGAAGACCGAGGAGTGCAGTACACAAATATTGATTTCTCCAGGAATTAGCTGAACATGCTTTAAATGAAAGCGAGCTCATTTTTTGTTTAGATAGCAAGCACGAAGCTGCTGAGTCAGAAGCATCAGCTGTGACGGTTCCATGAGGACTAAATAGATGCATGCTGGACAAAATGAATTATTCAGTAAAAGTACGTAAATCTAGTCAGGGAGCTGAGGAATCCTCACAGGCAGATAATGGAAACAAATTATTTTTCACAGTATGAAATTTCTTTCGTATATAGACAAGAAAAATTCTACATGCTATGTGTATCTACTGCAAATTTACCTGTAGGCTTTCTGGACATGCAGTGGCTGCTACCATGAAGTGAGTGTTCTGGAATTTTCCTATCAGCCTGTACATTCTGTATTGTAACTTCTGGAGATCACCATTCTGCAAAAAGCAGTTAAAATAAAACCCGTTTGACAATTTGGACTAACACAGGAACTAGTTACCTAAGCACCAAAGAAATGGGCCCAACTGCACAAATTCATCAACTTACTGTATTATCAAACTTTTTAGTTTAGTGTTTTCTTAGGCTAGGCTGGCATGTTCTCAATACTTCAAGAAGACACATTACTAGATACACTTTTTCTTTATATATTTAATAAAGTTATATATCAACAACTTTTGGATTTGTACTTTTGTTTGAGCACTTATCATTTTGGCAAAAGTGAAATATTAAATACTAGTACTAGACATGCATTCCTTTCATTCAAGCTTAAGAAAACATTTACAAAGTTGACAGACAACATTTATTAAAACATGTCATACAAAAAAGGGGCGTGGGACTCTTCTATAAGAAGAAAATATTGAACAGTAACATTAAATTAAAACCATGCTGTACAATTAGGACAGCAATATTTAGACAAAACTATCCAACCTCTGCGATACAGGCATAACATCTCACAAAATATCAAGATATGCAAATTTACTATTATAAATGACTTGTTTAGAATAAAAACTTATAGCTCATTAAGGAAGATTCACTTGACTTGCATAAACAGTTACATTTCTGGAAGAAATATGGAATCCCATGAATAATTAAAAAAAAAAAAGGAGCAGCAATCAACAGACACAGGCTTCAAGCAAAAATCGGAACTTACAATTTAATCACATTAAAAATATACCATTTTGTTTTCCAGCATCTTCCCCTAGGGCACTGGCAGTTTACAGCTTATAGCTAAAGAAGCCTAGCTATCCAATGAAGCATTTAAATAAAGAAACAACTTCCTTTGTTGTTTTGAGAAAGGTTCTAATTCTTTTAAAACACTCAATATACTGCTGTAGGCTCTCATAATTCAGAGACAGGTCACCTTTCTGGCACCAACATAGAAGTGCTGAGATTACAAGACCTGATGTGCCTCCATTCTTTCAGGCTCAAATATACAGGGACATCATCACGTGTTCTTTTTACACCAAGAAACCCAATACATCAGCCTCTGATCGTCCGCCTTGCTTTTGGTACGGGACAAAGTTTCTCAACCCCAGAAACACCTCAGATGAAAAAAAAACTACAACCAAAAATTCTACTGACAGTACCTTCTAGAGACTACCTGCTCACCCATACAACAAACAAGGTCATGTTTAAAAGACAAAACAAAACAAACAAACCCAACAGTGGTGTGTGAAATAGGAACCTCCTCCCTCAAAAGGATCAGATATACACCTAAGCAGAGATCTTAACCCTGCTAATAGTTGAACTTTTCAGAATGGCAGTTACACAGATTCCACAGTAATTAACATCTTAGTTACAAAATGGAATGAAAAGGAACTTAGCTGTAGTATCATTACATGTTCTTACCACTGATAGGTCAATGAATGGCTTCGCAGTAGCAGGAAATTCTGAAAGCCTCCTGTGTGTACGACGATTCTGGTTTTCAGAAGACATTCACTTTACTACAGCCAACAGCGAGCAATATGAAAATGCAAAAATGTTTCTAAGCTGTATCATTAAAGGTGATGAAGCATAAGGGAAGATTAATGAAATTTATCATATACATATGCATTCATGTTTTTATATATATATATATATGGATTGCTTCCCTCCTCCCCACAAACAAATAATTTCCTGTATCTTGAACAAGACCACTCCATTAGCAAAGATTAAGCAGCTGCATCTATCTGCACATCTTGGTTTACTCTGTACAACTGTATTGGCCATAAACTGCAGGGCGGTATGTGGCAAGAGGCTGCACACTGCCCTGTGCTAGTCAGAACAGGTTCTAGCCTGCACTGAAACTGATGTAAACAACCCCTTGCATGCCAAAACTTCAACCAGAGGTGCATGCAGTGCCTCTCCTTAAACATATTTAAGAAAGTGGCAGCTGCTAGCAAGAGGTGCAGGGAGACAGATAAGGAGATACTCCTGGGGAAGAAACACGTGGAGATACTGAAGAGCTGCTCTTGGGAAAACACATGGAGAATACTCTGAGGACATGGATAGGGGCACACACGCTCACAGAAGGGGGCACGCTCCATGCCTAAGGAGGTTAACTTCTGAGGGACTTTGGACCCTAGGTAAGCCATTCCAGAGCAGGTACTCCTCTGAAGTAACCGCGACCCACAGGAGACCCAAGCTGGAACTGGCACATCCCTGAGGGGACTATGGCCTGGTGTCACCATGAACAGTGACACCGACCTGCCCAGAGCAGCAGAGGACGCCCATAAGATGTGAAGCGCATCAGACAAGCCAGTATGCATATAAGCCCAACCTCCTGTGTGATCTGTCACCTCACTCCAAGAACTGGCACGGACTGAGCGCAACTCTCGATGAGAACAAGGGAAACAGACTACAAAAGCAGGAGGAGAGGCATTAGACTTAAGATGAGCCTGAGGAAGGGGGAGGAAAAATGTCTCCTTAAGTGTTTAAGTAATTTTTTGTAACCTTTTTTTCTCTTCAATACCTGAATGAGTGATTAGAATTTTGTCAAAGGGCAATAAATTAAATTCAGGAAAAACACCACAAGTCAACTGTTTTGCCTGTGTTAAGCAAAAGTAAGGATTTTAGACATGTATCTCGAGCTTCCCTTAAATCACCAATCCTCTCAACCAGATCTCATAACAATCACATCAGTATTTTCCCAAAATCATTTGTTTTCATGTAAATTAAAATCAGAAAGCCAAATGCTACAAAATCAGAGAAGCAACATTTGTTGGACTTTCAAGACAATGTCAAAATATGGGGCAAAACAGTAATAAGCAAATATTAAAAAGTTACTATTCATGCTAAGTCATTAAAAAAGGACATGGTTCTATAATATGATCTACTGGACCTGTTATAAAACCTTTAAAGTGTCTCTCGCAGTACATTTTAAAGCTTTATTTCAAAGTAACTTAACTGCAGATAGGAGTAATGTTTAACTTTGAAACGTCCCGTATAAAAGTCATTCCAAGCTGGTAAAAGAAACAGTTTTGCTGGCAGCTCTGTAGGACGGCCTGGGTTTAACAGAAATAATTTTTTGCTTGACCATGGTTTTCAGCCTGGTGTTTCTGACCAGCCTTTTCTATGGTTACATGGGAAGAGGCACCCTTAACCTTTTTATGCAACACTGAAGTGATGACTTGAAAGGGGTTGAGCACTAATGTAATATACAAGATCATTCTTGAAATGAGTATGAGAATACCTTCCCCCAAATGTGATGATGGTACTTGCAGAAATGACACCCTGTATGTAATAAGGCCTTGGAGAATGGAAAAAATAGGGCCACTGAGTGCAAGAAACCTTTCCTCTACACTCATGTAAACAGGCAAGCATTATAATTTTTTTTTTAATATTAAAAAAGACAGTGTTAGCAGTGTGGAAACAAACGATAAAGGGAATATAATTTCTAAGTTTAAAAAACATACTTACAAAGTTTTATGATTTTTTTTTAAATACAAAGTGCTTCTATACATTAAGCAGGTTACAGTGTTAGTGAGCAAATCCCTGTTTAGTTACCTTGATTACAAGGGTTATATATGGCCACCATGGTATACTGTAGAGTTCAATTAAGTGCTAAGAATAGGAACTCTGTGGTGCTGACCATTCATGCCCATTGCCAGCAATGGGTTCATCTTATTTGGGAATATCTGTTTTAACAAAATTCCATATGAAAAATATCTGAAGCATTAGAAGATTAAGAATTAAGAGCCTCTTAAAAAAATTAAAGTTTGTAAGTAGAATGCCAGAAAAGAAGTTACAGTAATTACAGCCCACTGAGTAGTATACCCCCAGCTTGTACCAGACATTCATGTTCAGGACACAGTTCGGTTCTATCTTAAGACAATTTGTAACTGGGAGTTCAAAAAAAGCATCTAAATAGTAATTATCTTTGTGTGGTTTTGCTTCACCATACAGGGTCATCTGTTTAAGTACGTTATCCTGCATATTGCAGTATCACAGAATCACAGAATGGCAGGGGTTGGAAGGGACCTCTGGAGATCATCTCGTCCAACCCAATCTAATACATAAATTGGGGCCAGACAGGCTTTGGCCTTTGATGCTGGTTAACTCCCCCCCCGACCCCGTTACCAGCACTATACTTGGACATCACCTCTTTCTATTATAGTCTACATATGCTTTAAAGGCTCTTTTCTTTTTATATGTTTCAGTAAACTACAAAGATGGGTTAATTGCTTTTGCATAGGACTGCATTAAGCATTCAACCCCAAAATCCTTTTGCCACCTTTACAACTCATGCATTCACTCTACCTGCAGAGCTGGCAGCATCCCTCAGAACTACAAACGCTCCTCCATCTGTCTCCAGGAATGAGAGCCCAGCATATAGATCCTCATCCTAATGAAGCAGAAGTGCCACTTTCCCAGCGAAAATCCAGACTTCGGACACGAGCATGGTACCATGTTCTGCAGTACCATTAATAGATCCAAAGACCATACTTCCTACTTTTTTTTTTTTTAACACAAGCAACTTCATTTGAAGAGGTAAACAACTCTCTCTGCTTGTGATCGTGCGTAACCAGTCACAGTAGTTCAGTACCAAGAATCTATATTATAGTTCTTACTATCCAAAGAGCAAAGAATTAAAAAGTATAAATACCTATCAATGACTAAATCATTTTCCTAAAGCAGGTTCCTAAAACTAGATAGAAGTTCTCAAAGATGTTCTTGTACCAATAAGTCAATTCATAAATCCACAGTTTGGTACTTGCTACTGTAGTAAGCCACAAAAATCTGAGCAGAAAACTACAGTTTAAATGTTTGATTGTTTTGGGTAAGTTCCGAATGTTACACTTTTTTTTTTTTTTTGACAAGACATACTTATTACACATACTCCCACAAGCTCTCACGATATAGCAATCAAAATGAAGTCAAGCCAAGAGTCATACAGCATTAGAACCTAGAGGAGCAAAGACAAATTAGGCTTAATACAGATTGAAGTTTATACAGTGCTCAAACATATTTAAGTGCTTTACAGACTCTAAAGAGAAATCAGCACAGAATTAGACAACATTTGGATAAAAAAAATGGAAGACAAAAGAAAGCTAAACTATCTTTAACACAGCCTTTCATTAAGCAATACAGCAATGGCTATTTAATGACATAGACAATCTAATGATGCTTGTTAAGTATGTCAGCAGTCTCCAGTTTGAGGTGGAATTCTAATTTTTTTCATTAAAATGTGAATCATGTAACCTGGCTGGATCATCCTAGCTCTCTTTTTCATTAAGTAGGGCTACTTAAACTCCTCCTTCGTGCAAGTATTTGCAGGATTTGAGTCAATTTAGAGCTGGGTTTTAGTGTGAATTTAGAAGACACAGAAAAACAACAGGGCTTGTTAAGTACTGCTGTGATTACAATCGATGTCACAAAGACCTTACAGACCTCATTTTGCAAGCGCCTTTCAGATTAACCATTTGCACTTCGCACATCGAACACCTAGAGCAATACTGTGGAAAATAAATAGAAGTTTGGTCTGCTTATACCAGCATAATAATTGAAACTTGTTTTTTTTTTTTAGAATTTACAATAGCAAGTACCAGACATTATTTGCATAATTAGTTTATTTTGCTTACTCTACTAAACAAATGTAACGACTAATGTCTTAGTTCATCTCAGAAGTACTCTGCTCAGCTTTAGAAGCTTGATATGACTTGGTACAAGAGGTCACATGCCGATGAAAACTGTCCCGCCACATAAATCTTTTCCCACAGATGTTACACTCATATGGTTTTATGCCTGTATGAATTTTCATATGGCCTACAAGATGGTGTTTCATTTTGAATTTCTTACCACAGACACCACAGCCATAAGGTCGAAGACCAAGGTGCATACTCATATGCCGATCTCTCTGACTTTTGTGTGTAAAGCTTTTACCACACTGACAAGGATATAGCTTATCAGCATGCGAGAACCCAGTGAGGGACGTTTCTTCTTTAATTCCCGTAGCCATTTCAATGCTTTCACCGTAGCCTGCTGCTATCATAAGATCCTGTCTGTGAGCACTTAAATTTCCATCTGCCCTTTCACCAGAAAATTCTTCCATAGAAGAGCCGTAGAAGTCAACTTGTTCATCATAATTACTTTCATCTGCTTGTTCATCAAATTCCGCTTCCATCTTTTTGTCACCTATATGAAAGTCTTCAACACCTGAAGACTGGATTGAGTGATCTGCCTGAATGGTATTCATGGATTCAGAAACTTGGTGTTCATCATAAGGGTTATCAACACCTTCACAGTCTTGTTCAAATCTTTCTGGTTTCACATGGATCCACCGCTTGTGAGACATGATGCTGGGCTTGCTATACATAGGTCTGGTATACTGATACTCTGCACTGTCACTAGTTCCTTCTTCACCATCCTGACTTGTCATTCCAGTGCTAAGTCTGTCATGTTCTGTTGAAGAATTACTGGGAAGGTACTCATGTTCCGTCAGCTGACATGACAGTTCATCTTTAGAGCTCTCTTCCTCATTTTCACCATCCCTTAGTTCCTGAACTTTGTGGAATTCCGTCTGTCCTCCAGAGCCAAGTTCAAAGGTTTCAACAAGGCCATTGTAACTACTGCTGCTCGGGGACTGATGATCACTGCCATGGTTCATCTTCTGGCACAGAACGGTTGGATTCCCCTCTAACACTTCAGTGCATTTATCCACTACATGCCACATCTGAAGGAAACTTGCTGCTGTCAAATAACTAACAATTTCTGGAGCAGGCATTACCAGCCGACCCGTATAGGTAGACAGAAGAATGTTTTCAAATACTCTGGGATTCATCACATCAGGCAGGACTATTCGCCTGCTGTTTTTTAGGAGAACCTGATCGCAGAAGTAAGGTGAACTAGCTGCAAGAACAGCTTTATGGGCTCTGAAGAGATGGCCCTGAACTACAATGGACACATCACATAATTGTCCTTGCTGGCGCTGCTGGTTTAACTTCTGCAAAATGGTGCTAGAAAAATCTGGAAATTCCACTCGAAAAGAGCTTGACCCAGACTCCATTTCATTACAAATTTAGTGTTGCGCTGCAAGAAAAAAAATAATCAGAAATTTTGCTTAGTAAAGTATTGATCTTTTCATTTCCTTCTACACTTTTTCTTTTTTCTTTAACAAAAAACACTTAAGCAGACTCATTCAGAACTCAGCCCAACATTCTCTGGATCCTATGTCCCTGCTGTACTTCTAGTTCTCCTACCCCACCTCACTTCTCTCTTCTGAAAAGTTGTACTGAGGCCACAAATTGCAAGGCCAGCACATTTTGCTTTTTCTCTGTCTAGGAGGACTCATCAACTATAGTGGGAGCTACTAGCAGCACGCCACCCAGGTAAGATAGATTAAGCATTTCAAGCATGCATTTAGGATAACAAAAACAGTTATTTGATGAAATTATAGCAGTAGTTCTAACTCCAGGATGTCCCAGAGTTTATAACAGCATATGAAAGATTCTGCATTTCAACGGCCAACAAAATCATCTCATCAATCCCCTAATGAAGACTGACTGTACTCTTACGGAATATTCCACTTTAAATGAAGTTTTCAAAAGCTAACATATTGATTCATACATTGACAAAGGCAGCGCATATAGAACCCTAGTGAGAATGAGGCTTATAACGCTTCTAGTGATATTTCCATCATTTTATTAACTGAAAGGTGGAATAGCAACATCTTGTACAGCTGTGGGGCTATAACCTAATCTTTTAATTCTGAGCTTTTTCAGATGTTAATGCAACATTCTTTACTTCAAAAAAACCTTACAGAATTAAAAATGTTAATCAGGAAAGTCATACCTCTGCTGTACAGAACTTTTTCTGCATGTACCTTATATATTTGTAATGATGCAACAATTTATGCTAGAAGCTGAGCTAAGAGCTTACAGATTTTAATGTTTGTATTCCCACATGATCCAGATGTCTTATTACAAAGTTAAGTCTTTTAAGCAGGAATAAATTTTTTTTAAATGCCTACTTTAAATTTTAAATTGAATTTGAGATAAATTTGCATGTTATTATCAGTAGAAATAATGATGGAAATTTAAATGCAGCTACAAAAGACCAACATTAACTACCTAAGTTAAACTCGAGCAATTTTTCCATTTGATAATGTGTAAATTAAATACAATGGAATTCCAGAGGAGTCCTGGAGTAGCAATGTTCCTCTGTCAAGTTCTGTTTCTCAGAAGTGGGAAAGTGTCAAAGTTTTAGCAGATGGGGGTGCACACCTCAGAGAGAACACTTAGTAAGTTAGCAGATAGCATATACATACAGAATTTAAAGCACTTTGTTAATAAGGTGCAAAAATAGAGCCTGCATTTCAAACAGTTGGAGGACTCTGAAATTAAAGTACTTCTATGCAAATATGGCATCAAGAAAAGATGATTATGAGTCCCTACTAGAGAGAGCCTATACAATAACCATAGTACTTTCCATACAGTTATGTAACCATCGACAGAAAACCGTTCATTTGGTGCACTGTGTTAAAACGCTGGCACATTGGCCCAAATGTATGACTGCTAAGTGCAGAAAAAGCAGCAGTGTTTGCTTACAAAATGCAGACTACACAGGAGTGATTATGTAAATCACTCAATGTTTAATCAACAGCTCATGGTTACATAATCCCTCCCTTACCGTTTTGATCTGTTTTCCAACCCATATTCTTGACAACTCTCCCTCACACCCCCAAAAAAAAAATCACTGTTCCATCTCCAAAGTTTCAACGCTAAAAAAGGATGACAAACATATGGAGCATAGGTGATCCCTGTTATCTTACATAAAGGTGACTAGGGTTTCCACAGAGAACAGAGCACAGGAGTCAGAAAGCCATCAGGACTTTCACAGGCCCAAACTCCTTGCAAACATTGAAACCAGCATCTTCTGCAGAACTGCGAATATTATGCTTTTAGATTTCCTTTTAGCTTTTCACTAGAAGCATGGTATCAATCCGACTCTCTTACAAAGGTCTCTGAGGAAAACAGACTGGGAAGAACAATCTTCGTAACCATAAATAATGACAGCGACATAGTCAAAAGAAAAAAGGTACCCCTTCTGACCAGTTTCCTTCTTTCTTCAAATCATACACTGATTTCCAGCGCTGGGTAGTGGGAAGGACTGGAAGGACTAAAGAAAGCTCCCACTGGAGAACAGTCAAATAACTAAAAATGTTGTAGTTGAGCACCATAACTTGCTGTATACAGTCACATGCACTTTCACATTTTCATAATGCGGGAACATGTGCCAGGGGAGGGTTAGGCTTGGTATTAGGAGAAGGTTCTTCCCCCAGAGGGTGGTGGAGCCCTGGAACAGGCTCCCCAGGGAGGCATCACACACCAGCCCGGCGATATTCAAGAAGCACTTGGACACCGCCCTCAGAGACATGGTGTGAATTTGGGGTTGTCCTGTGCAGGGACAGGAGTTGGACCCAATGACACTTGTGGGTCCCTTCCAGCTCAGGACTTCCTATGATTCTATGATTAATTGTTACTGTTTCACTGGCTGAAACAATTGTTTAACCTAAGAGGTGTTTACCAACTACCTTGGGACCCTCAGATTTAAGATGAGAATCAGTCATAATTTCAATTAAAAAAAAACAAAACAAACAAAAACCCCCACACTTGGTGGCACAAGGTAGTTTTCCTGCAAATACTGCCACCCATAAACCATGGGTGAGCAGTTACATTCTGCTGAGACAGTATCCAAGGTGCATCAACTGAGGAGACAGCCTAACACTTGCAAATCTAACACACCACTTTCAAGTGCTTTGACCAACAGTGTTAGGAAAGAGGAAAGCCCTTTACATCACAAAGCGTTACTCCCCAGAGAGTCCTCACCTTCAGCCCTCACAGCTTGCTTTGAGTATCTGACAAGCTAAAAATGATTGTGCATATCCTTGAACAAGCTTCTTGAGATGTAGTCCCAAAAGTATATGGAAATTTTCATGTGAAGGTGCAAAACAGAAAATAGCTCAGTTTCCCCACTTTTAAAGTGAAATAAAAAGTCTAGGGACAGTAATCGACTCACCCCAAGTGAATTACCACAAACTGTCATACCTCAGGTATCAAGGTGGAATTTGGATTGAATACTACTACATTTATAACCTAGCTGTCATATAACCACTTTTAGCTGGTCCAGGAACAATCCGTATGATTGTCAATACAAACTGTTCAGTAGTCTGAATGGTTCTTAATGTAATAAATCCAATGGAATATTAGAAACAGCAGAATTTAAAATTACTTCCTTGGAAAAGGAATCTCTGAAAAGCTTGCAGTTCAGCTGATCTTTTTCAAGTTACCACCTACATAACAGCAGGAGACCACCTTTAAGTTTACTGTCTTCAGTGCTCCTCAGTTTTTTTTCTCAAAGCATCAGTCGTGCTTTGTACCCATACAACCAGTCCGCTTCAGGAAACCAAATCAGCAACGGCGGTTTTTCCAGAGAGTAAGAGAATACTATGCCTGCCAGTTCAGTCATTACTTTTTCTTTCCATTTTACTTAAAACAACTTGGCAACATTATTTAAGTATTTTAAACAGTTATGTTATAGCTGGTGTACGTTATAAAGTATATACTTCTTTTAAACAATCAGATTATTTTTTTATGCAGATGCAGTTCTTTACCTGCTTTCAGAACATTCTCAGATTTCAGACTGTTTTTCAATACTTTCCTACAAAAAACGATAAGCCTTCAGGATACGTTCAGCTGAAATGTAAAGAAACACATCTACAGACCTTATATAACTACTGCTGCCGCCTTTCAGCAAGGACTCAGCCACCACAGAAACAATTCCGGGTGGGAGCAGGGCTTGATATATTTTCAGTTCTGATGAAAAACAAAGCCAATTAAATGCAAGTAAAACGTTTTCTATTAGTAAAGCCAAACACATCAAGAGAAATTTGGCTTTTTATCAAAGAGGTTTTACTTCCTCTTTTTACAGTTTCTGCATTTTCCATATCCCAACTAATAACGAACAAAGTCCTTCTATTTTAATTAATACAAAAAAATAGTCCCCCCGGTACAAGACCGAGTGAAACGTACCAGGCATAGATTATTTAATTAAACATACAATTACTTTCAGAAGCACTAGCCGGCAGTTACTTCCGATATCCGAACGCAGAGCTTCTGAAGAAATTCCCTTCTTCCCTCAGAGCGCTGCAGCCACCAGCTGCCGCGGCCGCCGGCGGGCCCCGCCCGAAAGGTGCTACCGACGACGGCGGCGGGCCCGGCCAGGCCCCGGTGCCACCCCCCGCCGTGGCCGAGCAGACCCGCCGATCGGCTCCGCCCGGAGCAGCGTCAGGAGCGGGCCGGGCCCCGCGCCCACCTCCCGACCGCCCCCCGCAGCTCCTCGGGCCGCCGCGAAGAGCCGCCCCGGCCGGAAAGCGGCGCGGGGGCCTCGGACGCAGCGGGGAACGGGAAGGCCTCCCGCGCCGCGCCGCGCCACGCCGCCCGGGAGCGGGCCCACGGGAGCGGGCCCGGCGGGAGCGCGAGCCCCCGCGGGCCTCCAGCGGCAGCGCCTCACCTGCGGGCCGCGGAGTCTCTCGCATAGCGGGACGGGATGGGACGGGACGCGACGCGACGCGACCCAGACTCAGCGCTCGGTGCGCCCGGCACCGCCTCCGCGCCCCAGCCCCGGCCGACGCCGGAAGCAGACCCCCTCCCCTTCCTGTGGAGAGCTTCCGCATCCCTCTCACGTGACGGCCGGGGCCCGCCCGTCTGCTTCCTGCCCGCGGGGCGGGGCGAAAGGGCGGAGCCCGGCGGGGACGCCCCGCCCAGACCCCACCCTCGGGCCCTCCCCGGCGGTGGCGCGAGCGGCTGCGCCCGTTCGCCGGGGCGGCGGCGGCGCCCCCTGCTGGTCCCGCCTCCCGCAGCGCCGCCCGCAGCGCCGAGGCGGGGCTGGCGGCGCCGGGCGGGGCGGCAGCAGCGGGGGAGGGGGGTTCCCGAAGGGGGCCCCGGCGCGCCCCCTCGCTGCCGCGCGGGCGGCGGCGGCCACAGAGGCGGCGCCCTCGCTCCTCGCTCCCCGCGGCCGCGGAGCCGGCGGCGCTGCCCTCCCGCGGCCGCGCGGCCACGCGGCGGCGCCCCGCGCGCAGCCCGCCCCCGCCCCGCGCGGGCCGCGCCCGAGAAATCGCCCCTGTGCCGCGGGCGGTGCGGCGGGTCCCCGGCGGGTCCCCGGGCGCTCCGCGGGCGCGGCGCTCACCCGCCGCAGGGACGCCATCGGCGGGCGCTGCAGCATCGGGCTCCCGCGGTTCCGTACCGGGATTTGACGTAGCCGGGAAAGTAACGGGCAGGCGGCAAACGCGGGTGTCTCTGCAAAGGGCAGTCGAGGAGAGACGGAGCACCGGCCTGCTGCGGCGTGCGAGCTGCTGAGGAGCGCAGGAGGAGCCGAAGATGCGTGGCGTTCACCGGAGGAGAAGCGGACGATGATACGTGCTTGCGGTGGTAGCACGGCCCGGGGGTCTCTGGGCACGGCGCTCTGACGGCGCGCACGGCGAGGGTCGGGATGCGGGCGGCGAGGCGGCGGGCGCCGAGCCTGCCCCGCCGAGCGGGGCCGCTGCCAGAGAGCAGATTAGTCCCACAAAGCTAAACCTAAACTAACAATTGGGAGTAGCGGCCGGGGAGTGCGTTATCATTTCATCAAAATTTCTCAATTGTTGAAAAATATTGTGCAAGGCTGGGACGAATATATGCCCTATAATTTCTTACGAACAATGTGGAAAGCATTCTCTTTAATGAGCACCAGGTCTTTCAAACAAGGTGTTTGTGGTACACAAGAACAGAGGCACGGCCCAGCGAGCCATCACGAGCAGGTTACTTTACACGTTTCACAGGACAAATGCAATCTAGTGCCTTGAAAAGGAACACAGGAGACACATTTCGGAGCAGAACCATAATCTTCCCCAGTCCAGCCTCCCTTTTAATTTTTTTTCCCCTTGGCAAGTTAATGTGCTTTGCGGGAAAGGGTAACAAATTAAAAGATGCAATTTTGTAGGAATTTATCCGTAAGAAAATTCTAAGTTTCCTTTTACCACATTACTAGCTGTCTCAGTATGCCTCGAGGCATTATTTTTCTATTTATCAAAATACATGTCTTTATTTTAAAGTTAAGACTTCTTACAACTCCTGTAGTACTTCCTGTAGTTTTCTGAGCGGGGTTTAACACATGTGTGTCAGGTGGGACCGAATCGCTAATGTCTTCTGCATTCTAAATACATGGTTTTCACATTCTTTGGGTCCGTTTCTTTGCATTAATTAATGTGGCATTTGCCTTTCTGATCTCTTGGTGATCCAGAACTAGGAATTGCCCAGGGAGAGCTCCACGTGTAGAAAGGCAGCACAGGGTGAATGTGGAGCAAGCTCATCTCTAATGAAACCACAGTTAATAAATTGATCTGTGTAAAAGCGGGTGATGTTAGTGTGCACGGGAGGTGCCATTTACATACCGGCAGAGGAGAAGTACCTTTCTTGGCCTGCCCTCAATCTACTGGTATGCGTGAGAGACGTAAGGATGGACAGATGATACGTCCTAGTAAAGTGCATCCTTTTCCAAGTTTTTCCTTCCTTTCTAAACTATCGCAATGCGAGGTTTAGATCAATATTATTTGTAGAATTCTTTCAAAGATTAAATAGTTAAGAAACAGATGGTTCAGGAACGGCTCCTGAAGTTCTGTGTGTCATTGCTACACTGGCCATGAGAACAAAGTCTTAGAGCTGAGTCAAACTTCAAGTCTCTACCAAGGCAGGTAGAAGCGGTGAAAGTGGTCCCAGAGGGCTGCAGGGGCAGCTGCTCTGCTCATTCCGACTCCGCTTGTGGGCAAAACTACCAGGCGCCCCGGCATTTTTTTGCAAGGTTGAGGCTTCTGCCCCGTAGGTAGGTTAGGAAAAGAAAGGGAGAAGGTGCCTGTGAGAGAGCAGGCAGGGTGGGAGGCGTGCAGGAGAGCGATGGCGTTCTGTGTGCGATAGCTTTGCAGGTGCCTGCGTTGTGCCAGCAGCATCGCGAGTGTGTGTCAGAGGCGTAAGGGAGATGTGTTGCATCGTTTGCCCAGGGACACATTCTCAGGTTCTCAGACAAGCTGTCAACACTCGGGTTGGTGACACTGGTTTACAGATGCAACTGGTTTTGCATCTTGGGAAACGGGGTTTAGACCAATGTTGGGTGTGTAACTACGGGCTGTACTGGGGGGGACAGTGAGTCAAAGCAACAGGCTGGTCAAGAACGTAACTTCTGCCATCGGTTTCAGTGAATACTCATCTCGGAGCTTTAACAAGCAGGGGAAAGCAGGCTGACGTAGCTTTATCCCAAGTAGCAGCATGAAGGAAAAATACTCTCACGGATGATGAAGAAGGACCTCTAATTTAACTCAGAATGAAACACTTAAGTTGATTGTTAAGGGACTTCTTTCTTCCTTTTTTAACTGAAGTTTAAGTGCAAATGTGCATTCCCTGCTCATTCTCCAAACTTAACGTATAAGGAAGAACTCCCTTTTGGGGTCTTCAAGCAAAGTTTGCGTACGGTGGTTGAAGAAATACAAAGGGCGGTAAGCTCTATCCTCCAATAGTAGTCTTTGTCTGGGTGTTAAGGTATGTGTTCAGATAAGCACTGTTCCATCTATATTGTCAGAATGGAGGGGTTGGTTTAGTGATGAAAGGCCAGAATGTATTAAGCTAGAGTTTAAAGAATACTCACACAGCACATTGTGTATAATTTCTCATGCTACCCAGAATCTGTCTACTGAATCCTGGATGAAAACTGGCCTTAATGACAGTGACTGGGGGGGCTCAGTTTCTGCAGTTCACTTCCAGCTGCACTCGCTTCAGAAAGCAAAATTGAGCACAGGGAAATAAAGAAGTAGCGAGAAAGTCACCAACATCACATGCAGCACACTGAGGAGAGAGTATACTGCCACGCCGGGATTGTGATAACGCATAATTGCTTGGAAGATTACTTTATTTCTATGGTTTGATTTGGGAGTTGATGTATTTTCTAATATAAGCAGTCAATAAGAATAATGTTGTCACCACAAGATTTCCCTGAAGCTCCTCCTGTTCCTTTGTTCCGCTGATGCTCTCCACCCGCGCATTTTCAGCACTGCTGTAGGCACTACGAGGAAGGGACCACCAGAGAGCAGGGCTTGATCCCGCTGTCCTAGCAGGGCCCTGGCTCTTCACTCGTGTTCTCTGCATGCGAAGGACAGGTACCTGCTCCGCTACGTGACAAGCGCTGTTCCACGGTCAGAGCACTCAATTGGCCGTGCAGCGAGCACACACAGGAACTTTTCAGAATTTAGATGAGATTCCGCAAGAGCAGTTTACAGGATGAAAATAGATCAAAGACTTACTTTGAACTCTCCAAACAAACCTGTGGCCTTCATGATCATGTTATTGTTCCAACATATTAAGGGAATTCATCACTCAGCAGCTAGCTGTTCTATTTCTATCAGGAATAAAGCCTCCAGACAAAAAGTTAACACAGTTTTGGACAGTGTCTTAAGATAGCAAGAGAAGCAACTGAATACTAGGCATTTTTTTGGAAATTAAACTATTGGAATTTTGTGACTCTAGCTCTAAGAAAAAAAAAGGGAGTTCAAGTATAGCCTCTGTTTGTACTAGCCGGTCTGTCGTTTCTCCCGTGGTTGTTAGGGATGCAGAAGACCTGTGTTGCTTCTCTATAAGAACCTGGTGAGCTAAGCCAGGGTAGGGCCACTTGATGTTTGTTTTGGAAGTTTCTCCTTCAGTTCAACTTTGTTAGAAAGAAAACATGTCAAAGTCTTCTTTATAAGTGAAAATCCAGGAAAACAATTTTCAGTCTTGGAGATATCTGGCATAAGCAGTGACTCTCTACGCTTCCCAGTCTTGTCCTGTGTAGATTCTCTGAGTTTACCTGAAAATAACGATTATTTTAACTTCAGCAGCACGTGTAGCACTTGGCGTTCCTTACGAAATGGTCTTCCAGGGGGAGAAGGTGCAATTACATGCATATGTGACGCTACGTGTCAGGGAGCTCAACGCGCCGGCGACGTGTCTGTTGCCAGTTGCCCTCGCCTCTCGGTGGCAAGTTTCAGCAGCCTGGAGGGGGACGGGCGGGAGCTCAGGACGCGACCAGCGTCCCGCCGGCAGCCGCTGCAGGGGGCTGCCCTAAGCTGCCTTGCTGGAGGGAAGGCTGGGTGCGTTTGACCCTGCTGGAGCGGCGCGGGGCGGGGCGGGGCGGGGCGGGGCGGGGCGGGGCCGCGCGGGGCGGGGCGGGGCCGCGCGGGGCGGGGCGGGGCGGGGCGGGGCCGCTGCCCGGCTCGCCTGGCCCAGCAGGTGGCGCCCGAGGCCGGGGCGCCCGTTCCCCGCGCGCACGAGCGTGAGCGCACGTGACTAACCCTGAACGCGCCGATTCTGTCCTCGGAACAAAGCTTCGAAAAATTAATATTTATTCTGTTTAATCTTTAACCTTCTTTTTAAAGAGAACAGACGATAATCTCTGGATTTTTAAACGCCTCATAAAGACCTCAGCTGGGTTCGACTCATCACTGAAATGCAGCAACCTGGAGAAATGCTACATACGGGCAAAATATGTACCAGGTGTATTTATAACGGGTCCTGCCCTCACGCCATAAGGGAACCTGCATTTGCCTCCCATTTTCATTGTCAAAGCTCTAAACCAGAAACTTGCTCTACTGTTATAGCAAAAAAGCACCAGCTGTTGTGGCCAAGGTCGCACTCAGTAGCATCACGCTGATTTGGATAATTCACAAGCTGTGGAAGTCTAATCCTGTGTCTCCTTAAAATTTCACCCAAGATAAACCAACAGAGATTTTCTTTGACTTAGCTCGAGCGAGAAAACATGTTAAAAGACAGAAGGGAAGAGAGAGAGGATGCGGTTCCACAGGGGCTAAATGAGTTCTTTGAGACAGAATGTATCTGAACAAAATTTGGTTTGTGCCTGTATTTTCAAGTCTAATAGTGCACATTCACAGACTTTAAGCCCATATCCCTCCTACATTAACAGGGACCCTAATACAATCATGAGAAAGGGAAAGGTGATATTTAATATGGCACAATTATCTGGTTCTTTTGTAGTCATTATCAGAATATGTTAGCAAATTAGCAATATATGAGAATGATAAGCTGTAGGGCAAGGAAGTTTTGAATGAGGAAGGACCTATTTTCAGATGAGATTTGAAAAGCAAACAATTACATAATATTGCAGCTGCTGCAGAAGAAGAACCTCTAGCACTTACAATGGCAAGGTAGGGGAAAGAGAAAGCCTCAGTACCAAAGATGGGCAGATAAAAACAGGGGCAAGTGAAACAAGGTACAGGAGAGACAGTGTTTTGGAAAACCTGAACTTACAAATGAGTGCAGAATATGTCAAAAATAGCTTAGGATCAAATCAGATAAACTAAGCTGTCTCAACACAATATAAAATCCCTATACTGAAATTTGGGATGTAAATAGATAAAATCCAGCATCAGGACTGTACTGCTCCCTGGGTGATTAGGACATGCTGATGGAGATTTGGCTGGGAGGAGCAGGAAACCATCACTGATTCCTCCTACCACCATGTAGGTTGAGCAAATGACACCTTAGGACATGACACCATTGCTAAGTTTTGCTAAATTTGTCTACTGCTTTGTGGAGCAGCCCACTATGATTCCACTAGAGGAGATGCGCCTCTTGACTCACTAATGAGCTCTGTATATGACCTCAGTCAGAATATTATTGTCAATGAGCCAGTCTGCAACACAGACCAAAATGTATTTGTGCTTCACATTTTTCCAGGGACCTTAAAACAAAAAAATTCTGTAAAAGGAGAGGGTATTTTTAAAAATAATATAACATGCCACCCACCCACCCCTCCCAAATACTTGTTAAAAAGAAATTACAATCGACTCTCAAAGGGTAAAATGTTTCCAGGTGGCATGAATGTTATTCAAGGTGCCCTACTGGACCAGAAGAAAGCCAGGGGGGCTGGACAGCAGGCTAAAGGCTTTTTCAGTGTCGATGAATGATCAAGAGCATGCAGAGAATTAGATTAATTTTTTCCATCTACACTTTTTTTGTGAACTTTAGGGAGGTTTCTACACTAAACTAATGTTTTATGAGGGATATACTGAAAAAAAATCTCTCTTAATCTGAATTGCCTATGGTCCCACAAAGAGCTGCAGAACAGAAAGAAAATGAAAAATAAAAAAGTGCCAAAACCAGACAACCTTTTTATCAAGAATAATAAACAAATTCGGAAATGAAATTCATTCTTTACTGACTGCAGTTGCAACCTGTTTCATGAAACAGCTTCAGTATCAGAAGAACACAAATGGCAAAATGTGATGCCAATTTTTAGGCAGTTTGGGAGAAATCTGGAGAGCTACAAACCCATATGTCCGAGATCCATATTTGGAAAACTGGTAGGAACAATAATAAAAATGGTTATTAAACACACAGAAAAATATGTCTCAGTGAAAAATCAGTGTATCTTTTCCTCACAATACTATTAACATTCTCTGAAGGAGTGGTTGAGCACAAGTCCCATACAGTCTTGGATTTCCAAAAACCATCTGTCAAGCTCCCTCACAAAAGCTTTTCAAGAAGTTTAGCAGGCAAGGGACAAGAGGAGAGACCAGGTCTTTCCATGGATAAATACCTGTTTAAATATGAAACTAAGATAGAAATAGTTGGTTGTTTTTCTTAATGGAAGAAAACCAGTAGTGGTGTCCAGCAGGGGTCTGTGCTGAGGCATCTGTCACCTGCCAGGTTATAAATTGTATGAAAGAGTTGAACAGTGAGGTGGCAAAGTTTTCTGACAATATTGAGTTAATCAGGGTAGTTTACAAAAAAAAAAAAAAAAAAAAGACCCAACAGGCAAGGGTTTTAGAAAGACTTCATGATACTGAACAACTTGTGACAAAATCTTGCATATAATTTAATTGAGATAAAATTTCAGTGGCACCCATCAGGAGAAACAAATCTCATGTAATTATGGACTCTGCAATAACAGTTAATACTGTGGATGCAGATCAGAGATTATAATAGATGGTTGTTTGAAGAATAATGCACAAAGCAGAATCAAGACCCCTATGACCAACAGGAGGTTGGAAATTCTGAGAAAATGATTAGAGAATAAAAGAGAAAACACCATGGCATCTTGTCCTTGTGTGCGATCTCAAGTCTTGAAAAGGCACAGAGGATGCTGGCAAAGATGTTCAGCAGTAATGAGTGGTTTCTGTGTGAGTGGGTAAATAGATCAGGATGCCTTTAGCTGGACAAGGAAAGGAATATACCAGAGACCTGTCATGCAGTCTGTACAGAGGGCACGTCTGGCTTGGGACGCCCACGGGCTGCTGACAGCTGAGGGCTGCAGCTGGGTGCTGGGGAGCTCTCCAGTATGTGTCTGGAAGTGACCCACTGGGTGATGTGAGCCCAGACAGATGTTGGTCTGGACCGGTGCAAACATCCTAAATTACTGACAGGTTAATGGCAGGTTTTAGAAATAGGGTCAGTATCCAATCAGGTTCAAAATGGAGCTGGTAGGAGTAATAAATAAAGCATCACCTGTACAAATCCAGAGAGACATGGAGTTATGTCTCAATCAAAAAAGATAAAATATTCATATTGTTATGTTTGTAACGATGATTTCTTATTGTGATGTTAAAGTGACAAGAGCGTTCCATGGTGTACCATGAAACTGTCTCCAGTGGGAACTGCACTCTGTGAAAAAAGTAAATAGGCAAAATGGCAGGCAAGGCAAGTGGCCTTGCTTTTGATCGTTAATGCTGATTTTTCTATACTATTCACTGCTCTCAGAGGGAGAGAGCAAGGGATTGAGACTGCTACAGGATTTCATTTTGGTTTGACACTGTCCCTTTAAAATTTCATGTTCACACAGAAGAACATGTCAAAGTGACAGCTAAAAGCTGACATTTAAAAAAGTGACATCTCTCTAATGTCACTTCTGTTACTGTTTTTGATTTCCCATTGCCCTATAGGATAATTGCAGACAATACTGAGAACAATTCAAGTGAACTTCGTTATCTTTTGAGAGTGCTACTGAATCACTTTCCTGCATGATGCTTCATTTAGTAAAAAATGGGCCTAAGCTTATTGCAGACTTTTTTTCTTCCCACCAGTGACTGTGAAAATTGCTAACTAGAAATTCTTCTTGGTGTTTAAATCTGACAAATTATGTGCCCCATCTCTGTGGGCTGAGCTCTGACTGGAATTGGCCATCTGCATAGAGCAGGCTGCTCTGTGGTGGCCCCACAGCTCGAGTAGAGCTGAACAAGTCCCTGCTGTACCAGATTGCCCTGAGCAAGCCATGTAGTCTCTCTGAATGTCAGCTTCTAACTTGTAAAACGAGAACCAACCCTCTCACTACTGAAATGAGGAGGCATATACTCAAATGCTGTCTTCACCAGGAGGGTTTTGAGATGGGGTTTCAACAAGGAAATTTTATACATGAGGACTGGAAAGGAATTTCAAATATTGATAGCAGAGAGGGCGCCAGTAGAAGGGCATTCAAAAAGCATAGCAAAACTAGAATTCTCGATTATAAAGAACTACTTTTGCAAATATTTTCAGGTCATCCTCTATCACTGTCTTCCTAATGTTTATTGATGAAGAGGCAATATATTCTGCTTTTTCAGAATGTATAGAAGCAATGTCATTTACCTCAGTGTTTTCTAGCAGTGTGTTTGTAGGTGGGAAACCTCTGTAAACTATACACCTCTTGCATTCCTATTTCATTCCATCTGTCTCTTTTTCTTCTAAAAGTTGATTCTCGGTTATTGAGAACCAGCTCCTGTCAGCAGAAACTTATTGTGGGTTCAGCTGGCTGGGAACATATGCGTACATACAGTGTTTTGAGAGCTATGACAATTCTTTTCCAGAGCAATCCCAAGGCAGGCTGTAAACCCTGGTAATCTAATCATGTCACTTGGTGGCAGAGGGCTATGTTCAATCCACAGTTTAGAAATAGACAGCAGGCAAATACAGATCATCACTATGTCAGACTTTCAGAGTTAGTGTTATCTAATGCTAATATCATAGAAATTGTTCAAAAATGAGCTCTTGGATCAGAGTTAAACTCTGAAGAGTTGCCAGCTAGATGGACATTATTCCTAACTTGGCACTTCAACCACTAAAGACACAAGGCGAAGATGCTGTGATCCTACTACTATACTTTGAGTTCTATTGTAATTGGATTTGTCTAACACAGGGTTGGTCCACGGGGAATCTTACAGTCCCCTTCCAATTTATGCAGGATTGACAATATTTCTAAAAATCAGAAAGTAAATATGAAGCAGCCTAATAGCCTTCAAGTTTACATAGTGTGTCCATTCAGCTGATGCCCAAAATAAGTCATAAGCACGTATTGTGCTTTTTAATTTATTTTGTCAATTTTTGCAGCACACGGCTGACAACTGCTGGGTCTGTACCGCTCCTTGCTGCAGTCTTGTGGACTGAATCTTCATGCTAACAGCAGGTGGAAGGTTTGGGGCCAGGGGCAGAGTGTTGCTGCATGTGCTTTTGACAGAGCGGAATAACAGGTTTTGCTTAACATTTTGTATGTCAGAGAGAAAATTCCCATCAAGAAAGCAGGCTCTTGTGTGACTAGAAAACGGTTCTTCCAACTTTGACAGGCTACCAAGCTATCAATAACATTTTAAATGGCTTTTAACCAAAGTTTCTTATATTTCCTTGTAATGTCTTCTGAAAGTTGTCTTTGTTATCTGCTCTACCACTTGCTTGACCAAAAATTCTTTCTGATCAAATTAATGGGGATGATTATCTCAAGACATCATGCCTTATGGTTTTGCAGGACAAGTAGTGAATCATCTGTTCTGGACCAAATTCCAGATGCTGGCTGCAGATGCCAACACCTTCAGCTCTGAGTCAAAGAGAAAGAAAAGAAAAAGGAGTAGTTTATTGGAAAGTCTTTTTATAGGTGCTTCTGAAATAAGCATTGCCAGGTACTGTTCTGCTGCTCATGCCACCCATCAAGAATTCCTTCAATACAATTTGCTTTCAGTCAAGATGACAGAAGCAAAAACTCTTTCCTTATTTACAAGCAGAAAACACCTGGTTTGTTAAAGAGCAAGTTTATGCCACCTTCCATAGGTTTGGGTTTGGTTTGGTTTTTTTTTTTTTTAAATGACAAAAAAATATGTAGTTGAGAGATCAAATAGCAAACAGCTAACTGAAGCGTATGTTCTGGCCTGTGTAGGGGACACTGATCCCACAGTTAGAAGTGCGAAGTGTTGCAAAAAGTGAATAATGATGCATAGAGCAGATGTGAGAGAAACTCACAAAAAAAAGAACTCAGCCCAACCTTCAGTAGCACAAACACCAGTAGAGGCTTCCTTGGCTGCTCTGGCAGTCCCTGTTGCATGTTCAGCAGGCAGACGAGAGGAGGGAGGATTCAGTTTCCTTTTGGTTGGGAGTCAAGTAATCCCTATTGGTAGGCAAGCTATTCAGGTACAGCCTCAGTGTTACCACAAGGGTAATCTAATTTCCAACATAACTGATTGCACAAACCACTTTTATAGGGATGTATTTTGGAATTTCTCTCTAGACTACCACAGCATTAAATCTGGACCTTGCTTGACCTGCCAGATAGCTTTGCTAAGCATTTGGGTAAGAAAACAGCCACGTACTCCACTTTTTAAGTGACAGATTCCTGTAAAGGGTCAACAGCACAAATGCAATTGATACCTGACTCAACAAGCTCCATCCTCTGACTGCAATAGCACCATAATTCCCCATCAAGAAGCCCACACCAACAAAGCTCACCATTCAGAAGATATCCTCACTCATGCCAAGTCATTCTGCAAACTGGGGCCTCAGTGAGATGCTTAAAAGCTTCTGCTACTCTCTCTGCTAAATTAGTCAGGTGCTGATGATTATTCACCTGCCAGACTCCTCTCCCATCCTTTCCTTGAAACAGACTCTGACTCTGCATTGTCTAATAGAAGCCAGCTGGAATGGGACACATGTCTGATATAGCTCTGAACGAAGGAGTAGAATTCTGATATCATGACGAAGAATATAAAATCAAACCCTCTTTTTCTCCCTCAATTTTGTAAGCTACTAAACTCTCTTCTTTAGATGGATTTTTAAAATCTCTATTTCTACATTTGTGTGGTACAGATACTTAAACATGATTTAAAAAAAAAGCATTATCCTCTGTCCCACTTGATTCTTTGCCAGTCAGGAAGTCTTGCATTTTCTTTAAGGCATGTATCCTACATTTCTCTTTTGCATAACGCTGTCAGCAAAAGGTCTGGAATATTATATTGGCTCAGCATTCACACTGAATTAGCACTGGCAGTTCCTGTTAGATTCAGGATCCCATAGTGCCGAGTAATGAATAAACAGAGGATGTTCCTGCCCAAATATTTGTTGAAAAAGAGATGGCAGCTGGCTGCAGCACACTCAGTGGATGGAATAAGTGGGAGAAGGGCATTGTGGTACGAGGAATATATGATTAGGATTTGAAATACAGGCAAAATCATTCTATAGGGTTAATAGACAGACAGCACTCACTTCTCATGTTAGTATCAGACCTGTTGTGCTGTGAACTGCTGTAATTTACTTTGCAGGACTTTGGGAATTCACAGCTACTTGTGCTAGCTTCTTCTGATCTCCTGATCCTGCATTTTCTTCAGAAGAAAAATCATGTTTTAAAAGATAAAATCTGCCTGCAATGCCTGTTATGATTAAGCATGAGTGTGGCCTGAAAAGCATTTTGGATTTCCTTCATGTAGCCAGTTCTGCAGTTACCATGTGAACACACTGACTCCAGGAACAGAGCTGCCAGGTCAAGGATATTTTATTAAATCAAAATTTATGTTTTACAAAGGAGGCAGATGGAAACAGCATTAGCTTTTTTTTTTTTTTGTATGCTTTACTTTTTCCTGAGGTTATAAAAGTTTGGATCAAACTCATTAATATAAGAAAGTATTACCATTTTTGGCACTTTCTGGTGTTTCCAGACACCTGTAAATAGTGAAGCTTCAGTTTGGGATCTGTGGCCATGACAAAAATATAAAAGCCTTGTGGATACCAAACCAAATGCTAGAATTTTATTGCCTATTACTAGCATGTCCAAGTTTACTTTGCATTTTAATTGCAGCACAAACAAGGGCCCTAAGGCTAGTGGTTGTTATACCCAGTGATTGTTATAACCAGCATTAAAATGGGAATGATAGAATTGTAAAGTATTACACAAAAATGCAGCTTCAATTAGTGAGATATTTGTGTTAAGAGGTCCAACTGAAGAGGTTTGCTCATAGCAAGGGGCACTGGAGCTTGCATATTTGTCAGCATATATTTGGCCTCCTTCCTTTCCCTTGATTTTGGCAGATGCGGTGCTAATACTGTTCATATCTTTCAGAAGTGGGTGTTTGATAAATATGTCAAATTTCCATCCAGGTCAGTTTTGACATAGGTGTTTTTGGTAGCTGGTTTTGTTTTTTCTGGTGCTTACTAAATGAATACACTGAGAAGGCAAGAAGCAGAACACTGACTAAAAAGCAGTTTGGCACCTCAGCTTGCCTCTTTCTTTCACCAAGGATCTTCTGCAGAGATAAAATAACTGGCCCAACTTACAGAGTGGTTATTCCTTGGATACCAATTGCATGGAGGCTGCAGGTGGTTCATAAGCTTATCTCTCTTCATGTTTTTTAAAGAAGAATGAAGTTAATTTAAAAGAATATTTGCCTGTTGGCTGTTCCTGCTGTTAGCAGCCTTTGGGGATGTTGCCTGGTTGCTGCTCATGTGCTGAGTCCTGATGATCACATAGGTCTCTAGGGCCCACTGAGGTCAGCAGGAGACCACAGATGGTGTCATTCCCAGAGCTTTGGCTGTACCATCCCAGAAGCTTGTGCTGTTGAGGGGACCCTTATTTTATTCCCACATGGCACCATCTGGCCACTCTTGACATTGAATTGAATGGTTGGAAATTTTTGCTTTTGCCTACTTTTAAACCATCCAAAAATAATGTAAAGCATTTCCTTTTACTACTGGAAAATAGAAACACCATATCTGTACAAAAGAAATTATTTTGAAGTGTGATGCTTGTGATCTCCAAAGCCAAATGCTTGAAATACTCCTTTTGTGTAATAGCACCACCAACTGCTTAGCTCTTTAAAGCAAATGCTCGTTAAATCCTCTCATTGTGGAATCAAATCCTTTTTAAGTGTTTCTTAAAACTAATAATAAAAAAAGATCCCCCCACCCCCAATTAATTTTCCCAGAAGGGAAAGGATTTAAAACTCTTTGTTGCTTGGCATAGATTGCTGGACTAAGTTGGACCCTCTGTGAGATATGAGTTAAGTCTTTGTGTCCTGGCATGCAGTTGCACTGATGTTATTTTACACTGCTGAGAGAGAATACTGGTACTAAAAAATCACTGTTACCTCTGTCTTTCATGAATGGAATCTGGACCCATGACTGAACTCCAGGTTTAGAAAAATCATGTGCTTCTCTGAAGCTGTGCCCTTTGGTGTGAGGTGTCAGTCATTACGGACAGCTCTTCATCTCATAGGATCCATTAATTTTCACGCTGAGACAGGCACTTAATGTACAATTACAAAATGAAAAGATGAAGGGCATATACGATTGCATTTCGTTAGAGGCATGGAAGTTTTCATTTGTATTGGGGCAGGTGTATTGAGCTAGCAGTCCGGATCTATGTTGCCACATTTTCATCAGTGCCCAGAGAAAATAATTTCATGGCTTATATACAGTACCTCCTAATGGTCTGGTGGTCGCTAATAGAAGAGGAATTTTTATTTACTTTTTCCCCCTGCTTTCCCCTCCTTTTCTTGCTAGGACATGGCTTTATTGGTTCTTCCTCTTGTGTCTGGCTTTTTAAGGTGCACTGAATACAAGTTGTTTAATGCAGTGGAGTACTCTACAGGCAACCACGGTAAATTTGATGACAAAGAGAAATTCAGTGTAACACTGCCAGCATCAACTTGTTTCCATATCTGTGTCTGAATATTGGAAATGTGCACTTGTAAGAGGTTATAAAAGCCCTGAATGAATTTGAATCAATATTGTAAGAGCTGGTCCAGTGAAAATTAGTAACTCTAGAATTGCTGCAAATCCACACAACCCTCCCCAGCTCAGATGATGCCTCTGTTAGATGCTTACTAGCAGACTGTGCAAGGTTTATGGCACTTGCAGTTCCAAGAGGTTGGAGTTTGGACATTATATGGGGCATTTCTATGGCCTAAAAATCCTCTGCTGAAAACACTATGAAATCATGGACTTGTTTAGATTGGAAAAGGCCTTTAAGATAATCAAGTCCAACTGTTAACCTAGCACTGTCAAGTCCACCACTAAACTATGTCCCCAGGCACCACACCTAAACATCTTTTAAATGCCTCCAGGGATAGTGACTCAACCTCTTACCTGGGCAGCCTGTTCCAATGCTAGATAAATCTTTCAGTGCAGAAATTCTTTCTAACATCCAATCTAAACCTCCCCTGGTGCAACTTGAGGCTGTTTCCTCTTGTCCTATTGCTTGTTGCGTGGGTAAAGAGACCAACACCCCCCTCACTACAACCCCTTTCAGGTAGTTGTAGAGAGCAATAAGGTCTCCCCTCAGAGTCTTCTCCAGATTGAACCCCCCCAGCTCCCTCAGCCGCCCCCCAGCACACTTGTGCTCCAGACCCTGCCCCAGCCCCGCTGCCCTTCTCTGGACACGCTCCAGCCCCTCCAGGCCCTTCTTGTCCCGAGGGGCCCAAACCTGAGCCCAGCACTCGAGGTGGGGCCTCCCCAGGGCCGAGCACAGGGGCCCCATCCCTGCCCGGCTCCTGCTGGCCACACCAGGGCTGACACAAGCCCGGGGGCTGGTGGCCTCCTTGGCCACCCGGGCACTGCTGGCTCATGCCCAGCCGGCTGTCAGCCAGCCCCCCCAGGGCCTTCTCCGCCGGGCACTTCCCAGCCCCTCTGCCCCAGGCCTGGGGCGCTGCCTGGGGTTGGTGTGACCCAGGGGCAGGGCCCGGCACTTGGCCTTGTTAAACCTCACACAACTGGCCTCGGCCCATCGATCCAGCCTGTCCAGGTCCCTCTGCAGAGCCTTCCTGCCCTCGATCAGATCGACAGTCCTGCCCAGTTTGGTGTTGCCTGCAAACTGACTGAGGGCACACTCGATCCCCTCATCCAGATCATTGATAAGGATATTAAACAGAACAGGCCCCAAAACTGAGCCCTTGGGAACCCTGCTCGTGACCGGCCATCAACTGGATTTCTCTCCGTTCACCACAACTCTCTGGGCTTGGCCATCCAGCCAGTTTTTTACCCAGCGAAGAGTACACCCATCCAAGCCACGAGCTGCCAGTTTCTCCAGGAGAATGCTGTTGGAAACTGTGTTAAAGGCTTTACTAAAGTCCACAGCCTTTCCCTTGTCTGCTAAGTGGGTCACCCTGTCATAGAAGGAAATGCAGTTTGTCAGGCAGGACCTGCCTGTCATGAAGCCATGACTGGGCCTGATCGCCTGATTGTCCTGGTCGTGTCATGTGATGGCACTCATGATGGTCTGCTCCATGGCCTTCCCCAGCAACAACTGACAGGCCTGTAGTTCCCTGGATCCTCCTTCTGGCCCTTCTTGTATATGGGCGTCACATTTTCTAACCGCCAGTCGTCTGGGACTTCCCTAGTTGGCCAAGACTGCCAGCTAAGGAAATGTTTTACTATACCTATTGTACACCGTACAAAACCCTTGACATGGGGAGGAGTGTTTCAGGGGTTGGGCAGAGGGCTTTGGGGAGCTGGATGCTCTGCTCCCCAGATGCCGTGGGAGGCTCCTTCACTCCACTGCTCGGTCACAAGGAAGGGCTGAGGCCTTTGAGTCCAGTTCTACACCAACCTTCTAGTAAAAGTAAATTTTTGCTCTTCTGAGGAAATTTTACCTGAAAAGGGAACAGAAACAGCTGTCTTTCAAGCAGCTGCACCCTGCATTTGGTATACCATGACATCTCTAGTGGGATAATCTTTGGGAAAGGTGAGTTTGCACTAGCACAATTGAAAAGGCAGAAGCTCTTAGGTCTGCAGGACTTTTGTAACCTGTATAAAAGTCTGTAATGGTACTAGAGGGCATATGGTGTGTGGCTTTAACCAGGCCTACTCCATAGCATTCCAGGCCCTGTGCCAGCACTCAATATGTCCTCTCTCAGAGGAGAGCGAAGAACCATCCTTGGGAGGAAACCAAACTCCCCCCTGCCCTGGGGAGATGGTGTGTGATGCATCCCAGTGCCCAGGACTATGTTTAAGACAGCAATTTCAAAACACTCGCCATTCTTTTACCAGGTCCTCTTTTTTCCCCCCAGTGCATCAGCTGTGAGCCGAAATGCCATTTATCAGTAATTATGCTTTTAAAATTTAATTAAGTTGTAAAAAGTCCTCCAATTATCAAGGTATAGGTTTGATTGCTCTATTTTATTTGCTTCTTCAGGCAAGCTATTGAGATGTTCTGGCAAGGCCCACATTCCTGGATCTGGGCCTGAATCGCTGCTGTCCTGCACAGTATGTAAGTGCTAGTACATGTGTAGACCCCATGTGACTCGATGTTTTTTCAGTGGTATATCTGCCTTGAATAGATAAAAATGACTTGGAAAGGAGAAAAGGAATTAGGTCTAACACTTCTGATAGAAAAACCCTTAACATTTAACCACAAACACATTGAAATATATAGCCACCAGATTACATGTCTTGAAATAGCAAAATCACAATGCCAAAGGAGAATTTTATCATTAGGTTTTGGCAGAAAGCAGAAGGTTGCAATTGTTTTAGGAAGGGTTTAGCACTTATATGCCAAGTTCTGAGTACTGGGTCTGATATGGATGGTATCTAGGAGTAGGTTTCAAACCACAAACAATTTGGAAACAGAAATCTGAGATGAGTCCATAGCTCTCATTCTTTTATTTTTTTTTTTCCCCACACACATCTTGATTATTCTAAGCTTAGAGACCATCACTTTTCTCTGTTGAATGCTTTCTTTATATTAGGGTGGGTTTTTTCCACCTCTGTACTCGCTGCTGTGATTCATTAAAATAATTTATTTTTAAGGTGGTGGGTTTTACACTTTTTATGTTATAATGAGAAATATAATGTTCTAATAAGTCAACTGAAAGGGAGTTCTTCCTTGACATTTGATGGGCTGACATAGGTGTCTATCCAAAGTATACTTATTTTGATTTTGAGACAGAGATATTCTGCATCACCTTCTGTTGGTGAACAAAACACCTTTATCTATAATTCTTACAGTAAGCACAACAATGGCTTTAGCTGCACAATGATAGCAAAAAAATATATTTAGGTCTGTCCCATATCGTTCAGATACTCTGAAGGTTTGTATCCTCATTTAATGTAATAAAATGACAATAGTTAGTACCTTGAAGTACGAGTCAGACTTTAACTAGCAAACTACTCAGAAGTGCCTCTGGTACCTGTGGATTCTATGTAGATGCATAGAAAAATTTCCTTCTCCAGGAAATTTGGGTTTTGATGCCACACTCCCTGCCCAGATAAACCTCTTACTGATTTTCAGTGCTGAGGAACTTGTCCTACAGACGAAATAGAGAGCACATTTTTTCTTTAATCTGAGTCCAGCCTCTTCATAGTTTTAAAATTTCTTTTTCAAGTGAGAAGAAAAAATTTACACATCTGTAATTATGCAGGGCAGTTCATTTGCCTGTTGTTAGGTTTGTGTTTTACATTTGTATAAAATTTTATTTTTCAGCAGACAGGCACTGTCACTAAATCCATTGTAGCACTATTGTTCAGAAATACACCAATCCATTAATCTCCATGTTATCTTATATTCTTGCAAAATTTAAAAAAATCAGAGCATTGATGCAAGTCTAGGAAATAATTATGTATGTATCAAATATTTATTGTTTGCTCATAAAAAAGGAAATGCCACAATGATAAGATAGATACACTTTACAATGTAACAAAAAATTATATGTAAAATTTTATAGCACTAATCAAGAACAGGAAAGAATTGAGTTCCACGACACCTTTAAATTTTAAACGGATACACATTGCAAAATCCCTTGAGCAAAACCTAAATAATACATTATAAAGATATAAATTTCATTCTGCTTCTCCCCAAAAAGGGAAGGCTGTGTGTTGAGAAGACCAACCTGTGTTGAGAACAGACTCCAACAAGGATGCTTACAGAAAACAAACCAACCAAACAAAAACCCATTTATGATTCAGCTATAGACTTGTCTTTATTGTACTTATAAAATATACATAGCCTTTTATTGAATTGCCTGCTGTCGAAATCTGCAAGAATTTTATTGCTTTTTACTGTCCTGGAGAGGAATAAAGCAGCAGCCTCTGTGTAATTTCATAAGAAGCAAGGACAGTAAATCTAATTTTGCTGGATATGGGATCGATGATAAAAAATCATGCAATGACCAAAATTTAGAAGTTTTGGAATACACAATATCTGTATGTTTCTCCTAATTTGTATTTTCAAAACATTTCTTTTATATTTATATCTGAACACATTTCATATTACAGTGCACTGTATGAGCTATTTTAAGCTTTGTATTTATATATTTCCCATGATAAGTATATTAGGCTGTTCCAATATTAAATCAGGGTTTGAGTCTGTGCACTTTACAGCAGTATCTCCTTTCTTTCACTTTGAAATGGGGTGTAGTTGACTCTGCAGTATGATGGGAGTAAGGGGGACTTGGCCATTTAATTAAATCCTTTCCTTGCTTTTTGTTTCCTTTCCTCTGAACTGAAAGGAATGAAAGCATGACACCCCCAAACTGTCTCCAGAGAAGCCACTATCCTGGAACTTGAAAATCAGGATATCCACTCTGATTCTGGATGATCCCAAAACACTTCGCAGTTTAAAAGTCTGATGCAGATCACACCTAAGTTCTTGCAACTTTGATCACTGGGAACTGAGGAGGTGCACAATCAACCTGTTAAATTAATAACTTTTCAGGACAGAGGGTCAAGAAGAAACAATAATCCCACTGAAAGTTTTGAATGCCAGGGGATATGAAAGGAGAGAATTTGAAGAAGGAGCAGTAGAAGGCACTGATGGCTGCGGGAAAAAAAGATCTTAGCACAGGACATATGAGTAAGAGACTTTCTGTTGCTGTTGCTACCAAAAAACTACAGTACCATTACCTCAGTTGCAAAAAAGTATGGAATGGCCTGTGAGCAAGATTTTCTTGTACCATAAGCTGAAAAGTCCTTCAGTCATAGTAAGACCTGACTGTGAGTCATAAACCTGTTGCTATCTAGAATGCTGAAAATTGTGACTCATCTTTTTATCCAAATTATGTTTGTAAATGCCATTTGAGTTAGAATTTTGTAGAGGAAAAAATATCGTGCAGATCTTACGTGGCAAAAAGATGCTACTCAGTAAGATAAGCCAAAGACTTGCAAATTCAGATGTTTGCAATCTGACGCATGAAAAAAAAATCAGATTTATTTAACTAGGGAAACAGAATTTTAAGGTACTACCAAGTCACCACTTGTTTGGCATTTTGGAATGGGATCCAGCAGAGCTCATGCCTTCCAGTTAGCACCAGGGGGAGTGCATGGGACCAGGGCACTGGGGCAGTTCTCACCTGGAGTCATCCAAGGTGCTCTCCTGGTAGCTGGCAGGTGTGCTGTTTAACATGGATCGGAGGAAGAGTGCTAAGATGCAGCTAATGGGGAGCAGCTCGCTCTCAATTCATGGCAGATCTGTCATTGTCCATGTATAGACATATACATATACATAGTATATGTAAAAAAACATGTGAACAGTTTTCTGGAGCCTGGCACTCCCTCCCTTGGACTGAATTCTTGAAATGACTGTTGAAAGTTTGGCTCCGGGAACGGTGCTGATAACTTGTTCAGTTTTCACGATGGACTCCTGCTGCTATAGTCTTCTACCACAGGGAAGCTGAGGCAGCTCGGGTGATCACACAGAATGAGTCTACAAAGCCCTCTCATAAACAGTGGCTATTCTGAATGAGCGTCTTTGAAACCTGTCAGAAACAGGTCCTAGAACAACTTGCCAGTCTGTTGAGTGTTGCCATTCTGGAAATGAAATTACTGCTGACCTTCTACAGGTGTGCAGCTGGCTGTGGTGCTGCTTATCAGGTTTCTCTGAGTGTGGCAGTGCAGCTTGTTGAGCTGAGGAAGCTCATTATGTTCAACAGCTGGGCTCTTGCATGTGCACTTCTACTAGCTCAAATAATTGCAGTAAAAAATCACTACACTGTTGCTTCTAGATTTGCATGTTTTCCTATTCTACCAATATCAACTTTAGTCTCTTTTTGGAGGCAATTTTCTGTGGCTGCATGAAGCAACTGGTATAGTTTAGTGTATTTTCAAATGGGTTAGAAATGTCAGCCATGTGCAGTGATTAGAACTCTGTGAGAAACCTTTAGTCTTGCTAAGGAGGCTATTTACAATAATTTTTTTGTTTACAGGGAGAAAAAAAATGGTATTATTATGATGCTGGGCTGTCCTTCTTAGTCCATGAAATAGATGAAATCTTCCTGGAAAATTTTGGTCTAATTAATTGTCTTGCTCTAGTTTCCATATCTCTGCAAAGGGCATCCTGCAAGGAGAGTTCTGAGGTTATATGCATTTTATTCCTGTATAGGAATGTTGAAGTGATTTTGGTCTCCAGAAAATTTTGCAAGTATGTGTTCTCACATTTGCTTCTATTTGTTTGCTGTTTCTCTTGGAAAAAAATGCTATTCATTACTGTCATGTAAAATAGTTATTTTGTAAAACACAAACAAACCTAACAACTTTGGCAACAGTTAACTTTGTTTTCATATAAAAATAGTGAATTTCATCCTAGGGAGAAACCTGCAGAAAGTTCCCAAGGGAAATAGTTGGTTTTCAGTTGAGTAAATAGAATAAATTCTCCCTAGGGTGAATTTGAGTATCCTCACAAAATTCACTAAAAAGTTAGTGTCTGTATGGGAAAATCCATTAAAAAAAAAATCTATAAAGCAGAAAAACATTTTAGCTCAGCTTTAATACAGCAATCGGGGAGAGCATGCATCTTTGTTGTCAAGATGGTGTCTTTGGCAAATATATCATTGCCCTGCCTGTCACTGGTGATGGACAGAACACATGTCTTGGGCCGGCAGCAGGCCCAACTGCTGTGTGAGCATGCAGGGTGCCAAAGGGCATGCTGAGAGGCGGAGGAGAGGTAGGCTCTCCTGTCTCACCCTGTTCCAGTAACAACTGAAAAGCACGTAAACTGTAAATGTGGCTAAAAGCACTTTGAAATTCAGTTCTAAATTATGGTTGTTGTTATAGAGATTTTCTGAGGGGGAAGAAAGAAAATTCTGTCGTGTGTCTCAAAAAATGTGCCTTGTTCTCAGACATTTCTTATTTATGCAATAGGTCTGCTTTCTGTCTGAATTTCTTTTGTTGCTTTTTGGTTTTTTTTAAACTGCACAGGCACTTATGGGAAGATGCTTACCTGGGGGCACCATGGATAAAAAGAATGTTAAAAAAGGGTTTGGCATCACATGCTGTATCCTGGTATTATCGAGAAGCAGCTTGATGCCAAATGGCTGCAAGTAAACATGTATTTAGGAATAAACTGATACCAGGCTCCTGCAAGAATAATTTGTTATCAGATGCTGGCTCTTTAAAGCTCTTAAGATACTGGATACCTGCAAAAATTCAATTCATTCCTTCTTGTGAAACAAATCTTATTTTAAGTGTTTTACTGTCTAAATTCTGTCATGAGGCCAGGAATGAGACATAGAGCATTGTATTAATACTGACACCATCTCTTTTCTTTCAGCAGCCTTGATGAAAAAGGAATTCTGAGGACACAAATGGAACTTAGAAGTCTAGTCACTGGAGGGAAAAAAGCAATGTTAACCTTTCCTTAGATATGTAGCCCTGAGAATTACCAACGTTCGAGGGGCTGAAACTTTCGCCATGGCACCAGCAGTGAGGGTCAGAAAGGGTCAGTCCTGCAAAAATCACCTGTATGAATGTATCCTTTGAAACTTCTGCTCGATTCTTAAAAGCACGTCTCTGCAGAACTGCACAGGCGGTGGAGTATGCTGGGAGCTGCTTATGCAGGGCCTGCTCTCTACATCAGTGCGCTGTCTTCCCAGACCTTATGGGCAGTGCAAATGATTTCTTTTTTTTTTTGTAAGTTTTTCTAGAATGTGAGAAACTGCCTTTAAAACCAGTCTGTTTGGGGAATGGTGGTGGTGAAATTTTTGCTCTTGTGAGACTTGCACCTGGCCTACAACTATCCTGTACATGGGGAGTTTTTCTAGACATCTGCCTGAGTCCTAAGCAGGGTAGCATACAGACACTGCTAACCGCAGTAACTTCACTGATTAACTCAATAGATCACTCTCGCTGTGCTGGAATCAATGACAGTGGTTAAAGGTCTGTCCAATTGCTGTTTTTCCAGTAATGAGTTTATAACAAAGCTGCCACCAAATAGTTTAGTGTCATGTGTTTTCTCCTTTATTGATTTCAATAAAAAGGCTAATTTGGAGATATGCTGGATTGTCATTTCTGGGTGGAGGGTAGTTAATATAACTAATGGCATTGCTGCAGCACAATGGAAACATCAAACCTGCTTCACTCACGGAAAACAGACTCGGTTTTTCAGAACAAAGGAGGATGTTCCAAACGCACATCCTAGGCTGGACAAGATGTGGCAGCTGCCAGGATGCGTGTTGATTGAACTGTGTGTGAAAAGCACAGCCAAATTGGTCAGCATCTTGCTTGTCCTTGGTTCTAGAAAACCAGTGGCTTTCTCCAGGCCTTGTCTGCATATTGCCGTGCTGTGCACATGGCAAGAATGCGGGCCCGCTATCATTCTCAAGGACTACATCGAGGGACTGGGATGTCCAGGCTTCTGCTGTGCAGCAGGCCTTGCTGCAGGCACATCTATTAAGCCTTTCTGGTGTGTCAGGGTTTCGGCCGGTTTTAAAGCTGAGAAGCAGCCAGTGCCTGGCACCTTGCTGAGGCCCTGGTGCAGCGGACCTCAGGCGGGGACTAGCTCTTCTGAGACGGAGCTCCCGTGCCCAGCGAGTGCTGTGACTGCTCCACACGCAGGGCCTGGCTTTAGTGGGCCTTAATGTCTGGAACTGCTGCATCTTTCAGATCAAAACTGCTCTTCGTGCTCCTAGACCAAGGCAGCAGTAGCTGGATGAAGCGCACTCTCTGCAGAGAACTGCTTAATCCTCTGAGCCAGGAAATTACAGAGGGCCCCTCACTGCAGCTGGGGTGGTTCCTTCACCTTTGCATGCTGCTGGCATTCAAAGGGATTATTCCTTCCTGGGCTCACATTTCCTTGGGTTTAGATCCCAATCTGTTCACTGCATCCTCTCGTGAGTGTTAGGATTATGAATTCTTATGCTTTTCAGACTGCCATGACCAATGCTTAGGAAAAGGCTGCCACAGCAGAAGTTGATGCAAGAATTGCCACAGTAGTTTAAGAACACAGAACTTGCCCAGAGTAAAAAAAAAACTTTTAGTGTCAGACTTTGTGGTATGTGGCTTTGAGCCATTTGAGATTGTGCCTTTAGCTTTTTAAAGAATTCTGGCTTTGGAAATATTAGCCTAAGCAGTTCTGAGTAATATTTCGGGAAAGTATTATATTGGCTTTAGCTACTATAAGTCCAGCATTAGTAACAAAACTCCAGTTAAATACCTGATGAAAACAAAGCCGTTCTCAAAAGACTGGATCTGTTTAAAAACAGCATCCACTTTGGCTATATTAAAGGTTCGCTCATTTCAAAAGAAAAGGATTAAAGAGAATTTTTTTTTTTTTAACAAACCAAACTAAACATAGTTTAACAATGAAGAAAACCTGTTTAGCTATGATGTCTTCTAAATACTAAGCTTCATTCAGTGTGACATAATGGGAATATGCAGCTGCCTGCTAAGGACTCTGTGGTTTGCATCCTGGGTTTCTCAGTGCCATGATGAAAGGTGAATTAGTCCCAGTACCAGCTACTTGAGCAACAGTTGCTTACAGCCCCAGAGCCCAGGCACACTGCAGCCAGGGGAAGGACTCCCACTGATTTCCACAGGGCTGGAACTAAGCCTGTGGTGACGAGGGCCTATCCTAATTTCCCCTCTAGACTTGGGGCAGAGAATGCACCCAGGAGAGCGGGCGTTGAATCATAACGTCAACCACTCTGCCCTCCCTCATCCCCTCACCAACCCTGGACCTTCAGCTCCCCCCTCCCACTGCTACCAGACCCCTCTCTCTTAGGGAGGTGCCAAAATCGGATTCTCTCCCTCTTTTCCTAGCCTGGGGTGGAAGAAGCAAAGAGGTTCTTCCTTCTCCCCCTACCAAGTAAGCGGAGCTCCTGGAGCTGACAGCCCTTCATAACCTCCCTTATGTGTGGGTGGAACGAAGGGCAGGCCCCTGACTGACCGTCAGCCTCTGGGAGAAAAGCAGTCAGTGGAAAACCAGCATAATAACAGTGCTTTCTCCTGGCAGCACTGAAAAGGTACTCAGAAATGTACCTTCCCCACTCTGACGCCAGGGCAGAGGTCCCATTTCTAGCCTTGGTGCAGTGTACCCTGAGCAGTAGTAAGAGCTGTTTTTGAGGGTTACTTACTGACAGTCCAGCACTGTGATCTATGCTTTCCAAGAATGAGATGAGAACATGGACCTGAGACAAAAATCTGGATCGGGATGTGGTTTTCTTGTCTTGTATCACCGGAACAGGAAGACTTTCTCTGTGACTGAACACACACTGGGGTGTGGAGCTCAGGGACACAGGAAGCTCTTCATATCAGGATTTTAACAAGAGCCACATATATATTGTTGATAAAGACTCTTGTGGAAGACATACCTTTAAACAGCAGGTAGCATGTGATTTAATACAGATCAAGAAAGATATGATGTCTCTCCTATCTCTTGATGCAGAGCTCCTGCACTTCCTGCGAAGCAGATGGTGCAGGCAGCTGGGAGGTATGGAGGCTGGATCCAGGATAATGGCTTCTGAGATTATATGGTACTAAAAGAGACTCTTGTACAGTGTGCCCAAGCCTTGTTTTCAAGCAAGAGTATATCCAGTTGCACTAGCCTGTAGCTTTTGCTTGTGTTGTAGCTTGACATGACCATGTGACGGTATTATGATGTGTTTCCTATATGTTTAGATTTCGTATGTTGTATGTGCACATCTGTGTACACATGTGACCACGCTCACGTGTATATAAAGATGAGTAGCACACGGAAACCTGCTTTCTCATTTCACCTTATTTTACTATTACGTAAGTGGACACAAACACATGGGTGCGTATCTCCAGCTTCCGTGGTCTGATAGGAGAGTTCTTAAGTTTTTGTCTTTGCTTATAAATAAAATTGGTAAAATCACTGTTGTTTAAGATGAAAAAACACAATGAAAGCTGCTCAGCTGAATGTTTTTTGGCACAATATGAAGAAAAAAAAAGATGCTGACTTCTCTTTCAAATAAGTGCTGTGCTCTGCAGAGCAAAGATCAAGCCAAAGTTCACGTTATCAGCTCCCGTACCTCACCTGGGGCTCTGTTATTGATAGGTCTGTCATCCTCCCTAATATTGGAGGGGTAATAGCAGCCGATGATTAGGCCACTCTCGAGCTATTAACTACATTTCTTATCCCTTTTATAAGAGCTTCTTAGTCAGCTGGGAAACAAAGGCTGCCTTCAGTGAACAAGAGCCCAAATTGTGGGCCTGCATCCTGCAACCTGAAAGACACAACTGTTGCACTTAGAGGAGCCTCCGAAGGCAGCGAGGGGGTGGATGTCAAAGGTTACCCCATGGTGTTATCTGAAATGAGCGGGCTCTGACTGCCTCTCGTGCTGACAGAAGCTCACAGAGAAATTACAGAAAATTGCCTGTTTTGTCAACATTTTCTCGGGAGGTTTAGAAAAAAAAAGGACTCTAGTTTCAGAGAGTTAAAGGGGCTCAGTCAGCCTAGAAGTGACTGACAAACACTCTATTATTCATCTATGTAAAAAAGTGATATTTTATATCATTTCTCTGAGTGATTGTTAAGTGACTGGATAGTGACATTGACATGCAAGATAATCCCAGTAATATTTCCAGTTCTTGTTTGGAGTCAGACTCGCACATTTGTCAGCGTTAACAATAGATATTCAAAAAGCAGTGGTGATGAAGAGCCAGCTCCCAGTACAAACCCAAAACACTGGGAGGGATCTGCACCCTCAGATTTAGCACAGAGTGGATTGGAAATAGTCTGTACTGTTGTGGAAGAAACAGGCACCCAGACTCCTTAACCAATCATTTCACCTTGGGTAAAACTACAGCTATGACCAACAGAACATCTGCCACGCTGCAGCTAGAATAGCTTTTCCTGCATGGCTCTTGTTTTAACCTTATAGCAGATTTTTTTCTGTATAGAGTGCTACTGAGTTGGAAATATTTTTGCAAGAACGAAACAGCTAGTAAGCTTGAAAAGAAAATGGTTTTGCTAAACATTGGTTATGCCAGTGATGGATGGGTGCGCTGTGAGAGACCGACCTGTAATCCTCATTGCTTTCCCACAAAATGTGGAGTCTTGGTCACTCTTGCCTCAGACCCGTTGTAAGGAGACTGCCCTGTGTAGTTTAACTTCTGTGGTTCGTTGTAGGTATCATGGGGAAGAAAGGCATGTTTAGCAGAGTAAAATTCTAGCTAGTCTCTCTTATCATAAACCTGACAAGTAGTCATGTTACAATTTAAAGCTGATCCCTGACATGTCATGTCTTCCAGCATTTATTTGCACTCAGGGTAGTTGTTGGCATATGCAAGAGGGTATCTATCACATGGCAGTCAGTGCCAGCTAGTTGCCCAGTCCTGTCTCTGTGAGAGAGGCTGGAATTGCAACGCTTCCCCTCAGCCTTTTGCATTAAGCAGAGCTGATGTTAGCGGTGGCTTCATGAGGCCCATGCAGGCTATTTACACCTTAGCTGAATTGATGTCTCTTAGCTACAACTCATAAAACCATCAATAACGTGCTGGATTTGTAGTGTCACTGCTGGTCAGTAGGTACTGTCAGACTGCCAGAGAAAATGTTACAGAGGAACTGAACTAAAAAGGCAATTTGGAATAAATACACGTGAACTTCCTAAGGGACACTATCTGGGATCAAGTATGAATTTTATAATAAATGTGGCTTTGAAGTATTCTACTGACATACTTTTTGAGAAAATATAAGTTCATATTATGATAAGGTGCCTTTGGTATTGTTGCTGCTGGCAACAGAAGGCTTACAGTGAAGGAAATAGCTGGAAAAGCACATCAGAGATGTGTCCAGACCAGGACTGCACTCTTGGAGTGCTCGCCAGGTGCTAATGGCATTCGAGTAGGTCTGCACAGCCAGTGCAAATTAAGATCTCTGGAAGTGCAGATAGTGTGGATGTAGGGTGCCTGGGTGCCCTCAGACTTAGAGAGGATTGAGAACATACTTTGGCTGCTGGCAAGAAGGAGAACAGATGCTTTGGGAGAGCAAATTCTGGAGAGAAAGTGAAGCCCTTAGTCAAAGGAAAGTCATAAATAAAAATTAGGCAAACAAACTAAAAACTATTGTAACTGCATTACTCAGATCCAAGTTCTGGGGCTACTCTGTCCACCTCTTTCCATGTTCTTAAAATGATACAATACACAGATCAGTGAGTCCAGAAACAGGCAACAAAAAGGGTTCAATTTTACTGTAAATAACTTGGTTTTGTTTGGAGAAAAGATGAAAAAGAGAGAATGTAATAAAGAGGAGTCAAAGAAGTCCACAGAAAATCATGCTCTCACATTTATCCTTCCTCATAATGTAAGAACAAATGCAGCTGAGGACAGGAAAGGCTTTTCTCAGTGTCGTCCACAGGATGCTTAGCAGGTGCTTAGCAGATTTTAAACAGTGAAAGAAATTATATCCATGGTTTCTTTCACATCTTTAGAGATGTTTAAAACTGTTGCTCCTGGTAGGACAAGCACAGAGCAGTATTTCAGGAATAAACTAGCACTGCAAAAGAAAGTCAGATGAGATACATGGAGTGTCCAGCTGCCAGAACCATATGGAGGGGAAGATGCCCTCGCTTTGCCTCTCCTCTCCAATTTGAATTTCTGTCTTCCATTGTCTCTCATATGCTGCTTTTCAGACATGAAGAAGGCCTGGGTACACAGAAGCTTGTCTGACCCTACTGTATCAGCTGATATAATGAAAAATACAGTCTTGAACTACAAGTCTTTGCTTTGCTGTCACTATTCTGTCCAGAGAAGAGAGCTCTCTTCTCCTCACTTCCTCCTTACCACACAATGAAAGTTTTTTCAGCCACCTCATCAGCAGGGTAGAAAGGGGGTTTTATACTCCCGGCATTTCTTCATGAATGCCAGCTGTGACTGCACAGCAATTAGTCACAAAAGGAAAGGTAGAATTAGATGGTATTTTAGGGCTCTCTCCAGCAGCTAGGTTATAAACAGCCTAGTATTTATATACCTGTATTAAATAAGACAAACTGCTCAGTCACATGGTTACATTATCACACTTTAGGTAATTGCTATATATCAGCAGAACCAGCACATCTAACTCTGCACTCAGTGCATTGCAACTGCAAACAAAAAAATATATTACTTTAAATTTCCCCCATGAGAAGAAACTAAAGTGTTTCACCTTGTGTTTGTGGTGTTACTGATGGTTTTACTTCAGTACCTGGGGTATTAATGGGGGTGCAGGAGCTGCTGTCGGACAGGCTGAGACACCCATGGAGGGTGGGGAGGTGCAGGGCAGGTGAAGGGTGGAAGACAGTGACCATCATTGCCAGCCACTCTTCTCAGCTGAGGCCTTCGCACCAAGGCACGTCTGCTCTCTCTTGGCTTGCTGCAATGTGCTGGTTTTGCTCTGCAGCACATGGAGAATATTACTCCAATTTAAACACCATTAAGAGCTCAAAGAACATTTTACATCCTCATAATTTCAAAAATAGCTTCTATTGATAATGCTTCTCTCTTGTTGCCAGATTTGCCAGGTAGATATGTAGAAGAATAGAAAAATTAAATAAAAAGGTGGGAGAAATTGTATAAATGTCTTTATCTCTGTTGGTAAGTCATTGTCTACACCTTGCAGGGACTCAGTCATTCATATTGAGCATACTGATTTGAAAACGTATGGCTTTCAAATCTCTTCAAAACCAGGGATTTTGCTGGAAGAATACTGTATGTTTAAGCACTGCATTCAGAGGGAACGGCAATTACGACCCATTTATAACAGTGGTGATGTGTATATGATAAGATGTCAAGAATATGCTCAGAAATGTGATACTCTGTACATGAAATCTCCTGGTTCGTTTTATTCAGGGACTACGCAACTCACCTTGTGACCTCTGCAGTAACATTCTTGGCTCTTTCGGAGCACCAGATGTCAGTTTGCTAGTTAACCATTTTGCTTCTCTGTGCGGCAAGGCAGTTCTCAGCTACATAACGTGTTCTTTAGAGAAAGCAAGCAAGAGGAAGTTTCAACAACACATGATCATTTAATCTTTTAATTTTGTCAGTACCAGTGTTTTGCTCTGAGTCCATGGAAGCTGACATCAGCTGTCAGAGATCTAGGTCTTGGGTGCCGCTGCTGCAGGACTAAACGTTGCCAGCAATGTTTGGTTATAAAACTAGAAACCCAGATGTTTGGCCACTTCATATGCAATTAATATTTAGTAAGCACTTCTGGTTGCCCTCTGTCGCAAAGTTCAAATCATATAAAATTTCTTGCATGGCAGGATTAGTACGGCAGTCCTTAAATTTTCTCCCTCAGGTAACCTGTGTGTTAGTACTTCCTTTCACATTTGTTTGTCGCCTGACACGTTTTGGATGCTGGGATAATGAATAATAAAAATAGCAGCTCTAAAGGCAATATAGTATACTGCAGTCCATTAGTCTTTGTTCATCTTTGCAGAGGATGTTTTAGTTAATAAAATATATCTCACAGTAAAGTCTGCAGAGTAAGACTTCTCACACATCTGGGCTTTTACAACTTGTCTTCAGAGTTGTTTCCATCACATCAAGTAGTTTGTGTGTGCTTTTACAAAAGTACTCTTACATTATTGTTTTATATTACGAAGTCTGAAACAAGAATAAGCAAAATAAACAGAACCAGCTTCTGATGGTGACCTCTTTTGGGTGTGATCACTTCAGGTAATTATTTTTAATTGCTTGAGTAGTTATGTTGAAGAGAAGGGCTAGGATTGAAAAAAAAAAAAAAAGAAAAAAATAAGGAATGATAAAACACAGAGTCTGTCTAGGCTTAAAAACCGTGGCCACAGACTGCAGCCAAAGGATCCAGCATAAATGTGATTTTTCCTTGGTTTGCTTCTCGCTTCAAAAAAAGACAGGATGGGCGCTTGGTGTTTTGGGGAAGAGGAGGAGACACGTGCCCTGAGGTGCTCCTCTTGCCACCCAGCCACTAAAGATCACCTGTTTCCGAACAGGTTAGACCATCCTTGTACAGTGGGTTTTTCATGATTTTCCAAGGGTCTGAGGGATCCTTTCCCATAGGATGGCTGGATGAAAAGGGCTTGCACACCCTCATATGAGACAGGAGTGTTTTTATGGTGCTGCGCCTTCATCGCTCCGCCAAGAGCGTGGGTTTCCCTGTACACTTTCCGTGCTGTTAGCTTCAGTGGCTGATGGAGGACGTGGTAACAAATCCTCATAATCTTCAAACACAAGAAGTATGTGTAATGCATCCACAGCCCCCTCATGTTTCCCACAACAGTTGAGAGATGGGAAAGCAGTTAGACTATTGCTCATTTTGTAATGACCACTGATTCATTCCTGAAGTGGATTTTGCTTCCAGCACCTTCTCTAGGTGCATCCCATTCCCTCCCTGGTCCCTCGGGGCACACTGAGGGACCTACTGACTGATCCTTCCCAGCTTTGCTCCTGTCGTATATCCTGCTCACATTTTCTATCCTGAGAAAGGCAGCAACAGTGTCTGCAGCAGGAATAGCCATGAAGTCCAACACTGGAAGACCCATCACAGATTGCTCGATTTTCTCCTGCATATGCTATGCGGATAAGGATTTATGATCATTGTAGACTTGTACAAATGTTAGAATTTATATTGGCAGCCAAAGTAATTCAGCTTGCTCGCATCGACCCCTGCCACACCCCAGGAAGATCCAGAAATCTTCGGTTAGAATCAGCAGCAAAGAGATAGCAAAATTAAGCATTAATGGACTGTGGGAAAGTCACTGTTAATATCCCAGAGCTACCACTGTCTCCCAGAGAAATGACAGCCAAGCTTGTTCACAGTGTGAAACAGAAAACTGTTCACCTCTGTCTCTTTTCCCAAATGCAGCAGTTCCTAGATTGCTACTCCTTAGCTAACCCTGGTACCGGGGGCAGCCTGTGTCGGGACAAAAGGGGTGAAAGTAACACGGCGGCTTTTAGGTAGCCCCTGAGAGGTATCCAAGCTGGAATTGCCCAATTCAATTGCAATCTTAATTTAGCTCTATTTACTGATAATGAATTTGTTTTATTCATGTGTCATGGTTTTAGCTGGGATAGAGTTAGTTTTCTTCACTGTAGCTGGTGCAGTGCTGTGCTTTGGACTTAGTATGAGAATAATATTGATAACACACAGAGGTTTTTAGTTGTTGCTGGGCAGTGCTTACACTAGTCAAGGACCTTTCCAGCCTCCCGTGCTCTGCTGGGTGCACAAGAAGCTGGGAGGGGAGGGCGCACAGCCAAGACTGCTGATCCAAACTGGCCAAACAGATATTCCATACCATATGATGTCAAGCCCAGTATATTAACGGGGGGAGTTGCCCAGGGGAAGCAGCGATTGCGGCTCGGGGACTGGCGGTGTTGGTCGGCGGGTGGTGAGCGGTTGCGTCACCTGTTGTTTGCGTTTTTTCCCCCCTCTCAAGGTTTCGCCTCTCTATCTTCTCTCTTTCATTATTTTCCTTTTCATTATATTATTGTTGTTGTTACTATTACTATTACTGTTTTATTTTAATTATTAAACTGTTCTTATCTCAACCCACAAGTTTTCTTACTTTTGCTCATCCGATTCTCTCCCCTGTCCCGCTGGGGTGGGGGGAGTGAGCGAGCGGCTGGGTGGTGGTTAGTTGCTGACTGGGGCTAAACCATGACAACATGTTTTCTGAAGAGGGTTGTTTTTAACCCAGGTCACGCCAAAGATTCAGTTTACAGTGCAGTCTCATAGACAAGTACATTGGAACAAGTGAGGATGCAGGAAGGGCAGACCATGAGTGAGAGAGTACGTGAGAAACATCTCAGCCAGCCTTCCTGGCAGGGGAGCTGCAACGTGCAGGTTTATTCTCGGAAGGTAGCATTTGGACATCACCATTGTGTGAATGTTTTGGACTCCTGTGACACAAACGACAAGTGTCAGTATGTCCTTGATGTGCCCTGCAGAAGGACTGATATACAAGCAAATGTCTGCCTAAGAAGATACGCGGCAGAGCAAAGGAAGCACAGGCAGCAGTGTTGCTGGCCAGGTGAATCATGTGTATTGCTTTACAAAGGTTGTAGGGGACCGTGGTAATCAGCTGCCCCAACCTCCCACAGAACGTAATACATGGGACTTCTTGGAAGTCTTCATGTTGCAACTGAAGAGTTCAATTTAGTAAGAATACAAAACCTCTATAGAAATAAAGTGCTGTTAGGGGAAGTCCACTATAACTCTCAATATGGTACTTAGCTTTCCTCACAGTAAAAGGCAAAAAAGTCTGAATTTTTTCTCATATTTGGGATACAATTTCTCATATTTGGGATACAAAGATATGCTGAATGCTGTCTTTTCTGCCTTATCAGACAGATTACCATTTCCATTGGAAACAGGAAAATCTTTAGAACTTTTTGTGGGCCTGCTACGTACAACGCCCCCATCAGTGTCCCAATTACAGAAATATGTGACAGATTCTGAGCAACAGGGAAGAGCAAACCATTATCTTTTGAAACCACGGAAGTTCAGAATTCAGCATTCTACCAGCATCCTACTGGCAATATTCAGTAACATGTTTTGTTTGTATAATTCTCTTCCCTTCTCTCCCTTAGTGTATTCTCTCCATTTGGAATACTTGCAACCTTAAATTATTCTGATTTCTACCTTCTGTTTAGTGAATTGGGCAGTGCTACCTTTAGAATTTTTCATGTACGGGAAGAATCTGTCTGTAGAAATAATGTGAACATGTTCACCGGCGCCCCATATTATTGTGTATGATTTTACACGAGGACAAGATTCTTTAATGCAATGTCAGAGAGTCTAGTAGTATTCTCGATAACCACAAAGTCATACATGTAGTAAAGTTGTGACACTCTCTTGAAGACTGGACTGTCCCTCTTTTACTTCTCAGCAATGGTAGTTTGGATTTACCTGCTACAGAGCACTGGGGGGTTTCACTGCAAATATTTCTTTTTTTTTTTTTTTTTAAATAGAACCTTTAATGTGCTCTAAAAAGTCTTTCTAACCTGAGTTTTCTCTCAGTGTTATTAATTTTTTTATTACAGATCTTGTTATTTTCAGGGTTCCCAAAGGACCTATTAACAGCAGACTTTTATGGAAAAGAAGCATGGTTAAACTGGTGAAAATAACTGTGCACAAGTCATAAGTAAGTAATATAAGCTGCAGCAAGGATACTGTGTGTTGTTTTAATTTCCAAAATAGCAACAGTTCAGACATTTAATTGCACTTTTTATGACTTTTTTTCATAGCTGCCTAGTGTAAAATATGTTGCCAGTAATATATAACTGCTAACAACTTTTAAGTTTCTTAAGCTGGCATTAGATTTCTTATCCTATTGGAAAGGAAGGTCATTTAATGTACTCTTCATCATTACGAGGAAAAAAATGTGGATGGGGGATGTATATCTCTGGTTTTATGTTCTTATAATGTCAGTATTACCTGAAATCTTTTCTGCAGTAAGAAGGAAATAGGACAGTGAATTATTTATGTCTTCTCACAGTCTTAGGTGTGTAAAGGGAGCTTTTCCACCAAAGGGATTTTATGAGGAGCCAGATTATCTTAATTTTGCAATAACTGACTCCTAGTGCCATGGGCACCCAGACCCTCCAGTCCCTGCCCCCAGCCCCTGGTGCTGTGCAATAGCGGAGCACTACAGTGTCGATGTGCCCCCTGCCCAGGGCTAGGCTAGTGATGTTGTTCCTCTTGGAGTTTCACAGCATGGCTGGCAGGTCCTGTGTAGCCGCGGCCTTCTGCTCCGAGGAAGGGTTGTGCTCCAGTGTCTCTCCCCGTTTCTGATCATCTTATGATACGCAGTCAGGAGACCGCAGAGCAAGTCTGATGGAGCACGGCAGGACATGTCTTTTCCCCTAGACATGGTGGTGAAAGTTCATCAGCTGACAAATGTCTCCTTATTTTTTTCTCTTTCCCTGTTGTTGGCTTCCCCCCCCAAGTAACATTGATAGGAGAGCCTTTCTTGTGCCCTGGACATTCAGCTAGTACCAGTTCATCCCCAGTATGAACTCTCTGGTAAAGGCCCTTTAGGGCTGGAACTCCCTTTGAGATTTAGCTTTATATCAACCTACAGTATCCTCTAAGATCCTGCTTGTTTTGGAGGACCAGGAGGATCGCAGCCAGGTGCTTGGCCCTAAAGCTTTGGCTCAAGTATCATATTGATCTATTTGATCTGAAATTAAATAAATATTGAGGGGCAAGGGGGGGAGGGTGCAGAGTGAGAGAAGGAAGTAGGATAAGGCTTCTTTACCAGGCTGCTAGTTATCCAGCTGTGTACCAATATTCAGCAGCAATGGACTTCGCTATCACCATTTGAAAACAGCAGATGTGTACAGTTCATGGAATATTTGAGAGACAAGAACAGTCCCCCAACACTGAGTTTGTTTTCTCCATGTACACAGGCTGTAGCCCTGAGTTTGCAGAATAGTTTGTTGAATTTTGACAGGCAAGGGGTCATCAGCACTTTTTACATCTGGCTTATAATTAATATAAATGGGATGACAGAAAATCATTTACCTTGTACTGTAAAGAAGCAGATGCAAAATGCTGCCCTAACAGACAGACTTGTAGATACCTGGAAAGACAGCAGGAATTCACTTGTTATTTGAATTAGTTTCAACTTGGTTTAGTATTTAAAAATTATTACTAAAGCTGTCATAATTTTCTGCTCCAATACTGCAGCCTGCTTTCCTAGACTTCCTCTTCCTTCTCCCCTGCCCAAACTGCAAAGGTAATTTTCACCTGAGCTCTCTATTCATCCTTCCTCTCTTCACTGCCTCAAATGTGTGCTCCCTGACTTCTCTCCATGGTCCATCACATGGACAGCATCTCGCTGCCATAGCCCACTTGCTGTTCGGTGGAAAGCTACCTCCAGTCAGTCAGTCACTGCCCACATTTTCCTATTTTCAAATAAGCTTTCAAACAAAAATGTCTCCTCCTACGCTGCCCCTATCTTTATCCTACTGTGCCTACCAGCTCTTACTGTGTAGGGATACAGACTGTAACAGTGCTTAGCTTGGTCCCTAATATTGACCTTTACAAATATTAATTTCCATAATAGCTTTTAAGGATGGGAAACTGAGGTAGACAGACTAAGGCACCATTCTGCTATGTCTCTAGCCATATTACGTCATCTCTCTATCTATTTGCTGGGCCATGCCAGAAAGAGGACCCTGGCACTCCAGCCCAGGTGGTGTCAACTGGCTCATGTCTATGTTGTTCATGGCTAGCATCCTTTGGGGAAGAGCATGCCCATCCATACTCTGGAGAAGTCGGTCACGCCTCCTCTGGGTGTCCCATACTCCCAAAACACCTAATTGTAATTTCTGTAGTAGTGAAAGGTGTGGGGGCTTAGATAATTTTTAAAACATTGCATACAGGATGAATGTTCTGTGCCTTGTGGCATGGCAGAAAGGTGGGTGGAGGCTTTTGGGGTAGTGTTAGAAGCCTGTCCTGGACAGAGGCAGGGAAATTTGCCTCTTTTCATGCATAACTGCTGCCTGGAGTATCCCTTGTGTGAATCACTCAGCCAGGTCTGTTTGGGTTACTTCAAGGATGGAACTAACTAGTTAACTAGAAAGGAAACTAAGTATGAAGTATCATGACTGAAGTACGGATTATATAGACACTAGGGACTACAATAACTAGAGAGCAAGTGAGACTGGTAGGCTAGGCACAGGCAGGACTAATTCCCGTATCTAGAAACAATCTGACCATTGTATTTAAATTCCTTCCTTCCTTCTCTGCTTCATATCTTGAGTCTTAATGCTGTGAAAGAGATATACAAATTCTCTAAGGTCATAGCAAGGTATTAACATCAGCTACCCATGCATCTTGCCATTCTCTCTTCCTCTTTGTCTTCCATCCACTAACTCCTTTCTAAATCGCTGACAGTATGCTAGGGAGTCGTTGTACTTATTAGGATCCAGTAATGCATTACACATTCCTCCATGTGATGCACTTCTAATTATTCCCTTGGGGATTATTCAAGCAATACTGACATTGGGAATATACATTACAACTGTTCAGGTTAATGGCCCAGTGATTCATTAGACAAGACATTCTTGGAAAGTAATTGATTGCATTAATTGTTTCACTGAACAGTGTGAACCGCAGCTGCTACGTGGCCTTCCCAGCACTGGCCCAGAGCTTCTGCCGTGGCAGCATCAACGGGGCAAGTTGTTGCTGGCTGTTGTGCTGTAGATGCGTTAGATCTTTTTGTTTTCCTTTGCCCAAGGCTGTTCTCTGCTGCCTTTGTCACTCTTTGACTCTGTTTCTAATTCCTTCAGGAGATCTGTGATGTCACCTCAGAGCAGAATAGGTGCTGGGGCGTGGGGAGGGACATTCAGCAGGCAGTGCTGGAGGCTAATACTATTAGGTTACTGGATAGTTGTATTCAGTGGGGTTGAAAAAAATGAGCATTTTGCAAACCTTTATTATGCTCAAAACAGCAAATGACTTGGTGAAAATCATATTGCTCAGAGTGAAAGCAGCTATGATTTAGATGGCACTCCCAACTGCAGTGGTGATGAAGACTAAATGGCCTGCAATAATGACAGATAAAGGAGAATGTCAGGGACTGGTATGACCGTCTCTTATGTCATGTACCCCATTTTGCACATGGTAATATTCCCCTTGCTTTTGCTGCAATGAACTAAGGAACACAAACAATAACAATACAGCTCCTATTATACCTAAGATTTAAAACAGCATGTTGGCCCAGGCAAGCTCTTAGTTTTCCTACCCTTCCTGCATCCGCTATGCTTTGCAGCTTGAGCTGAGACACCTGCCTTCTTGGGTTTGGCTTTAGGGTTAACACTAGTAAAGGCAATGGAGCAGGAACTTCAAGCCTGTGGGTGCCTGGATGGGTTTCTGCAGGATCTTCCAATTGGTGGTTCTGGTTGTCTCTGCTCGGCGATTTATAGCCACCCCCTTCCTAGTCTGGCAACACAAAAGCTGACATTTGCATTGAGTAGCATCAAGACTCTAGTTCCCCTCTGGGGGGTGACTCATCCGAATAGCTTTGTGCAGGCGCTCTGTGTGTCTGTGTAGCTCTGAGGGCCTCTTCTAATGGGTCAGAGAAATTTGCTAGAGCAGCTGATGCTGAAGTACGTGCATGGCACTGTATGGAAACATCTGCTTTAGTGACGTGGGGAATTGCTGCACCCCGGTGACAAAAGGAAGGTTTCTTTTTGGAATTAGCTCATCATAGAACACCTTGTCCCAGGATGAAGAGTAAGAACTCCCCTGCTTAGGGAGCAACAACTGGTGCTTTGTTCTGTGTTGCTCTGAGCACGCAGATGGCATGGCCTGGGCAGGGAATAGCCGTGCTTACGAGCAAGCGTTCTGGGACGGCTGTGTCAGGTAACATCCCTGACACGTGAAGGCCACCTACCACACAGACAAAAAGGCTGTTACAGAGAGGCACAGAGATACTACTGAAAACCAATGCAGCCACCACCGTGCTCTATTTGCAAGAGGAAAATGTGTGCCAACAACGTAAATATTTGCTGGAGTAAAAGCAATGCAAGCCATGGCTGCATACCTCTAGGTGAGTTATGCATCCCTGCTTATTAACCCATGATTATGGCAGTGGTGATTGTGATTTTTCCAGTGTCTGGCATTACAAAACATAGAATGTATATCAGGCAACCTAATTTCTGAGCATTTTAGGGTCAGACCAGAGAAATTTGGCAACTTCTAAGACAAATGTAGCCCAGGAGGCTATAAATTAAGGTTACAAATTATAGAAGACTTGGTGATAAGGAATACGCAGTTGAAAGTGTCATAGATAGTAACCTTTTGTAATTATAGTTTGCTTAAATACTCCCTTGGAGACTTCATCATTATAATTTACTCTTGCTCAGAACATTATCTTTGTGAGGAGTCATGGTGATTGATTACTTGGTGAATATCTGAGCAGTCAAATGGGGAACAGTTGGGTAACTTCTAAGGGAAGCAGAATCCCTAAATCCTGCAAATTCCTGACAGGACAGTCCTCTAGATATTGTGTACCTGATCCAACCACTTCACCTGGCATATAAATAATGTTGCTATAGCTATTTATGAAACCTGCACACCTTATAGAGAGCATTGCCCACGTGTTTGAACACTGCTCTGCTACACACATAAGGAAAGCAGTCTATTAAAACAGAACCCAAAACCAGACTGGAGGAGGCTTTGGAATTTAAAACTGTAGTTTCTGAAATGCCTCATTGTAGACCGGTTCTTTCATGAAATGACATATGAAACTGTTTCTTGCTAATGGAAGAGAAATAAAGGCTAATGGACAGAGCAGTGGCCTAGAAGCCAGGCACTAATGACCACTGGGGTGCCCAGCCGTACTGGACCGAACCAAAAGTCTGTGGTCCTGTTTCTGACAGTGGCTGTGGTGGATGTTGAGGGAAGACCAGAACAGGCAAACAGCGGTTCTTCCCAAGGTGTACCTTCTCAGGCTCCAGAGATAGTGGTCTGGGGACATCCCAAGCTGGGGCAGGGGATCAGGACAGCTCCTCTTGTCTTAGGGCCCCCATAGCTGTTCGGGGTCTGGAAGAACTGAACTCTTCATTGCTGCTGGGTGAACACACGTGTTCGTGTGTACATATGAAAACTCCATGTATTTTTCTTTGGGACATGCAGAGGGAAGTAGTCTTCCAGACAGGTGCAGTAAGACTGGCTTTAAAGAGAATGAAATAATTACCTCAAATAGTCTGAATTTGGAATATAGAATATACATTTGTAGTATGAAAATGTAACATCACTGTCAAAAAACAAATACCACAAAGAGCATACCATTGTTTTTTGGTGACTGAAGAAAGTTATTTGGTACTTTGGAATCAATAAATTTGGCCTAAATGATGCAGCTCAAAGCAGTCCTAACTAATCATTGTTTTTAAAAGTATATAAAATTAAACAAAAAGCTTTAAAAAGAGATATCTTAGACACAATATCAATGTCAGGGGAGAGTAAAATCTTCTTTGAACTTCCTGCCAACTGCTAGTCACTTACTGAAGTTTTATAGCATTAGCTTAGTAGTGGCAGCCTTCTGTATCTGTCACATCTTGTTTTATTTGCATCAGAGGCTATAATTATATTCATACAAACTTTACCGTATTTTAAAAGCTGAAAGCAGCCCCTGATTTATGCTCCCTACAAGGCAATTCTTTCTCTTCTGGATGTAATATGTCACAAAAGAGTGAAGCTGCAGCATTGCTGCTATCCCTCTGCCTCCTCCATGCATGCCTTCAGGATACTGCAGATACATTAAACAGTGACAGCAAGCCCTGGCTTCTTTCCCCTCTCATGCAATGCTCACACTCAGGGGTTGCCTGTGCCTTCGCAGTAGAATTTGTAAGTAAGTGATGACTTCTCAGAAATGCTAAAACATGTTCCTGAGAACCCGTACATGCCTAGTCCCCCGTGCTCGCAGGAAACCCCGCTGCGGGTACAGCAAGGCCCACAGGGGTAACCGGTTACTCCATCCCATTAGCAGAAAGGCGAAGGAAATGAACAAACAAGCATAAGCATGGATTAAAAGCCAAGAGAAATGGCATAGGGCTGGGGACAGTGCTGTGATTGCAAAGAGGCTGCAGGTTTACATTTTAAAATATGAGGAATGGAGAGCGTATTGAGGCATTGCAAACCCCTCTGTCCTCACCCTGTCTGCTTTTGGCTAAAGCAATGACGTCCTTGTTTGATCTGTAGCTTCACTCATAAAACTTCCAAAATAAATTGTAGACAATAAAGCTTTTCTGAGAGGGCAGACTTGCAACACCAGTGCTCCCATTTCAAAGGCACTGGTGTGAAGATTTTTGCCTCAGAACTACTGAATCTTCCTTCAGTATCCCTTACTTCACTTTTACAGAAATTCAGCTGCACACCCTGTCAAAATGCCATTAGCTGACTAGAAAGATATGGCTTTTGGCTAAAAGATTAAAATGAAGATTTATGGCCTGTGATGCTTCTCCCTAGGGTCATTCCCTAAACTTTCATGTAGAAGGAGTGGGGTGACAGTCTCCTTCCCGTATGTATGTTTTGGTAACCTTTTCTTCAAGCTTGTTACTTATTGTCTCTTAAAACTCCTTTAAAAAGAACTTTCTGAAAACTCTTAGTGATGTCAGTAAGCATGAAGCCAGCTTTCAGTTGCTGAGCAAGGGCTTGTCTGAGGTTGGCTGGTATGTAAGAAACAAACATTCAAAAAGGAAAATAAAAAAGAGCCTCTAGAAAAAGTCTGAGCCGAATACTCACAGAATGGATTTCCTATGCACAAATATTGCATGAGTTCAAGTTTCTAAATGAATCGGGTTTTTACATTTCTGTAGAAACAACTGGGGAAGGAAAGCCCAACCTCAGAAGCCATTCCATCAGTTACAATGTGCGGAAATGCCAGGCTTTGTGACTTTTTGCTCCTTTTTATTTTACATCAGTAACATGGGATTCATGGCCTAACCAGCTCTCATAATGCACAAGTGGCAATCATAATAAAGGCAGAATTCAGGGCCCCTGAGCAAGACAAAGGAGTCCCTGGATATTTGTGGCACAGGAAGAAAAGGCCTTGTCCTGAGGTGCTAAATAGGTACGACAAGGAGTGAGAGTACAACTGGTGTTGCTTGACTGAACAGGGCCCGAGGACCACAGAGGTTAAGGCTTGAGACAGCCAGCTGCAATCAAGGTCAAATCCAGACAATTTCTTTCAAATCTGAACGAGACCTGAAGTAATCAGCCCAGTACTATGGAGGGGGTGCTACTGGCCCCATAGCAGAACTCACAGCTGTCTCCCCACTTCAACGCTCTTACCACAGAATCAGCCATGGTGTATGCATACATATGTGTGTTTACTGGAAAAGAGAGCTTTTCCAACTGTGGAAGAAACAGGGAGAAAATTTCAGCTTGATTTCAAAGACAGACTCTCATGTGCTGCCTTCCTAGACAGAAACTTCCAAAATCTCAGTAGCAGATGTCTCCAACCTGCATGGCTTATTGGCTTGATCTGTATTTCAGAAGCTTCTGCCTTCTTTCTTCCTTAGCTGCTATTCCTGGTTGGTATTTGAAGGACAGGAATTACCTTGCTTTATGCATTAGAAACAACCTGAGCACCTGCCCTGTGACACACTGGCATTTTGGAGCGCAGCATCACTTCTCTGCTTTTGCTGATGTTCATTCTCACAGAAACACATCCACAAAGCAACGTCTGCAGCGGTAGCATAGAGTTAAAATTCACTGAGTGACACAAGAAACCTTAGAAGGATTAAACTGCAGAGAGTTTGCTCAATGTTTTTAAAAACTTGGAAACAGTTGGTAAAACTGCATGATTTATCCTGTGCATCAGCTTTCCCTTCCTATATTTCCTATTAAATGTGACAAGCCTGATAAAGGCATGATTTTATCTGTGATTCCTGTGCATGTACAGAATTGAACATATGGTTTCTCGTGGGCACACTTAGGGGCCAGTTAACCATTTACAAGGAGAAGCTGCTGATTTGAGTGTGGTGTGAGCAAACACCCTGCCACCGGGCAGCGAGCCCACGAGGCTGGGCCTGCGCACAGCTACCTTATATTTACCCATGATCTTTGCATAAGTCACTGTTGAAGGAATGATTGGCCATGTGAGAAGGATGGCCAGAAAAGCCAGGTTTAGATCTGTTTGGCAGGTTTCTTCTGAGATCATGACAGAGACCTTCAGGAAGAGAGCAGCACTGGATGTGCATCGAACCCCTCACGTTTCTCAGCTACCACGGGACCTGAATTACCCAGCATCTTCCCAGGCAAAAAGTTCCCTTCTGAAATCCCTGTTCTTGCTTCCAGCATGTCATTTCCCCAGCAGATTCCCAGACCCTCCACGGATGCGATGAGGTTTCTGAGGAAATGCGGGTCGCGGAAAGCTGCAGGAGGAGCAGGCTTCCGGAGCCAGTGCCCAGCGAGCAGGGCTGAGGAATTTACAGCCCTTCTAATGTTCACACTTTATTTCTCTCCACGGTTGTTGTTATTGTGCAGCCATGTGAGCCTTCTGTGTTGTGTCAGCCAGAGACCTCGGACACAGAAGGAGAGTACTTTCCAGTGCCTCGTTCGTTGCTATTATTCTGAGTTTCCCATCTCCGAACTCGGGGAATATTTCAGATCCCTCGCAGGGTGTATTGATGTCATGAGTTCAAGTGTTCTGGCTGCAGTGAGCAGGGGATTTGTTCCGGGGGGGCGAAGGTGTGTGCGGCTGCCATCCATCCTGGAGGGAGGCATAAACCAGAGCCAACCGACTCTGCAGCCTGGGCTTCGTGCTCGCTGCTGACCTTGGGACAGGGGGAGGGGGACTGACAGCCCCTTGCTGTTTCACTCTACCGTCTTAAGACAATACGCATTTCTGCATTGCTCATAAACAAATGTATCTAAAACACCACACTTTATATCCACTTACAATTCTGAATACCTTTCCATTTATCTAAAGCTTGCTGAGGTGAGTTCCTATAAGGGAAGACTTATTTCATTTCCATGAAATGTTTATATTTTCTGGGAAGTTTCTCTCTCACCTCTTTAAATTTTACTGCAGTTGGCGTGCAGCCTGCAGCAGGGTCCTCCCAAGGAAGCTGGTGAGGCAGGGAGGTTCAAGAGGGACTATAAATTTCAAACTCTCTGGGTTAGAATAATTTAAGTGCACCAAGTTCTTAACCTTAAAGGATCAATACTGAGTTTTTTTTCCTCTTGTAGTGCTGTAAAATTCGAGCTAAGAAAAAAAAAACTAACAGAAAAAAAAACCCAAACCAAAACCAACCCCCCCAAAAAACCCAAACCCAAAGTAAATAAAGATTGTATGTGAACAGGGGATTGATCCTGAGCTATGTTTCTGGAGTTTCAAATTATATTGTCAGAAGGACGTCTGTTTTGGCTGTTCATGAGAATAACCATCTTGGGAAGGTTTTCCTTACAAAAAAATATAAAGACCCATGACCCAGTACTCATCCTTGCAAAATGGATGTAGTTCTCTTTCTGCATCTGATTTCTTTGTTTAAAGCCCAGAAGGGACTTGGCCTTTTCAGCACTGATTTTTGGAGTGGATTAGGGCTGGCAGACAGGATATGTCCCCATGGGTGATGAGACTGTGGCTGTACCGACCACTTTTCTGCATTTCACCCTGCTACAATTACATTTTCTGACTTGTTTGCTGAGTGTCCAACTTAATATCAAGCACATACAAGCAGTCATTATGTCTTGTATGGCATCTGTATTAAAGAAGGCATCGACTAACTTCTTTTCTTCTCAAAATATTAATGAATTGCCTCAGTGAAAGCTCTAGCAGTATATACAGGCATCCATATTTGATTTGGGAAAAAAAACCCCAATACCTTCAAATGTGGCTTACAAACTTTTACAAAAAAACACACAAAGAATCCCGATGCAGTATCAAATCTCAGATGTTGTTTATCCAGCAGGCATGTAAGTTAAATGCATCTTAAAAGAAAGATTTAAATACCATATCCTGCTTACTATTTCAGGCAGAACTTGGGGTTAGGATTTTCCATATTTTTCTTGGTGACATCACAGGCACCTAAACCAGCTTTTAAAATTTTATTTTAGCAGAATATGTGAGATCATCAATCTAATACAGGAAATCTAGGACCCTGACGTCAATATTTGACAAGTCAGCGCAGGAGAAGCTGTTTGATAAAATACAAATTCTTGTTTAACCTATAACCCTACACACAGTCTCCGATAATAATTTTTGGTCGGAAATGGTTCTGTCCCATGACACTCCCACAGCCTCCAAAAATCACACTCGTCTTTTATACTCACTGAAGACAAAGATTCTTCATCGAAGTTATTACTAGGCCTGGCTACATCGGCTGTGCTGTGTCCGATAGCTGTGCCACAGGGGGAGCGCAGGACGCGCTTGCGGGAGGTACCCGCAGCTGCCTCGGGGGGGATGCTGCCGAGTCCCTCTTTCCCAGGGGAAGAAATGACAGGGGACGGAAAATGCCAATACAGGCTACATTTATGCCGGCATTTAGACGCTTTGGGGTGCTGGAATTCATTCATATGTACTGCTGAACTGTCCTTGGCGCGGTTGTGACTTAGGCCAGCTAGCGTTCTCCAGTCAATTCTCAGGCACGGTTTGGAAGTTTACCCAATTTGGGAGCCATTCCCACTATGCATTTTCCATGTGCCAATGTTTCTGCAGACTGAAATGAATAGTACAGACCCTGGTGGCTCTGTGCCGGCTGTCCTCAGTGCCATTGTCTCTGGTGTTTTATTGACGCATGTGTGGCCTCCCTGTCTGAGACGGAGGCTCCTGTCACACACGGCTACCCCAACCCGAATGGACCCTTGCTTGGTTTCATATCTGGCACCGCTGAGAAACCCTTGATCAACCAAACCTCTCAGTGGAAAGTCCCCTGGCATGAGAGACACAGCTGCCAGTCCAGCACAGCGGACTGACTTGTAGTGTGCTGCTAAGTCACTTACCCTCTTGTTCCTCACAGGCAGCCCCGTAATAAAAATGGGGCACCTAAACAAAGAGAGCAAACCAGAGTTACAGGGTGTATTTTGGGTCTCTCCAGGAGCAGCCCTGTAGAGAAAATTCCTGAATTAATCTTCTGGATGCCCTCACTTGATCTGGGATTACAGAGATGAAGCTCATTTTGGCATCTTACCTAGAAACTCCTTTTGTAGATGCCGAGAACTGCTCAGAAGAAATAAAGGGTACCCTATGTGATAGAGACAAGGCTTTCTATGTAGAAAGTATCATCTTTATGAGCTAGATCCATAGCACAAAACCACCCAGCGTGCACTCTACTGGGCATTTTACGTAGCCTGCAGACCCACCTGCCTGCCAGCTGCTTTTCCTGGCAGCACTCGGTACTGTGCCCCGTGAAGGTGGAAGTTACACGCCACCTCACCCGCACGCTGGGCAGCAGCCGCAGGTGCGCAGTAATGATAGCCGGCGGTCGTGCTTCCACCGCGGCCGCTCTCCGCAGGCTCAGTGCCTCCAGAACCACCATCTCAGTAAGGCACCTTCTTTTTCAGTGCCAGTCCCAGCTTTGCCAGGCTTTAAGAGGCATAACTGAATCCAGTTCAATCTCTGTAGAAGTCTGGAAACAAACTGTACCGACACCTCTTATCTTCTAAGGACTTGGAATACAGGGTAGAAGCGGCAGGGTTTCTCCCGACAGAAACATTTAAATTGGGAGAATTCAGACAGCACTGAGAAGGGACAAAAGACACCAGTGTATTAGATTTAGCTATTGTTTAGTAATCCTATCCTGTGTCTTTTCTGCCAATTTTTTTCTGGCATAGGTTGTAACTCCCAGAATCATCTCTGGGCAGTGAGATAAACTATGAATTCATACTCAGAAATTCCCCCTTGACTTATGAGAGGACTTTCTGAGGAACAAAAAAATATCAGAGGTAGAGCAGAGTTAGTGTTCATGGTGCTTCTGGTCATGTCAGCTTCAGGTGAGACTGGTCTTATCTGTCATCGGCCGGCTGAAACCAACAGAGATCATTCAGCAGCAGTAGGATCCACTGTTGGCTCCCCAGTGTGCATGCAGTGACTGCCTCTGTATTTTAACCACAAAAAAATACCCCAAAATGTGTTCTAGCTGAGCATGTTCAAGCCTGCCACAGCCTTTCCAATAGCTGACTGACAGCATATCAGGGCAAAGGTTTGTAAAACTGCAGCCTGCTGTTCTGCAGGAGCATGGCAGGAGCTGAAGCAGAGATCCATGCTAATGTAATTTGTCCTCCCATAGCTTTCAAGATAAGAAGGGAAATGTGGTATTGATTTACCTAGTAAAAGTGACACCCCTCAACATGAGGAATCCATCCCTGCTTGTCACTCAGTGCTGCTCTGCCTTTTTGGACAAGGCTGCTTGGACGTGTGAAGTCATTAAGCAGAAACATATTGCGCAGCCTGACTATCAGAGCCGGCTTCAGAAAGGGCAGGTATCATACCAGTTTAAAGAGCATGTGAAAGACCAAATGGCACTTGGCAGTAAGCTGAAAATCAGACTGCAGGAATGTATGCAGATACCTGAATCTAAAGAGGCATATTTATATTCCTGGACATAAATTCCATGAGATAGTTTAATTAATAATTAATTCAAGCTGCTTCAAATCTATAATTTTTTATCCAACAAACCTAGGGAATGAGATGCTTATGAGCTTATACTATGAAGAAAAAGCTTAGGAAATCTATCCACAGCTAATCACATAAGGAAGGGAAGGGGGTCACTGGCTCTTGCTTCATAAATGTCACAGTTTCAGGTGTATCCAGTAAATAATTAAGGCTGATAACGGCCAGCCTAGTAGTCAGGTTAGTAGTTCCTCCCAGGGCCTGGGGGCTTCCAGTAATTAAAGCCCAAGCAGAATGGAATGGATATTTACCCTTTGTTGATATTCAAAAGGGCGAGAGCTAGAACTGTGTCTGGGACTAATGCTAAATTAGGTTGTCTGTAGGGCAAGGTCACTCAGTGTCCCGCTCATCCTTCCTCTCCTCTTCCTGTCTGTCTCCGTTAAACTCTTTATTAAAGAGGAAGAAAGGAGCAATGTCTGTCTGTGAACTTATCAGGCATCAAAGCAAGGAGGCTGCAGCTGGCTCAGGCTGAACAGCCACAATAGGCTCTGTGAGGAAGTACCTGAAGGTAGAAGCTGGTAAGCTCTATACTAACATGGAAAGTAATAAATAAGTGGGATTAGCCAGGCCTAATGGCCTGGCAACAGCCACAGGAATGATCTGCATCGGCTGATATGAGGTTCAGTCAATAAGGCGGCAAAAGGCAAAGTTGTTATTGAAGCTGATCACCTGGGTTATGAAAGATGCTTGTCAGGTATCTGAGATTTTTAAAATTTTTGTTATGAAAAGACATAGAAATCTGTAATTGAGGGTTGATGTGGAATGGGAATTTATCCTGGGGAAGGCTGGTCTATATATTTCCCCTTAGCATTTGCTAGTGGCTGTGGCTGGGCAGGGGATGGCGGAGCAGAGGGAGACCTGACCGCTCCGCCAGAGCCGTTGCAGTCTCTGGGTAGGGCGGCCGCGTGAGCAGAACAGACTCAAGTCTGTCATCTGGTCTGGTACCGTCTGCCACTTCGTTCAGGAAAGCAGAATGTCATTAAAATGCACAACACGGCAGATATTAGACGTGGAATCTGGAGTGGAAAGGGAGAGTTTTTATTTTCCTTGTGTTTGGCGTTGTAGCTGAGGCTGGATACATTATTCCGGTGTCTTAGTTCAAACACTAGATATGTGAGAGAGCAACAGAGAAAATCACTGAGGTATGGAAGTATTCTGAAAAGTGTGCCTTGACCTGTTGCACACCAGTGCAATCCTCCTGGTGCCCAGCAGGTTTGCCTCTTGCTTGGCAGGGCCTCGGGGCAGAGCCTCGGGGCCGGGTCCTCCTTCTGCAGAGCTCCACAGCAGCAGAGTCCCGCTGCAGGGCAGGCTCCTCTGTCAACAGAAAGGATTTCCCTGATGTTTTACAGTTAAACAAAGTATTGATAAGAGACTTAAGATGGGACTTGTTCGGGTATTTCCCATCTTTCATTGTCTCTTGCAGCTGCCATCTCCTGTCATCATAGTCATCTTAACCAATGCAAAGCAAGTGTTTGCGGCACTTCTGACACCAAAAAAATAGTGATCTTCACTGGTAAATGTCCTTATTAAAAAAGAAACCACTTTAGTCTTTCTAGTTCACGCTGGGTAGACCCCCTGCTTCAAATTATTTTTCAGCTAGGAAAGTAATGATGTAACTAATTACGGACTGTGGTCATTATAACTACAGTGAGAAAGCCTGTTCAAAATCCTTTTCTTTGTAAAAGAGATTTTCTAGGATAGTTAATAACAGGGGTGCTTGCAGAGTCTTTGCTTACCTGAATGTCTCTCTAGCGAGAAGAAAAAGAGAAAGGGACACAGGGGAAATATTATTGTGAGCAAGGTTATTCCTAAACTGAATATTTTTCACACTCATTGGGAGGCCCAAGGATCTTAGATGAGCAACAGCTTAAATATTCTTGCACACAACTTACTCTAATAGCAAGTTTCTTTTGCAGTGGCAAATAATGAGAGCTCCAGAGCAAAATGCAGAGTGTTCTCTCAGGTTACCTCTGCTGTGTGATCTAGCATAGCAGAACGAGCAATGCAAACAATAAATAATGACAGAATCAAAAAGCATGGAAGCCCTTTTCCTGTAGCAATATATATCTTTTAGTGAAACACTCTGATCTCACAGAAGTAATGCACCATTATGCCCCTGAGGCCACTCCTCTGATTCCACATTTTATGGACTAGCTCTTTATTCCTAAATTCAGCAGATGCATGGCTTATAGCTGGTCCCAGCATGGAATGCATCACAAGCAGCTTGTCTATTACAAGTGACCTGCAAAAGAGAAGAAATAGTGTTTGTATCCTCTGTAGCGTTTTTAAGGCTGAAAAAGAAGACTTGGAAGATTTCTTTTTTTTTTTCTGGATCCTGCATATTGCTCAATATTAAGTATCTGGAAAATAAAACAACCCTGAAGACCCATTGTTCATTTATTTATTTATTTTTCTTTTGGAGGGCTGGAAAGAGAGGATGAGTAGTGGAAATCCTTGGGAAGGACTCTGCTTGAACAGTAAGGCAACTAGAATTTATCTACAACTGCTCTCTGGGATTTTGGCTGAATAATCCTCCTCACATGGAATTTTAAAGGCTTTACTAACAGTATGATTTTTAAAATAATCTGTTTAAACTGCTGTGGAAAGTTTTATAGGGTTTGGTGTTTTTTTTTTCAAGATTTCTGGTCAAACAATCCTTAGTCTTTTCCTTTTTAGTAAAAGATTATTGTATTGCTTGTTCTTATAGCACAGCATACACTAAGTAACCACAGAAGCCTTCTTATGTCCTTAAAAATGGTCTATTGTACATATGTCCTTCCAGATTACAGACTCTTCTATCTAGTGATTACTTTTGGGGTGCAGTGCTGGGCTGTGTGCCAGGTTTAAATTAACTAGGTGTCATAGAAGTAATGCACACCCTATAATTCCAGGTAACATCTATCCAAATTCCTGAGATAACAGCAGACAAATCTGTGCGTGTTCACCTAGATATATACGCGTGCGCGCGCGCACACACGTATATTTGCATCAAGTCACTTCAGAAGGGTTTTGCAGTACATGGTCCACGTGATGGTTAGAAACACAAGCGTTCCAGACCAGTGGAAACTGAAGGCTCCAGCTGCCACTGCCCAAGAGCTGGGCCTTTGCCTGTCTTGACTGTCAAGTGCCCGTCTCCTCTGGAAATGAGCAAAAGTTAATTCCTGATCACTTTTGGGTTGTGCTTCTGATTGTGACTCGGCCACGAGCAGCAAAGCCCGTCTCCTGTATGCGAGGTCATGTTGCTTTTTGGCAGGTGATACTGAACTGGCCATGGCCAGAAGCATAATAAGCTCCAGGAGGACCTAAGCAGTATTACTTCAGGATCTTTCCAGTATTTTTCATGTTGCTCCAATCCCGGAATTCTGCAGCTTAGTCATAACAATATAGATTGCTTCAATTGCTTTTTCCAAATTTTCTTCATCACGCCCTTGTCCATTTTGTTCCCAGGGCTTATTTACAACTCAGCTTTCTCTGTGTTTTTGGACAACTATTTCAAACAAACATTCTGGAGCTGCTCAAAGCAGACACCGATCTCTGAGGGCCGTGCTGAATGAAAGAGGAGCCATATATGCATATGCCCTAGTTAAACACCATCTGCATACTGTGTCAGGTCTCAGTTGTGGCATCACATAGGGACTCTGATTTCCACTGTAGACTGACTATTCTGTAACAAGACACCAAAGCATGTGGCACAAAGCAGAGCTAATATTTTCTTTGTCTCTTGTTTTCTTTCTGCTGGCTCCAGCAGCCTTCTCTGGCCTGCCCACAAAAGCCAGCTTTGTACGTGAAGACACAGCAGTCCGGTGGTTTGCCTCTGTAATTCCGGCATGGAGATAAAAAAAAAAAAAAAAGAAGGAACAGTAAGGAGCCGTGAATTAAGGAAAACATTATACCATGGTATGTTTACTGAATGAACATGTGCACTCAAAACACTCTAAAAAGTATACCCAGGTTTGATAGCAGACAGGCATAATAGAGAATCGGTACTTTCAGTTCCTCCACAGGAAAGGCTGGAGTTGTGTTCTGCAGTTAAGAAGCACTGATGGTGTAATGAATATTTAAAGAATGGACTTGTACTTTCTGAAGCTAAGTTTCTTAACTCCCATTTCCTTATGAGGAAGTCAAACCACTCTAAAAAGCTTTGTATTAGCGGGTTTCCCAACTTGCTACCTATGTCAAAGAGAGTCTGAAATTCTCTCTACTAGTGTTTTTTGCAGAATGTGTACTGCAATTCAGAAAGCAATACTGTTTTAAGAAAGATAACATGATGGGGAAGGGTGAAGCAATGGAAGGATTGGCTCCCAGGTTATAGAAGAGTCTGGGTCTCGGTTACCTGAAACCATACAGGCATCCAAACACAACAGGACTGCAGCAGGAAAAGGGAGGGAGAGCTGGTTTCTTCCCTGGAATGGAATGACATGTCTCAAACTAACACTTGGCCAAGAAGCTTTATTATTGTTGGTGTGATTTCAGGTTATAAGGAAAAAGCTCTGAGTGCTGATGGGAAGGACTTGCACTCTTTCTTCATGGTGCTTAGAATTTTAAAATAATCCCTTGAAAGAAGAGCACAACTGGAATCACAGTTGAATGTGTTGATTCTTCACCCTGCAAAGTCTACAGAGAGCCTTACTAAAAGGGGGAAAATCGTCTGTGTGGCCTTGAAACCTTATATAATGTTTCTGTGTTGGGCCAATAAAAAATATCCTAACCATTATTTTGTCTGAGCTCAAGTCTTGAAGGAAACGTTGGGCTGAGTAGGAAAAAAGTTCTACTGTTACAGCTCTTATAATTCTCAGAGCTTTCCCCCAAATACCCCCTACTTCCAAGCCCTGTCTCCAAACACTCAAACTGTGGAAGTGATAACCTGCAGACTTGGCAGTGTACATGACATTTTACTAAGGGAGCTTACACAAATATTATCTCAAGTGAAATGAGGGTTTAATTCTATTATCTGTGGCTTTTCTTTCCCTGGGGTCAAAAGTACAGAAAGTGGTCATGTTGTCTTTATAGCCCAAGAAACAAAAGACCTGTTTTTAAACCAAATAATTAGTCATCCAGAACTAATGTCCCACAGCACTAACCACTAAGGGGGCTTTAGCGTGATCTGAACCAGTTTGCAGTTCTCCAGACACATCATTTCAGAAGTGCTGGTAAGAATGCATTGCAGGGGATTCTCCTGAGATGGCTGACACTATAGTCAGGGAAACAAGGAGCGGGGACGCGCAGGTACTGTGAAGAAACCCTACAATAGCCTATTTCTTGAAGAGTGCTGTTCCTTGTCTTACACTGAAAAATTCCATTCCCGGTTGCTTTGTCTTTACATTGTGCAGGTGTGCGGCTGTACATGGCACGCCCTTGTGACAGCTGTGTCCACTGTGGAGAGCAGAGAGCAGATCCAGGGTGGTGCCTGTAGAGCTCAGATATGAAGAGTGTGTGGTCTAGCATCCTACAATGCATCTTAAATTCTGCAGCTGTGATCAGAGCTGTTTAGAAGAAGAAACCTCTCATTCCGGCACCCAGAACTGGGATTGGCATAGATCTGCTCTTTGGCTTTGACTAATCACTTGCTTTTAGCAGCTCTTATGCAAAACAAAAGGGGTCCAGACTCAGTTATCTGCCTTTTAAACTGTTCATGAACCAGATTTGGGGATACTGAAATTTGCAAAAGACTGAAAAACACCAGAGAATACTTTTTAGCTGTGGAGCTAAAGCCTCAGTAACTCCAGTGACTGAATCCTGTCTGCTCCACTTTTTTTCTGAGCACGTGGGCTCCAAGGAGCTCGCAGTCTAGACAAAAGACGCAAGAAAGTGCTGGAGCACTATATTTGCTATACACTGTTTGGCCCACTGCTGTAGTGTTACTTCTCTCCAGGTAATGTGTATTGCAGGAGGAATGACACAAGCTCTCTCTGACCAGGATTTTGGCAGTGGATCAGGTCAGAGGTTGTGCAAAAGAGCTTTTGGGACTGGCATAACCTGAGGCAAAGATCTGGGAAGGATGCCTGTGTCAGTAACGCACACATCCATCAGCTTTGCCTCTGCTGCCAGGGGACGCTGCAGAAGAGAGCTGTGCAAGCCTTACTCCCAAACAGAATGGAAACCCTGGAAGGGTCATAGTAGTCATGACATTGGCTCAGGGACTTACGGAGTTAATAACTTGCTACAATTCATGTCCCAAGCCAACTCTTCTAGCTAGTCACTTATTTACAAGCAGTGCCCACAGCGCTGATTATTTTTGCTTAGAAGAATGACTCAAATCTAGCCAAAGCTTTCATAATGCTTCCATCCAGATTTGCATTGCAAGGCTGAGAGCTGGATATTCTTGCTCACTGCAGGTTCTCAAGGAGGATTTGCTTGCTTAGTTTCAAATTGCTTACTATTTTCTCCTAGAAATCCCTATTTTCTCATAGCATCCCCTGTGACTGCGTGTTGATTGTCCAACAAATTTTACATCGACTTTATTGTACTGGTTTTGGCTAGGATAGGGTTACTTTTCTTCATAGTAGCTGGTATAGTGCTGTGTTTTGGACAGACGGCCTTGATAACGCACTGATGTTTCAGTTATTGCCGAGCAGTGCTTACACAGCGTCAAGGCCTGCTCTGTTTCTTACACTGACCCACCAGCGAGGGGCTGGGGGGGCACAAGAAGTTTGCAGGGGACACGGCCGGGACAGCTGACCCCAGCCGACCAAAGGGATATCCCACACCGTATGACACCGTGCTCAGCAACAAAAGCTGGGGGAAAGAGGAGGAAGGGGGAGACGTCTGGAATGATGGTGTTTGTCTTTCCAAGAAGGCTGCATGCGTGATGGAGCCCTGCTTTCCTGGCGACGGCTGAACACCTGCCTGCCCACGGGCAGTAGTGAATCAATACCTTATTTTGTTTGCTGGTGTGCGCAGCTTTTGCTTTACCTGTTAAACTGTCTTTATCATAACCCACGAGTTTTTGCACTTTTGCCCTCCCGACTCTCTTCTCCACGGGGTGTGTGTCTGTGTGTGTGAGTGCGTGGCTGTGTGGGGCGTAGCTGCCTACCAGGGTCAACCCATAACGTTTATATGACACAGCAACTCACCTCATATCACTTGTCATGTGAAAACTGCAGTCCTCTCTCACGATTCAAGAGATACTCTCCACTTCCTCCTGCTCCCAAAGTCATCTCGGACCTTTCTTTCAGATTGTTTTTTCCTCAACACTGTGCTGGGAGCTCTGAATGAATGCAAAAATCATTCTTTTAATGAAGAAGAAACTGAAAAATGTGGTTTTGTTTACAGCATGTGCTAGAATAATCAGATCCAATGGTATTGCTGTGGTAGTTACAAGTGAAACAGTCCTTCACCCTGAAAGATACTATGCAGACTCTGTTTGTTCAGATGGTATGCTGTCCTTTTTGTCTAAAGCTATTACTTAAATTTTCCACATAACAACTTCCCAAAGATGCCTTTGAAAATTTCTAAAGACAACATGTACTTAATACTTTAATATAAGCAGGTTTGATTCAATACAGATTGTTCAGAAGCACCAAATATCTGTGGATGTATCTTGGGTTGTATCTAAATCTGTACTTCCGTGCATAGTTTTGTGTCTGAAAGCAATCCCAAGCTACATGGTCTGTGAAACAGCACAGGGAGCTTAGTAGAAATATGAACCATGTGAACTGTGATGCCACTAAACCACAGATCTTCCTTTTGTCTGTTTTGATAGCCCTTGATCCTCCAAGGACGTGGAAGTATTTTTCAGTCCAGCAACTGAAAAATATGGCCACTTCGGATTCTGGAAAGAAAAACATTCTGTTTAAATCCATCCCTCTATACTTTTGTTTTCAGACACTGTCTGTCAGTCTAGCCTTTGAAATTAGCACAAATACCCATGAGAAATATAATCCTGCTCAAGGCTCTGAATCAAATACATTGCAGCCGATAAATAGTTGCCCTTTGACTTCCAAATGATGTTTAATCTCTGAAGCAGGTACAGTAACCTTGGATAATCTGCTCATCAGTTTTCCAGGTTAAATAAATGGATATATTAGTTTCCTCTAGGTTTCATTGTTCTGTAATAGCAATGGGAACATAAGATCAGCACCACAGAAAAGAGCCAAGAACTGCCTGCTACCCTTTGTGGAGTCTATTAACGAGACTCGGAAAAAAGGATCTTTATCACCCATAAAGTGACTCTATGCTGCCCAATAGGCATTTCTGGGGTGAGGAAACTCTGCTATAGGTGTGTTATGTCTGCCTTGATCAGATGTAAAAGGCTAGCATGTTGGCTGTTGGACTGAAATAACGTGCGTAGCCTAGGGCCACAGGAGACAGGGAGGCTGGCACCTTTACTCTGCTTGAGCTGGGAATGGCATCACTGAGTTTGCCCATTCGTTGTCTGTATCCCAATATCCCTGACATTGCACAGTAACTTGTTGAGACTAATTTACTTGGAAGAAAGCACAGAAAAATAACATGATCGCTTCAGATGTTTAAAGAACCAATATAGAGAAGATTAATTAGAAGAAACTTTTACATAACTTTGGGCATGCTCAGTAGAAACTTCTTAGGAAATCAAAATTATATATATATATATTAAAAATACTTCTAAAATTCAGATTCAGTTCAGTATTAAACGTGCAGTTGACAGAACCCATTTCACAGTCTATAGAACTCATGCAGCTCATTATTTTAACGCTTTTAAGGTTCTTCATTACTTTTCAAAGCCAATCAAGAAATTAAAATGAAGCTCATCTAGTACAAACTGTTCCCAATGAATCCTTAAGGACACCCCACACTCTGCGAGCCTCTGTGCTCATGAGATGGCGTCCTGTTGACTTATCTTTTGGTAGGAAACTGTTACACATTGTTTTGAATGCAAGTGACAATAGTCACCTTGGCTTCCTTGTCATATAAATCATCAGAACAATTGGAACGTGTACAATTACCTGCCTCAAATCCATATTTATGTAGGACAGGCAGTCAATGGGGAAACTGTAAAATTCATTGTTTAATGCAATTTACAGATCATTTGGAGAGATGATTTATGGAATTATAAAGGTCTGACATTTGCTGACCACTGAATTACCCTTTAAATTATTCAATACTTTGGAGATTATTTGCTGACCTGCTGTGACCTAACCTGAGTTGACCACTGCAGCAGCGAAGAGCATTGCCTGCTGCTGCAGTGCAGGCAGGTCACATGCAGATTTTTACACCCTGTTTGTAGTAAAAACAATTCATTAAGTCCAAACTGGTTTTGCAATATTAAGCTATAAAAAAGCATTAGAGTGAAGGTCATATCAGGTCAAGGGTCCCCACGTCCTCTTCCAAAAAGAGAGCAAGCTGCCCACACCTCTGCTTTATTGAGGCTGAAATCAGGTTAGGTCCCTGTTTGCCAAATAAAACAAGCAAAGCTGGGCATTTTTCAAAAGCTGGTAGAGGTACACCATACTTCTGTCTGTTGGAGCAGGCAGTAACCGTCTTAACCTGGCTACTAAGGCGGCTTTGTGAGAAAGCAAGCCGATCAGACATGCTTAGTGGCAGTAACGGTGGCGCTAGCTCTATGCTCCAGAAGCACTTGCTTGCTGCAATAATAGGTGGTTACGGCATTTTTTTACTTTTGGTTGACAAGTAGGTCTCTGAAGCCAAAGAAGAAAGCAACAGAAACTTCCCAGCTGTTTTTGTCAGTGTAATACTTAGAGATGAAATAGTCTGTAACATTTAAAGAAAAAGAAAATTTAAAGTTTTGTTATGAATTTGAGGCTACGTTAGAATGAAAGTGCTTCCTTGGCACATCATGCTAAGTAAATGAGGTTGATGGGGGATTGCTTTTCAGGGAGGCACTGAAATGATCAGAAAATGAACAAATGTTTAGAGAGATTCGTGCAGGATTACCAATCCTGATAGAAGCTGTCCACACCTCACACACAACAGGGAGAAGTTAATTGCAGAGTAATGTCTATGAAAAGATGACAAGCTAAAGCTGGTCTAGGCGTATGGGTGGAAAAAGGCTATTGTGTAAGAAGCGTTTTGGTACAAGTGAAGAATCCACCACAGCTGTACTAGTGACATTTACACATGTTGAAAGCTTGCCCAGAGTTACACTTGCCCAGTTAGCATAAGGAGAAGAGATAATTCTTTTCAAAGTTCTGATAAGCACTTTTAAGAAACTATTAAGAAACCAAGTTCCCAAGTTCCAAACCGTGACCCAAAGCCTTTCATGCAAAAACCTAAAGGTCCCCTTTTTTTTTTGTTTGATTTTACTGACGGAATAGTTAGGTTAGTTGTATGAGTTTCCTCGTAGTTCCCAAGGAGAGGCACTTCAAAGTGGGACAAACTGTCCTGTGAAGTTGTGTGTAGTGACCTGGCAAAGCTGCATGAAATGAATTGTGCCTCACAACTTCCATAGAAAAGGGAGGAATCTCCGCGTTTCCCGTGAGCATGCTATAAAACAGTGGTTCATCTAAAGCTGAAGGGAAGAGTGCACAGAATAAATTCCCTCCTAGATAACTTAGAAGAACATGCTCTTTACACCGTCTGTCTCTCCCTGCTCCACACTTTGTCCATGTTTGGAACAGGCTCTGCTGCTAAATATCTTGATCTGCATTACACTTACTTAGTTATAGTTTCGAAAGTCCTCCAAACACATAATCTACAGGTATTTGGATTTCACAGAAGCACGAGAAATGCTTTCCCCCCCCTTCCCATCCTTGCCGCGCACTATCTGCAGGGGAGATTGCTGACACTGTGAACAATAACAAGGACTAGGGAGTTCTTGGTCTATGGCTGCTCGGGATGTTACAAGTAAGACCAACCACAAAAGCAAAAGGGCTGGAAGTGCTTGGGACAGGGCGCTTTCTATTCACCGGAAAAATAATGACAGGCAGCTACTGTCAGAGCTTCTCAAGTTGCCGTGCTAGCCCAGCCCGAGAGACAGCAGCCTCCTGGTTTGCGACGGATGCAGTCGGGTGCCGCTTACCCAGGGAGGCAAGGCAGTGTATGGCATTAGACTGGGTTAGGTCCTGAATTTCCCTTAGCTGCTTACATGATGATACAGTGAGGGTGCCAGTTGCTTAAGACAAGTCAGGTACAGAGAAACACAGGACCTGTAACATTTCCTATGCCAGGTCACCCTAATCGATAGGTTTACCTTGAAAAAGGATGAGGTGTTAGAAAGCTTGATTTCCATACTAAAGCAGTCAAGGTACTTTTGGGAGTCTGGATGCTTACTTTCAAACTAAGGTTCCTTGGGGCAAGAACAGGATCTCACTATGCTGGTACACAGCAAGAGGAGCCTGCCTGATCCTGCCCAACCCGTACGAGCTACTTAACCACATGTAGTTCTGTGCAGGTGTAAACAGGCTTTGACACTTGTGAGGACGGCACCTTACTAAAAGCAAGGTTTTAAATCAGTTTATTCTGTTGTAGCCTATGTATTGAGGAAAACAATGAAATGCAAATTTCTGCAGTGTGAGACCAGTTCTGACTGAAGGAACAAGAACTAGTAACCTCACAGTACTGCTTACCAACACAAAACAATGGCTTTTTCTTCTGAACTTGTGGCTTCTAGAGACCATTAATCAGCTTGGGTTGGAGTTTCACACTTTGTCTTTAGGCATTGTGTAAAGTAAATGTTCCTCCTTTAACTCTGAGATTTGTATAGTTAATATGCGTAATGTCAATCTCTCGTAATGTAATAGGCGTACCCTGTCCTTTGACACTCCGTGGCTTCAGATGCAGGTGCTCTGTTATGGCCCACCAAAGCCTGGGCTAATATTTCCCTCTCTTTAATGTATGATGCCATTGCACAGTCTGAATTTGAATCTCTCTGTTCCACGTTGAATTCGCACCTAGCCTAAACGTAAATATCAGAGACACTTGCATGCGCACATTTCACCCATAGTGTGAAATGCAGCTGCATTTGATACAGAATATTATGATTTTTTTAAACCCAACAATTCCCGCAGTCTTAGGGAAGCACAGCATATATAAGAGGCTTCTGCTAACTTCTATCAGATTGATTATATGATTAAAATTGTCACAACTATCATACATAGTTGGGATATTGTTTTTTTCAAGTATATAGCTTTAGTAGATTCTGAAAAATATTGGATGTAATATAAAGAACATAATTACAGTTGAATTAAAAATAAAATATTAAATAATTGTCAGATTTACTGAGAACTACTTTTCAAATGAAGTTTTATTTGAATAATAAGTCCAATTTTTATTTTAAAAACATTGCCTTTGTCCAACTTCACAGTGGTGACAGCACGGTACAGAGTTTAGGTCTCCTTTCCTTCTTTCCCTGTGCATCTGAGGAAGCGGGCATTGAGAAGCTGGGGTTGTAGGTGACAGCTGTTATGCAGAGAAGATTTATTTCACACACCAGCTTTGGCAGCATCTGTGCTTTTTTTTTTTAATCCCTTCTCCTTTTTAAAAAACACTTTGCAGTTCTGTTTTGCTTGTGCCAGTGTTGAGGTAAGTCGGGTGCTCGCATTTCTTTGGCCAACCAGCGACAACGTTGCTGTTTCCTTTGGTCAACCTCTAAGGACTTTAAGGATGCTTCTAAGTTTTTTGCTCATTTCTCATTCTTCCTGCTTTTGTGACCCCGACTTCGGGGTCACAGGGTTATGGCATTTGCCAGTAACAGCACTGCTCTGCGTCCGGCACGACACTGCCTGTGTGAGCCCGTGAGTGAAAGCGGGTGGCTGCTGCCTGGACTGCAAATTTTGTAACGTTTGCTTAGCAGGGCTACTGTCCTAGACATGCAGCCTCCCGTGGTCCTTTCCTGACCATATATTGTAAATGCAGGATCTAAGCCTTCTGCACTTGCCTTTCCTGTGCCCCTTCTGCACAGCCTAGCCAGCGCGCGCTCTGGAGCAAGGCTGACCTAGGCAGGGTTCTCCTGGCTGGTCCTCTCCCTGGGTGGTGGATGCTTTAGCTACCTGCTCGTCCGCGAACACTTTACGTGTACAGCAGTGAAACTGGTGAGCTGTTAAGTGTTTTCCTCTGCTGAATTCATCAGTGTGAAGAATGCTCATCTAGACGGTACTTTAATATTACCATGAACTGTAATCAACAACCCCAAATATGCTGGAGTTCCCAAAAGCGCCACTCCCATGCAATCTCTACACCTTTAGGGACTTCAGGACTGGTGAGTGTGTATTTTTGATTTCCTAGTGGCTTTAGAAAGCAGAAAATGCAATTTTTTGCAGTGAGAAGTGACACACTGATTTCACTAACTGTTTTCTTTTTTCTTTGTTTTCACTGTGACATCAGAAAGCAAAATCTATGGGCTAAACTTAGGAGCCCACGAGAAAAAAAAATTTATCAAGATAAACACCTGCTTTGAAGTTCATTTAAAATTTTTAATATGACTTACCAGAGGACCTGTGCCTGTCCCCTTTGCAGGTCTCCAGTTGAAATATTGCTCAGCAGGGAGAGGCTGGAATGTCACTACAAATCCTGGACTATAGTCAGCGTTTATTTTTTTTTTCCTCCTGCACTAGAATAACTTAGTTTCTAAGAAATTAAGTTTAATTTAACATACAGTTAGCATAAACCCTCTTTGCTATATTTTCTTCTTAAGACCAGTTATGTGCAGGGGCTGAGGGTGTGTGGGATTATGTGTAGTACAAGGTACCCTGATCAATCTTGCCAATGTTCAGGATTAGTAACTGACAGTTCAAACACGATTAAACAGTTCGATTTTGCCTGTGCTATCTGTAGTGTCAGTGTTGGTATAATACCTAGCCAACTGCAGAACGAAACAGCCAAGGGTTCTAACTCACCGTTAGGTGGTGCCCCTGCCTTTTATTAAAAAAAAAAAAAAAAAAAAAAAAAAAAAAAAAAAAAAAGGCACACCACACAAAAGACTCTACTAGCCTCATTTTAATTATGCAAATAGGAACAGCTCTAAGAAAGAATCTGTAGGGGAAGATTAAGTTCTAATGTGGGAATAAATGAAATATTTTTAATGAAAGAGATCTTAGCTGTTGAAATGGTTGGTAGAGAAGAGTAGCTTCTTGACTTGAGCTCAGTTGTGGCACTGTCTGCCAGACTTGGAGGACGCGTTGCCGTTAGGTTTGCCACCGGCCCTTACCAGGGCACCTGCATATATCTTACGCTTAACCTTTCTCACGGCAGCTTATGCCCACTGCAGAAACCCGGCGTCTGGGAGGGTCTCTCTCTCACCCACATTTTACGTCCCAAAATGTGCTTTCTTCTGCATGACTGCCTAAGCTTATGTATTTATCTGCCTTATTTTGGGTTTTGCCAGTTTAACAGGATTCAAAACAGGGCAGGTAGAAAGACTTGTCTTAAACCCGCTGATAGGAATGCCACAAAATAAAATTATTTCTTTACCTGTATTTCTTACTGACTTATTTTCACGTTGTTATTGTCTGCCCCCTTGCCCAGCGGTGACAGGGTATGGCTATTACTCAGTGGACCAAATGAAGCTCATGATGCAATATCTCTTGTTGCGAGCAACCCGCACCGTTCAATGCGATGTCTTTTTGAACACCATCTGTAGACAGCTGGCATTGTTTGCTTTGTTCTGAGGCTCAGCTCATGGGATGAGGTGAACGAGCCAAAGACTGAACCCTTGCTAGTGACCAGCTTTGGAATGAAGTTCAGAGCTGCTGACCACCTGATCACTCCTTTAATCCCGATCCCACAAAGGCACCTGAACAGCTAGCTCAATTGAAAGAATTTTGGCTGCAACCAGGGAAGGTTTTAAGAAAACAAATGGTCTTTGACTTAGCTATTTTTGTTTCAGCTGCTTCCTAGCTAAACTCCACTGTATAGCTTAGAAAAACAGCAGGTGGGGTAGAGGTACTGTTCAAGATACATGGGTCTGGCTTGGTTTAGACCTTATTTTACCTTTTTGAGAAAACAAGCACCCCCTGTTTCCTGTCCATGGATCCAGGACATTCTGACCAGCTCGGCAAGAGCAGTTGGTAAGAGCAAAAACCTGGGGAGGTGCCTGGTACTCCTGGGTTCCAGCAAACCCAGGAAAATCAACAGCCTCATTTCTGCACATCAGCTTTTTCATTAGCATAATTGAGAATAATGAACTGAACCAGCAACCCCAAGGTTGACTAATAACTGCAGCCTCTCTGATGATGAAAAGCATTCCATATCCTGTTATTAGCAGATCAATGTGAATAACTGGCAGACATACAACAAAAGCTACTGGTCACAGAGATTTCATTATAGTGTTCAAGTAAAATTTCAACAGCCACATTTTTATGATTTAAATATTATCTCTTTTATTTAATGTCTTGATTCAAAATTACTATTATTTTTATAGTTTGCTTACCTGCAATTACAGAAACCAGAACCCTGTATTTGCCCTATCCCCTTATTTCTTAGGCTTGCATCACTCTCACTGTTGTGATTGCTGTTATAAAACCTGCCAGCCCAATGTTGAGAGACTCATCTTGGTATCAGGAGAAGCAGCTGCTGCTGATACCGTGTTCTCCCCACCTCAGTGAACTACCCACCCTATGCTGGCCTCACTCTCCTGGAGGCTCTGCTCAGGTTTAACCAGTAAGCTGCTTAGTAAGAGACATTTTCTGCATTTCTTCTGGCCTTGCTGTCAGGGAAAAATCACTTTCCCTCCTGCGCGTCTGCTGAGCATAAAGCTGCGGTATTCACCTGGAGTGAGGGAACAAAACAGCTGTCATTTTCTTTTTGAAGCAGAGATCCAATCACCTGCAAACTCAAAGAAGCTGGCATTGGAGATGGGTGCTTTCTCCACTTAGCAGGTTGTTGGAGAAGGTATCTGGCTGAACGGGCAGCTCCTGTGCTTCACCTCACACCTCCTCAGTTGGCAGTTCCAGGGGCTTTTGCACTGGCTTTGCAGAGGGAGCTGCATAAGGAGGGAGGATTCATTCTGCGTGTGACTGCGCCGAGTGCTGCTGCAGATGGCGTGCATCGTGGGAGTCTAGGGACTGGAAAGATGACATGAGTTTGGATCGGGCTGGTCTGGCACACACACGGCAGGCTTAGCACTATGCTGAGCTACAGTGCTCGGGGAAGTCCTCGTGCTGGAATGAGTCCTTTCAGCCCCCTCCAGCCCTGGCAAAGCTGGTACCTACAGGCATGGGTGAGGAGCAGTGGAAAGAAGTATTCTGAGATACCATCCCTTTTATCTGGGTACTTGTCCCTCCAAGCTTTGCAGGATCTGGCCATTGTCTCAGCATTTTATGTGCAGTTCATGCTGGCCATTCTCCCCTCACCCTGACTGGAGTGAGGTGAGGGCTGAGTTGGGGGTGATTTATCCCGCATTTTTAAAAACACAACCTGTTCATTTTGGGGGTGATTTCTTTTTCCCCTTTTTTAGGTTCCCAAAATTAATCTAACTAATGTGGGAAGTATCTTGTGCTAGGAAATCTGCAGATGGAAGTATGTTTCTGGTGCAAGTTACCTTCACTGAACCTGGCCCTGACCTGTAGATTGATTTTGTGGCTTGACCTTGGACCAGCCTCCTCACCACAGGCTTGCCCGATGGTCTGGACTCTTTGCTGACACTGGCTGCCATCCTTGGGCTTGTCCTGCTCCACCCGCCTCGCTTAGGTACCCTAGGACAGGTTCTGGCTGAAAAAGTCTCTAACTGGCCAGCCATGCTGTCACACTTGGCTCCCATCCCTCAGCAAGCAGCTGGCCTTTGCTACTTCTTGACACCTGCCGCATTTCTAATCTGCATCATGTCGTCTCCAAAATATGCATGCTGTGTAATCAGCTGTGTGTAGCTGATACTATCTCTGACTTCTAAGTCTGCAGGCATATTTTTAAACAAGCTTCCAAAAACTACATTTGATGTTTCTGCCTGATGCTCTTTCATTCTATTTCAGAGTTTCCTGGGAATCCTAACTCAGATTTTGCCCCAGGAAGTTTGCTGTGCTCATGCTAAGGTGAGTGGCTGCTGTGCCTCAACACCCTGGTAAGACTGTCCCTTTGTTCCCTGAGTATGGTGGAAACAATACTCAGGAATGTGGTTTGTGCTTGCTTCTTTTCTTGCATGTCATATTTGGAGATGAACTTTTAGACTGTGTCAAACATTAAAAAAAAAAACCAGCACAACCCAAACAAAAGCTGTAGTCATTGGTGTAGGATTTTCTTTCTTGAACCTTTTCCAAAATACCTAGCTGCATGTTACTTCATCTGCAGGTGAACAAGAACATTCTCTGGGGCAACAGCACTCTCCAAAGACAGAAGCAGTTGTGTTGTTACTGCATGTCCTTAACAGGAGGATGTGAATCCACCCTGATGCCAAGTGAGACAAGAAAGCTGCTTAACAGGACTCTGTGAGTTTGCTGTCAGTATTACTCTCAGCAGTCCAGCTTCAGATCTGACCAGAGCCTGAGTAGAGCTCCTCGCTGTAGATGGGGAGAGACTCAACTCACCAGATATTTTCCTTGTCTGGAATACCAGGTTTCTACTAAATGAGGGCATGGGGGGCAGCTGAAAGGAAAACAAACTACTTTTAGATAAGCATGGTGCGATTAACATTTGGCTTGTGTTCCTCTGAAGTTCACTGTTTTCCTTTGTTAAGCCTAATTGTCATCCAAGACAAGTTCTGAAATTTGTAAGTTGAAATTGCCCTTAGCTTCTGTGAAGATGGGCAGTTATTTATCCTGTTACTTACCTTGGTTTTGACCTTTCTTCCTCACTAATATTTATTTGGCTTGAATAAAAAGCTGACCTTGTACAGACTGCTTTTCCATCTTAATTTCATCTGGTACTGTAGGCACCTTGTGGAGCTATTTATGCAGACGCTAATCTGCACTACAGACCCCTTATCAGCTATGTGCCCTGGGCAGGGAGGAGAAGGTGTCGCAGGAGAGTGCTGGTGGAGCTACTCCTACCATACAGCCTGCAGATAAATTTGGAAGTGTGTGTGTTAGTTAAGCTCTGAGTATCTTACCTAGACTTTGTGTCTAGAACTTTCCACGGAGCAGGGCATGGATATTTGGTTATTAAAATCTAACCTGTGGCTCTCAGACTGCTGGGTGTGTGGAATCTGCTTCTGAAGTCACATAGGCAATCAGTTTGCACCTGTAAATCAGCCAGTCCAGGTGTTTCCTCGGTGCTTTCAGCCTTTCCACAATTCAAAGGGCTGGCATAATTTGCAGAGTCTTTGACTTATGAACAACCACGTCCTGGTGGGTTGGAGGCGGAGGAAGCAAGAAGAGTTTCTGCCAGCGTCCCTAGGGCCTCCGGGTCCCAGGAGTGACCTGCTGAGCGCTCAGGAGCGCTGGTGGGCAGTGAGGCGAAATGAACACAAAGAGCTCTCTAGCAGGGAAGAGCCGCTGTGGCCAGCGGACCAGGAAACTTCTCAAAGGCTGTCTAACACCAACGATCCCAAACTGAAAGACATGGGCTTGTTGAAAAGGTAGGTGTCCAGAAGGGATGATGGTAAGAGAAGAATGTCTGTGGCCACAGAAAACAAAACTTCCCAGGGCATAACAATACTTGAAATCTAGTCTCTGTCAAGAGGGCCACGTACGCCTTGAAAGTGGCGAGGAAGCCTTTACCTGGTTAAGTAATCTTAATGCCATCCCCGACATGTTGGAGAAAGGTGACATTGGTGTGCAACTCCAGGAGATCCAGCTCCAGAGGTGCTACTAATCTTTACAGAAAACTGGTCTGAATGGGACAGTCCTGGGTCTCCTGTGTGTCCATCAAGGCCCACAAAGCCTCAGGGTGGGCTGCCTTCTCTAAAACGTCACACAGGTGTTCTAGCTGTCTCTCTGTGTTGTTTTTGATTGTTTTTGAGGATGTGATAACGATGCAATGAAGTAGACAAACCTTTTTTTTTTTTAAAAGCATTAAAGACAGTTGCTATTTACTTCTAATTAAAAGAATAACTTTTTTTTCCAGGGTCAGGTTGATTGCCAAATTAGTTCATTATAGGCCCCGCAGATGGTAGTTTGTTGCACATTACTTCTACTAACATGCTATGAAATCTGTTTAAAAAAAAAAACAAAAAAGCTAATAAAAAAATGAGTGGGCCCTATAAAACATTGAAAAGGAATTTTTAAAATGTTCAAAATGAAAAAATTCTAAAATGAAAGCTTTTCTATGGAAGTTTTCATCTCTGGAGTTGAAAAACCTTGGCAGAAAAATTAAGGTTCATCAGAATAACCTTTTTGACAAAATGCCTTGTTACAACAACAGTTTTTCTAAGAAGCACCGCTGAGGGGGCCTGTGCCCCTGGTGGCAGAGACAGGCCCCGCGTCGGCGGCCGCCCGCCCCTCCAGTGTGTCTTCTGCTCCTGTAGGCCTTGGCAGGAGAGGAGAGAACTTGTATCAAAGGTTGGCTTTCTGTAGGCTGACTGCACTGCAGGTTGACTTGATGGAGTAGGAAAAAATCCACCTCTTGTGGAAATTTTTAACGTTCAGACATAATATATTGAAATGTAAAATGCATTCAAATTAGAGACTAGGTGTAACAGCGTTAGTGGCTTACCGCAGCTGGAATTCAGTGCTGAGCAAGGGAACCCAGCGCAGGCCTGCTCTAATTTGGATCAGATGGCATGCCAGAACATGTGCGCTAAATCTGGAGGGTTTTCTGCGGGTATGGTAGGGGGTAGTCTGCACCACAATAGCAGCACAGATTTGCAGTGGCCAGCCCTGCTGTCTTCCATGAGACCTATGTATTGAATAGATAGGTTGTCTCGGTAAATAAAGATTGATCTCAGTGGGTTGGCCTAGTCAAGCAATTGTGTGTAAATAAACAGAAGGAGTAAAATATCTTCTCCATTTACCAAAAAACCTGGGCCGTCCCGGAGCGGGGCTGGAGCAGGCCGGCGGGGCGGCGCAGGAGCCGTGTGCTGGGGGCGGCTCACGGTTGTGCCGTGGCAGACAGCCCAGGACGCGCTGCCTTCCAGCGCTGAGGAGCGGTGCGGCGAGGCTGGTGGCTGCTGCCCTTCAGCATCAGCGGCTCTTTCAGCGAGGTGTCTGTGAGCAGGCCCGGGTCAGGCCACAGCTTCTGCGACTGTTTTACGCCATCATGGGCCTCTGAGTGTTTCCCAAGACGCGTCCCCGCTACGCTTCACGCCATGGCAGCTCGGGTCTTCCCCTGCACACGTTTCCCCTCACTGCTCGTGTCGGCCTGCAGTCAGGCAGGAAGGCTGAGGGAGCCTCTGACCAAACTCTCAGGTTGCTGGGCCTGAGCTCGAGCGCAGCTGTTTATTTTGTAAAGATAATCTGCGCTTCTGCAGCACAGCCACTGCCCATCCTGCCAGGGCTGCGGCACATGGTGCTTGCCAGCTCTCCCGAATGTTTTGCCCAATTCTGATTTCCATACAAAAATGTCAAATACTGCTTTGAATTACCAGAAGGTAGAGGGAAAACTCTTCAGTGTCACTCACAGGGTTCTGTAACAGATATGAGGTGTATGAGTTCAGACCAGTCGCTGTTTCACCAGTCTCTATGTAAAAATATTACAGTTGGACAGTATTGGGCTAGGCAAGGCAGAAATACTAGATCTGAGTGTTTTTGGCAAGGCAAAACATTCTGGGGCTTTTGCTTTGTTTTGCTGCAGAAATGTAAAGTCAATATCAGCAGCCTTTCACTCTGTGTGGCTGAGATTTTGTTGTCGTTGTTTCTCTTTGATTTTCATTGCGGTGTGTGACTTCTGCAAAGGACCATCTGTACTGTGCACTGCCTGGAATCGGAGTTGTTTTCGGTACACTCCCAGCACAGCTACTGAACACAAACTGTGAGGCAGCACAGCAGGAGCTGTGCAGTGACCTGCGATCAAAGGGAGATGCTGCTTTGCTGGCCCAAGTGCCAAGTGATCTTGTTTTAACTTAAGGATGTCAAAATAATATGGAATGAAATACGTGAGGAATGATCTCCCATTGCTCATGGAGGGGAGGAGGGATTCCTTCTTGCCTTCCTGCAGAGTCCTGTCAGAGCCAAGTCCTGCTGTGGGAAGGTGGGGAAGGAAAAGGCAGGAGAAAGAGGAAGGGCAGGGAGGAATCAAATGGAGGGGTGCTGATCTACAAAGAGAAATGGTGCCGCTGCTGAAGCGCAGCTACAGGGGAAGTATGTCTGAAGGGAATCACCCTGCTCCCAGCTCATGCAGGGCTGGGTTTTCAGCAGTTAGGAGCATAATAGTTTAGTTGCTGCTGACAATTACACCTTCTTCCCTGGTGTTGCGGGTGAGGATGGCCTTTCTGACCGTAGCCTATGTGCTTGAAAGTGAGCTTTTTGCCCATTCACAGGCCGTGGCAGGTGAGGCTGGCAGAGGGGTTATGCCAGTTGCCTGTATGCTTCATGTCTGTGCAATATCAATAGCAGGTGGTGCAGGTTCACAGCCTGATTCAGCTGCAGCAGGTGTAGTCGGGTGTCATCAGGGCAGACTCTCCCTATTGCTATCTCCTACCAGTATTTTGTGCAGAAAACAGAAGAAAATCGGCCCACATTTTCTATGGCCTCCAAGAAAAAATAAATTTCAATGTGAGGTTCCTGGGAAAGGCTACCAGAAGCATGCCTCCCTCATGTACCACTGAAGAGGAGAGGCCTTGCTCCAGGATCCAGCAGCCATATGAAGCACAAGTGCAGTGCATTACCAAGAGGGGCTGCTCTTGTGCATGGCTTCTGGCTGGCAGTAAAGCTTATTTGACAACGAGACTCCCGGGACAGAGCCACTTTTACTTACAAAGGCCTCTCATGTATTTTGGGGTACTGACAAAGAACATAGTACAGAACAATATGGGAACTAGGACTGTGACATTTCAGATTGAAAATTGCGTAGAAATTAGGTTCAAAATAGAAGATTCTGCACTTACCAGTGCCCATCTGCTGGAGCCCAATCCCTGAATTTCAGGCATTGCAGTGCAAATTCAAAGTCTGTGTGAAAAACCATGGTATCTGTTCATCCTATGGATGAGGCTGAGGCAGTGCTAAAGCAGCTGAAGCCACGGTACAGAGGAGCAGCACAGGTTATGCTTGTGAATATGGGACGGTCACCATTCAGCTAAGACATTAATATGGAAATTGCTGTTAATAGAGACATTCCAGTGAGGTGAAAAGTCAGACTTGGGGTAGACTGCATGGATTTGGAGGTTCCTTCAGTCTTATCCATCTATCCTTAGCCTGCTCTGTTTGGCCTGGGTTTTGCTTGTATTACAGATAGAGGTTGAGGGCCACAAAGTTAAAAGAAACTAGCAGCGTTAGCTATAAGCGTTATGACATATGCGGGTGGAAATTGAACCCTTACGGTTATTAGTGCAAATTTATTCTTTTGTGGTTTACTGCAAAAAGCTGTAGGAACAGACAGCTTTTTACACACAGACCTGTTTAAAGAGTAATCTAGCCACAACAGACAGCTTCCTACTTGATTCTGACAGTTCTGGAATTCAATCTTCAGCTCCATCTCTGCGTTTTTTGGAAATGCTCTTTTGTGCAAACGAAAAAAGTTGCAGTTTTGAGACTTTTTTTGTGGCTTCCTTATCAGGCCAGTAAGCAGAGAATAAACTAATTTGTAATGGGATCACATTACCTGCTATTGCACTCTCTGCTGAGGTGTTGTGGGACATGTACTTACTTCTGGCAGGTTGCTGGCTCTTGCTGGCTGTTTGTAGCTCATGCCCCAGCTGAAGTAAGCAACGGCATTATCATTTAGGCAATTCTTGTTTCTGCTCAGGAGTCTTGAGCGGTGCTAGAATAGTAATGGTGCATATATGCAGTAAAGGAGAAGAGTTTTAGAGAGTAACTACTCATAAGAAACACTGAGTGAAGAATGATTTTGGACCCCCTGATAGTGCTTTGACACAATTGCTGAGCTTGGTTGGACAATTGGGCTTTACTGCTCTCTGTAGGTTCTCTCAAGAGGCTGAGAACTGCCCTGACATGGGGGCAGTAAAAGAAACTCATCCGACTAAATTTCATATAGTGCTCCACAGAACGGCCAAGTGCAGATATATCTAGCTGAGAGCTACATGTATGTGTGAAATGGGAAAAATCTGACCACTGTCCCTACCCACAATGCAATAAACCTCTCCCACTAGCAGAGCACAAGACTTTTATGCTTTAACAGCTAATTACAGGCAGGAGATTCATTCAACACTATTGATAACATATTACTACTTCCACTTGATACTTGTCAAGAAAATACCACACCTGGCTTGGAAAGGAATTTCACCACATCCACTGAAATGGGAGAATTGTAAAGTATCCCCATGGTAAATAAACATTGGTATCAGAACCTGAACTAAATATTTTAATTCCGTTTTTGCATTTTATGCCTGATTTCTTTAGTTAATATGAAGACTCTAGAGAATAATTTCCAGCAAATAATTTCTTTGACAAATTTATTCTCATTTTCTGCCTGTGAAATACCATGAATGTACTGTGTTTTTTAAAGACTAACTCAAACACTTTTCCATCTTTTGTACTAATGATTATACATATTTGGAATTCAACCTATGCTGCTTAACAGGGAGTGGTCAAACAGCCTCTGCGGTGCTTTTACGTTTTCTTTCTCACAGAGACTGAGTTAAGAAACCTGCTGCAAAGACTTGTAGCATGTGAGCATGGAAGCTCACTTCCACATAGTTTGGAGTTCCCTCATCGGAAACGTTCTTGCTGGTTTGACCATTTACTCCATGTGAATTCAAAAGGGGAATGAATGTGCCTGTGGCACATGAATTTAGAGTATGGAAGGATGGCTTTGGAGTGAGTTCCCCACCCTTCTCAGCACAAGTGTCAGCAGCCCTGCAGTCCTGCACTTCTCCACGATGGAGCGTGTCAGGCTTGTGGGAGCGGTGATGAGCCGGGACCGTGCTAAGAAGCTTGCAATGAGCTTCTCCTGGTGAAATCTGCATCAGTGCTGCCCAGCCTTTGTTACCAGAGGATAAAATGCTGTCTTCAAAGTGCTGTTTAGTGCAGGAATGCTGTGCAGGCCAACCATTTTCTTTGGAATGGTCTTAATACCAGGCTTTGCCATTTTCCAGAGGGGCCCATCAGTTTGTACCCTCTGCTGTCTTTTTGCAGGACTGGTGTCAAGATTGTTGAGACTATCTAGAGTTTCAGCCTTTGGGGAAAGATATTCAGCTTCAGACTGGGAGAGATTCTCTGCACTGGAAACTACTTCATTCATGCAAAAGGAAGGGATTGATAGAACAGTATGCAAAGACTATGTGTGATGGCCCAATGTGTGGCTGCACCTTGGGAGAAGAAAAAATAAAAGTTGCTGAAGTTTCAGCACATTGGCTTACTTGGCTTTGAGTTTAACTACTCCTTTCCTTGATCTGGGATTCCTGCTAGCTGTTAGTATAACCACAGCTGATGCTTGTGGTAGACTCACTGACTCTGCCTTCCTTGGTCTCAAGTATCCCCTGTAACTTCACCTTTATTCTGCTAAATAATACAGCCCATTGTCTGCAGTTCCCCTCAAGACATTTCAAGCAGTTCTTAGTGTCAGCTGTAATTCTGTCAGTAACTCAATCCAGGATGGGCTCTCACTGTTTAGCAATGCTCTTGAACTCTGTAGCTCCTTGGAAGCAGTTGCTAAATTAATGTAAACAACGCCCTTGGGATAATAGACGGTACTACTTTTTTATTTTTTATCTGTAAATAAAATAAGACTCATTTCCACTGGGAATGCAACTGGCCTGGTAACATGATCCCAGCCTGGGCTAGCTTCAAGGACCACATTTCTTTATCAGAAGAGGAGTCAGTCCCGAACATTAACATAGTGACGGTCCCACACTTGGAAAGAACAGCAGATGGGTTAAAATATGGGAGTAAAAATATGGGATGAGATGTCATATTTTCTTTTCTTGAGAGGCCAAGGGTGATCAGTAGATGGTTTCAAGAAAACAAAGCATGTGCAGAGATGCCAGCACTTCTGTGTCAGCTGCTGGGCATTATTCCTGCTCACCCAATTGTTGACAGATTTAACAGCTTGGATCAGCAGCTACAGAACTATCCTCCTGTCAGCTTTCTGTGCGGGATGAGTGGCCTCTTCCTTGCCAGCCCTGCTCAGGCTGGGAAGGAGTGAGACTTGCCCAGGCAGCCTAGCTGAGACTCGGGAGGTGCAGACCACAGGCAAATGGAGTGAGCCTTGTGCTGCCCTGGCACATCACCGAGCTCTTGCAGTCAGGGAGAGGCTGGGGGAGGCAGATGAGCATGGCAAGGAGATATAGTCCTGCCCCTACCTCATGTTGCCAATGTTCAGCCTGTTCTCAAATGTTGTGTAATATCTAACCCATAACTATAGATATATAGCTATGGACATAGAAAATGTGGCTACCTGGCTACCTGTGTTACATAGCACAGTAATAATCTAATGCCAGGATAAAGGTTAACACTTGTTTATGATTTATATGTGCTGATGATGAAATTGTGCTTGCAGTCACATCTCTGTATGAAGACAGCATATAATACCTACGGAAGAGACCTATCGTCCCTTAACCTGAGCAAATATATATTAACCCCATTGGCTTTAGCAAATTACTCTGGAGTGACATAGTTCTATGTAGGAGCAGTATTTGGCCTGCTAGGCCCAAATCACTCCTGATACAAGGGCCCAGGCTTCCACCATCAAGTCTTCAAATGCTTTGCAGTAGTGAGAACAAAACCAGGTAAATTTCTCCAGTCTTATGCTACCTAAATGACACATTTAAAATTGTTTTTAATTTTATTGTGTAGAATGTGTGTGCTTTTGCAGGGTCCGACACACTGGGATACTTTGGCACTTGCACGGTACGGGCATTCCCTGTGGCTTCCTGTGCGCCAAGGCAATTCCATATATAGAAACCTAGAATTAGCAGAGCAACCTTCACCACGGTGTACTGTTGTAAATCTCCAAGTTAGTTGGTGACTGCCTTTTTGTAACGCAGCAAAGTCAGGACGAGCACAGGCAATAAGAGTAAAAAACAGGCAGAAAAATGCAGATTTCCCCCCCCCCCCCCCTTTTTATATTCTTTTTTCCCTGTTTCCTATTAGTTGTAATCTGACTGTCTCCTTGCAGCTGATGGGTCACATGGCAAAACTGAAGTCTGGCATGGCATCAGTGCCTTGATCTCTCGTATGGAGGAGATCCCTATCGTAGTTCTCTGTGGTATGTTCAAGGATGTTCTTGCTGGCTGCTTGAAATCACTGGCTCGTTGATCTGGTTCTTACTCTGTATTATTTAATAATCGGTTGACTTTTTTCAAATAGAGCCCTGCCCTCCTTTTTGTTGTAATTTTTTTGAGGTAATCAAGGGACATGTTGGGTTTTTTTCAAATACAAGGCAGACAGAAGCTGAAGTACACAGAAATGGTAGGCAATGTAAACAGCTTGGCAGATTTTGATATTTGCCTCAGAAAGTCAAAGCAGATAATTTCTGCAATCAAAATTACTTGTATTTCTTTGTCAGATGCAGTTGATTGTGAATGTTTTGCCTGTCTCACATAGAATTTTTTCATATGATTGTAAAAGACATTTGGAGTATCATGACGCATCAAAGCAAGCTCTCAGCTTTACCAAAAATCTCCAAAATCACTCAAGCTTTTAATGTTTCCTTGGGGTCTCACTCATCAAGTGTAAACTATGGCCCAGAGGAAGCACGTCAAAAACTGTCCTCAGTAGGAAGTTAGGCTGGGAGGGAGAGGAGAGAGCTGCCTTTGAGCAGAGGAAGCGTCCCCTCGATGAAGTGGGCTATTTCTGTTTCTTTGGGCCCGTTTGGCTCATTGTAAAACTAGTGCAGCTGTGGGGGTCTCATGTGACAGACATACAGTCTTCCATGGAAACAACCTATTAATTACTGTTACTGAATTATCTGAGATGCTGGGAAGCCTCTTTCTAGGTTTTTATTTCATATTGTGGGTGAGATAAAATTGTTTGGGCTCTGAAACCAACTCTATCTTCTATGCTATATTCTGATGGCCTGGTATATAGTGCGTGAGTAACATACAGAGAGAGATGAACCTATGCTACTGTGGGCTTTATGACGACAAAATGTTATCTTTGTCTCTGTCTGTGTGCTGTCATGTGCTCAGTGGAAGCCAAGACCCCAGGGTTTTTTCCCAGCCCTGCATTTGGGTGAGACAGCCTTGAAAATGAAGGATTCAGACTTTGCACTTCACATTTCCTTTTATATATTAACATAGTATCTGTACTCTCCAGCAGTACTTCTGGGGCAGTCAGAAGCTACCACACATGGCTTTCATTTGCTTCGAGAAGGTGCTGCTGCATCCTGGCTAAACAAAGCACAAGCATGTGACTCACAAGTTTCGAGGTAGTCTAATCCCCCTCTTCCCTTTCACTAAAAAAGTAGGTGTGGAGTTATAACTGAAACACAAATACTGGTCTAAAAAGTCTTCTTTCTATTTGAAATTTATGCTGCAGGTCATCAGTTTGACACCTGGGACCTACCAGCTTAAATGTATAGGCAGTAGCAAAGGCTCTTGTAGATCTTCAAAATACTTCTGTTTTCAGGGTACAGAAAGCTGTTCCGGGGCAGGGAGGGGAGAATTCAGGGGAATATAGCTGACACTGAAGGAGGTCTTATCTTTGGCAAACGTAGTTGTGTTAGGGTAAGTAATATCCTGAAACCTCTCCATGCATCCCGTTTCTCAAATGCTGGAAAACACGATGCCTATGCATACTCAGTACAGTGCGTGAGCACTTACTGAAAGCAGATTAGAAAAAATTTTTTATAACTTCCTGAGAAATTGCTCTCCCCTTCAGTAAGTTTTTACAAGTGTCTTGGATGGAATTTTTAGGATTTTTCAAGGTTCTTGAGACGGTTAATAATACTGCGCAGGGCCTCAGGGAATGAGCAAGATGATCTAACAGGTTGTTTCTATCTCTTATTTCTGTGTCTCTTTGATTTAAGGATTTTCTGCATTTATTGGCTGCTGCTTCTCTTGGCCACTTTTATACACTGTCTAGTGATTTTACCAATCATAGGTAATGGCAGAGGCTACTTGAAACACCACGTTGTCATAGAAACACAATAGCATCTAGTTGGGTCTAACCTCTCTCTCTCCCATATCAGCCCCCATGGGAAGCAGAAATTCAGGCCTTAAAAGTTAATCAATTTGATGTGAAGTTTTAGAAGTGATTTTCTTCTGGTTGCCTGGGTTTCCTGCTGGACGTTCTCGTGCAGATTTAATGATTTACACTACTAATACTATATTAAAATTACAGCAACTAATTATTAGCACCAATAATGCTGTAGTTACCAGAGCCATCATAACGCCTATTATTACTCTTATTGTTATTATTATTGTTTGTTTGCTCAAAAGACTAATTGGATTCTTGTTTTAGTCATATACCGATGCAGCCATGGAGGGAAACTTTCAGCATAATACTGGAGATGTGAACCCAGAGAGACCTGGGCGAGACCTCTGGGGACGAGAGAGGCTCATGAATCCTGTGCAGGAATGTGCCTCTCAGCCAGGGGCCCAGGCACCAGTGCCTACTTGGCTCTATTACACTGAGTCACATTTCTTGTGTTCGCAGCCGCTAGTCATAATTGCTTCCCAGCCCCCTGCAACCTCTATTTAGCATACAGTGCTACAGCCTCGTATTTGGAGACGTATGACAGTTTTTTCCTCTTTTACTGATGGTTTTCAGATTTTTGTTCCTTTTCCGGGAAAGCGCTGGCCATCACGTGGACTGCAGCCTGACACAGGCCCTTTACGAGTTCCTTTCATGATTCAGTGATCACTTCAGCCTGTAGAATTCTGTTATTTTTTCCTCTTACTCCCATTTAAGAATGGCAAAATCTACAGGTCACAAGGGAAGGAAAGCACCTTTATAATAAAAATGCTGGGGATCGCTGTTCCTACAGTATTTGTCTCTGAGAGGCAATATGACTTGCAATAATTGGGTGAACAGAGAACAGTAATTTCAGATAATCTTTAATAATTAGCAGCTTCAAGGAATCCATGGGAACCAGAGCTTTTTTGTTGCATTCAGTCCTTGTGAGTGGTGATGTTTGGATCAGTTTACTGACATTGCACACCCTAGTGAGCACATTCTTGGGCATCAAAGAGCAGGCTAGTGCAGTGATACTTCAAACTGGGTGGAAAAAACCCCATACAGCTATTGTTTTAAACTTCCATTACTGGTTACAAAGAGATACCAAAGGTCTATGCTGGGCGAGTTCTGCATCATTAAGAGCTGAGCAGATCCAGGCCCGTGGCAGATTGTGTACTGAGAAAGGTACGTTATCAGAATCGCCTGCTTCTTCCAGTTGCTTTTCTACAGTGAGTGCTGCTGCCAGAGAAGGCTGGAGGAGAAAGAAAATAATGAAGGATTTGCAATACAAATGGCTTCTGGCAAACAAATACCTTGTCTCAGCTCACTCATAGATGACATCAGACCTTGCAATCTCTTTTTTGTCGTGGTCTATGGGAATAGGAAGTCTTTAGGAATCTTACCTAAGAGTTGGCTTTTACAGAATTTGCTTAAACTCTAGGCCAGTAGTTCCTCACAGTGAGAACGCTGACAAACTTATGTCTAGTTAAACAAAAGAATTCAGTGAGGAATAGCCCTCTAAGAATGGTTTATGCTGCAAAAGCTTAGTCTTGCCAGGGCAGGATTAGGAAATCACAGATGCGACTGTAGGGCCCCCGCCTCCTGTGCTCCCATTATTAGATCAGGCTGTAACCTTTCAATACAAAAAATGGAATCAGTGTGTATCTCTCAATCTGTAGGAGACAATTTTAGAATATAAATGGAACATAATCAGCAGTCTCAAAGTATAGAGAGAGCTGCCTGTGCTTGAGGAGAGTCTTAAGCAATAACTGATGCAGGAAGAACTCCTGACATACTTCCAAGGAGTGTTTTGTTCAGGACCAACAGCTCGCAGAGGCTACCTGAGCTTTTCTAGGATGGAGCTGTGCACAGCCAGTGAGAAGAGTGCTGAAGGCTTGGACATGATCAGAACCTACCTGATCATGCCTCCTTAGTGGGAATGCTGGGAACATGCTTCTGTGTCTGGGAACGGCACGGAGCCCAGGGCCCTACCGTGACATGTTAGTGCTGAGCTTTGCTGACAGTCTCATTTTTGTAACAGAAATTTATATGTTTTTCTTTTGTAAACAGCCACAGCGTTGATGTCCTTGGCCTTGTTAAACTGAGTTTGCCTCCGTAAAATCTGTGTGTAGTTCTTCTGGAGCTCGCGGTTCATCTGCCCGCTCTATGCTTTTATGTTTCTTTGAGAGCTCCTGTTACTTTACTCTTCCCTTCCCTCTCCTGGCTAACGTGTTTCTGACCTGTACCAGCCCATATAAAAACCCAGAGAGGAGAAACACTCTCTGCTCTCTTTCCATAAACTGGCAAACCTCTTCCTGAGGCTTCACAACCCTTTGGAAGCACACAAAGTACATTTCATACTTTCCAGGTACAGTGCATGAAAATTCTGCTAAGTAAACACTATAAAGTAGGTTTTGAGAAAATATTAGTCACCATTATGCAATTCCAAAACCAAAACCACAAATAAAGTGCTAGTATATTTTGTTTTATTGGTTGTGACTGCAAATACTGTGTACACAAAGGAAACCTTTGAAAACCAACCAGCCTACAATTGTATGCATTTTACTCTTACAAGGCAATTTGTCTAGTAATCTCAGTGTTAATTTTTTTCATCTGGTATACACAGCTGATCCACCGGACAGTGTTTTCTATAACGCGTCTGAAAGATCCACATAAGGTGGTGGTTTTTTTTTTGCTTAGCTCATTCTCCATATTTTAAAAAATATTCTTACCTGCCCTTCTTTTTTGCCTTTTCTATTAAATATAGCAAAAATTATGTTTTCATACACTGTCTTTTCATTTCAAAGTTTAATGTACATACAAGCAATGTGCACTCCATTAAAAAAAAAAAGTACAAAGTATCTAAATCCTAACTTTTCAGGCCTGCCAGAGCTGCATCTGTTTAAACATGTTACTTATATGCGTGTGTACAGTACAGGAAGCTGGAGTGCTTTTCAGAACTGCCTGGAGTTGTATCTTTTTTTATTCTTCTCTTTCTCAAAACAATTTTAAATCTACAAGAAAGGTCAGGGGAGGTCACGGTTCCTGACCCAATGCTGAACTGAGGTTGCCTGTACCGTCTTTTTGATGCTCCGACCAGGGTCACTGAACTGGGGGTTATTATTGGCTCCCTGTGTCTATGAGGCACAGCCTATCCCAAACAATTTTTAAATTACCACTGGCATGAGACTGTCAGGAAGGATAGTAGCTGGGAATGTCTAGACAGTGCCGCCAAGACAAGCTCCCCTATCGTGGAGACACCGTGCACCGAGGGGGGTCAGGGAGAGGGGCCGGGAAACTGCCCCTGGAGCCCCCAGGCTGAAAGACAAAACTCCCATCATGCGCCCCGCAATTTGCTCCAGGGGTTTAGCCAAGGAATTTAAGATAAGGAAATCTATAGGCCTTACAACTGGGAGAATTTCTAACTGCTTTATTGCTTTCCATAGATTCTAAAGCCAGCTGTCTGCTTTTATGAGCTCTTTAAATCACACATCACAGTATGTCTTAGCTTCAGTCACACTGAACTGTCTCTGAATTTATACTGATTCTCTCTTTAGAAATTAACACTGAGGTATGATTTTAAGGTTGTATCAAAGAATTTTCATCCTTCTGCAAACTGCGGCACTTTCCAGTGCAGGTCAGCTCTCTTTTCCCATGTGTAAAGCACAGAGAGGTCATGGGAGTCTTTAAAGGGTCTTTTTCCTGTTCATCACCCTGCTTAAGCAGAACGCTAGGGAAGAGAGAGATTAAATCCACTTCCTGACCTTGCCAGCTCAGTGTCTGTGGTTTCACCTTGGGTTTCACTGGTTTTTTTAGGAAATTTAATCCAGAATGTGCTGGCAACTTATTTAATAATGATATCTCAAAATTTATTAATATCATAATTCATACATTAATAAACATGATATTATTTATAATAAGAATACAATAACTTTGAACTTTATACTGAAGGATATTTTTAAGAGAAAAATGCCCTGATCAGTCACGTTAGATTGCACCTAGTATTAAACTTCCACCCAGATTTGAAACAAAGCTGAAACAAAATTTTGAAATAGACATGATTAATATTAATTACATTTTTGAGAAGTTTTTTATTTTTAAAAGCTCTGCCTTCTGACAGATATTGAACAGATACGGTGTCTGTAATAGCCAATTTAGCTGCAGAGAGTAGAGGTATCTGCCATAATGCTGCAGTTAGTAAAGAGCTGCTAAAAGCTGAGCTGTGGCTGCCTTTTGGAAGTGGCTGACGTGACCTTATACACAGGGACTTTAGACACATCTGCCCACCTGCGCTGGGACAGCCCCGGTCCTGCCCACCTGTACCACTGGTGGGACATCTGCCCGCCTGCGCTGGGACAGCCCCGGTCCTGCCCACCTGTACCACTGGTGGGACATCTGCCCACCTGCGCTGGGACAGCCCCGGTCCTGCCCACCTGTACCACTGGTGGGACATCTGCCCGCCTGCGCTGGGACAATCCTGGTCCCGCAGGGCCTGTTAGTCCGTCCCCAGGGTGCCCAGCCGCAGCAGCCCGGGCACCAGGGATGCCCCAGCTTGCCCCTGGGACACCCCGTGGGGGGTCTCCTCCCCATCAGTCACCCCCAGGACCTGCTGACCGGAGATTCAGCACTGGCTTTGGTTCTAGGGTTGCATTGCAGCCGCCCCCTTCCACCGGTGGGAGAGAGCCCGGGTGCACTGGTGAGCGGTGCTGGTTGCGGGTGCAGCAGTGCTGCAGCCCCAGCCAGCTGCTCACTGGGCCCCGTGGCTGGCAGCGGGGAGGCAGCCCTTTCCCCCTGAGCGGAGGCTGGAGGCTGGCTGTGCTGGGCTCACCTCAGCAGGAGTGGGTACCCTGCAGCTTTGCGTCCTGATTGCTGATGTGAAAAACTCCTCAGAAAATCCCATGTGTTTCTCTGAAGACAGCTGAATGGTTATTACTTCCCTAAGGAACAGTAAAGCAGTATGAAAACTGGAGCGCTTTCCCTTTTGTCCCGTGCTGATTCACCATTTTCCAAAGGGACAATTTTCCTGCTCGTCCATGTGGCCCACCATCACACTCTCTTACAGTATGTTTGGGCTAATCTGTGTTTCAGTGGGAAAAAGACTTTCCATTCACTTGCATCCCAATATTTGATTTCTTAAACCCACACTTCACTTATATTTATACTGTAAAAGATATAACATATAGCACCTAACACAGCAGAACTCCGAGTCCTCGTTACCTTAGGCACATCGTGGTCTGGCACACAGCAGACTTGGACACAGAGCAATAAGGACGTCAGTCTGCTTAAAATGGAGCAGCAACTTCATTCAGCGACCTGTTGGGAAGCTCACTCGCCTACCGAGTAAAACCTCATGTCGGTGCTCTCTGTCACTGAGTAGAAAATGGCCTAATACAGCCAAAGCCAAACTTGCAGCATAAATTAATTTACATTTCAATCGTTAGCTTATGTGGAATTTAATAACAAAAGAAAAATAACCCAAAGAGATGATACTACACATGCTAATAAACTTTAAAAAATCAGCAGCATTAGGGAAATGACAGTCCTTACCTTGCTCCCAGCAGTGATCTCTCAGTTAAGCAATTATCACATCCGCGCCTAAGCCACGGACCGAGGATTGCATGTGAATTTAAGGAATGACAGGAAAGATGCTTCTGCTCACCTGCTGCTGCCCTTTAGCCCATCCAGAGCATCACTGAGGGCCCACACGCTGGGAAGTGGTTTACAGTTGCTAAGCTTGTCACAATCCTCGAAGGTCACAGGTTGCAGTTTTACAGCAGGTCCTAGGGCGCAGCTGTGATGCACCTCTGTGCTGCGTCCCACAGGCTGGTACCCCAGGGGCTTTCTCTGGCGTCAGCTGGCTCTGCCTGGGGCAGCACCGGCGGGAGCAGCAAGGAATATAGCCTGCTGCAGCCTACTGATGTTCTAGGAAAGAGGAGCTGTCACACAAAGTTTGAGGACAATTTTTACCTATTCCTTTTGCTGAACGACATTGGAAAATTAATGCATATAAAGTAATGCACTTCACATTCCCCGCATAAGATCAGCTCCTTTCTATGGATACAATCTTTTTCTTTTTAACAAGACTCTTGTTCCTCCATTAGTTTAGTCAATTTTTTAAATGCCTCTCAGCTGTCGGGGAAAAAGGTGCTGTTGTGCCCTCAAAGGGAGTTAATCAAGAACAGTGGAAGCAAGTTATTTAATGCTGGTTGGCTTCAGGAGTTGGCCTTCATCTGCTGGGATTTTCAGCCCGGGTAGGACTACAGGTCAGTGTATCTTGCATCTCTTTTTCTTACATCCTGTAATAATTGTGTAGTAAAACAGGTATTTTTCTAAAGTTACATTTGCCTGTGAATAATCCTGTTTAAACCAAGCCTTTTCCCCATGAAGTCAAGTATAGCTTTGTGTGGCAACAGATCCCATTTCAGAGGGTGCAAGAAAAATTGGTCTGCTTCCCTAAGGTAAATGTTTGCAGGGAAGTATGTTGCTCAGATATGACCTGCCTGTTACTGCTTCAACCTGTTAAGATTGGGATGAGGGTGCACATGAAAATAAGGAGTCTTGCGACTGCTCACCCTGACAGCTTCTCTCTGGTCCCTCTGAACTGGGCTAGGCCCAGATGTGCCTGACTGCTTGCTTTGTGGGCTGGTCACCTGGCGTCATCTCAGACTTTCCTGAGTTTTATGGATGAACTGAGTGACAAACTACAGCTGGACAAATTGACCGAACACGCTTTGAGATACTGAGGGTGAGCCACTGAGTACGTGAAGGGGCAGGATTTAACTTGTGCTTAGCCAGCTGGGATAACTGATATACAGGATAGTTGTTCGCAAAGCAGCTGAGAATGAAGTGGGGCAAGAGCCCAGCCATGAACAAAGATTCCCCTGAGGTCCCATAAGCATTACCGTGAGTGATGTGAGTTGTGTAACCTGTGACAGTCCTGTTAGTTTTGCTGAATGTATGATACCTGCATATGGCATAAAAATGTATTTTCACAGAAAAGGTAAGGTAAGTTAGTAATGCAAGTAGATGATGTCAAAATTTGTGAGCAGAAAGACGGGTCTCTTGTTTAAGGCGTGGGGTATGGTTTTGATGCTTGCCTTTCGGGATACTCTTCTGAATATTCCAACTCGCAAAATGTTGTTGAATGTTAAAATGCAGCAGCTGAATGTCTAATTCAAAACAGAAAATTTAGACTGAGAAAAAGGAACCATGTTAGCCACACAAAATACAAACAGAAAACACGTGCATAAACAGTGCTCCCCAGGAATTGGTCAATAACGTATCCCAGTATCTCTTGCCCCCGGACTTTGCTCACGGTATCATTATGGCTCTGTTTCCCCCTCATACTTCTTGCAACTGTCTGCTATAGACCTTCCTAGCTTTTAATTATTAAAAAATGTATTTTAAAGAAAAAGTGGTAGTGCTTTGGTTGTTCAAACAATTTAACTCCCACTGCGCACCAGTTAGAGAAGCCCAAGAAATAAAATTATCGCTGTTACAGAACAGCATGGATCAAAGTCACTGACTTTCACCCAGTTGATGGGAACACCTGAAAAACTGAGGTGTCGAGTCTATGCTTCTGTTTTTCAGGCAGTTTTTCTCTGACTCCCCACAAGATGAAAACTGGTCATTTTCCCTGTACAGAACCTGCCCATTTACATGTGTTGCACTCCGAAGGGTTAACTCTTTCCAGGATTAAATGTTTTCTCACTTCCAAAGAACACAGCAAAACATTTGAGGCAAAAGCACAAGAACTGTTACTCTCTGTGGCCTACAGATACTTCCAGTTTCAAAAGCAGAGTAAATTCCCCCAACAGAGCTTTTGGGGCTCTTGAACTGATTTACTAAACGACCAGGTCCTTGCCTTGCAAAAAGCCCTCGCCAGTAGTGTGCTGTGAGTGCTGCACTTGTCTGAAGGCACTTCCCTGCAAGTCACACCTCAGGTAATGCTCAGTAGCTTCTGCCAATATTTGTAATCGGGCTGCAGAGCAAGTAGTTCTTCCATCCATGAATAGTGTGAGATTGTAGCAAGCCTTTCACACGGTGGAAGTCACAGGCAGACTCCTCGGCTGTATCAGCCCACAGTATTGTTTGCTGTTTCCATCCCTGCTGGAGAAACCCCTCATGCTGCTTTTGGCTGGGACAGAATTAATTTTCTCCATCATAGCTAGTATGGTGCCACATTTTGGATTTGTGCTGGAAACAGTGTTGATACCCAGGGATGTTTTAGTTGCTGCTGAGCAGGGCTTGCACAGAGCCAAGGCCTTTTCTAGTTCCCACCCCACCCCACCAGTGGGGGGAGTGCAAGGAGTGGGGAGGGGACACAGCCAGGACAGTGACCCCACTGACCCAAGGGCTATGCTAATCCATATGCCGCCATGCTCAGCATATAGAGCTGAGGGAAGAAGGAAGGACAGGACATTTGGAGAGATGGCCTTTGTCTTCCCAAGTCACTGTAGGGCATGATGGAGCCCTGCTTCCCTGATGCCAGCTGAGCACCCGCCTGCCCATGGGAAGGAGCGAATTAATTCCTTGCTTTGCATTGCTGGTGTGCGCAGCTTTTGCTTTACCTGTTAAACTGTCTTTATCTCAAACCACAAGTTTCTTCACTTTTACTCTTCTGGTTCTCTTCCCCATCCCACTGAGGGGGAGTAACTGAGCGGCTGGGGGGGGGCTGAATTGCTGGCTGGGGCTAAACCATGACACCTGTGTTCTGGAGAATCTCATTTATAGCTAGCAAGGTAACCTGAGAATAACAAAAGTACCATGATCCAGCACAAAGAAATTCACCAAGTAAGAGTGCAGTTTAGTCTAATGAGCTAAGTTTTTACATCCCAGCTGTGTCAGGCATTAAATGTTTCTATTTAAAAAAAAGTTGATGTACAAAACCTGAAAAGAGGCACCATCTTTAAGGAGAGAATTCCCACTGTCACAAGGGAAATGCTCTCAGGTGTGTGGGGTGGGAATGGAGGGAACACTGGATTTGCCCTGGTGCTGTTGAGGAGCCCGGAGTGCTCTACCTGTTGGGCTCAGCTCCAGGATACCGGTAGGATCCGTAGCACAATGGCTGTGTCTGACCTGCGGGTAAGCTCATGGCGAAGTGCAGAGACTGAAATATTTAGGTTGATTCTTCTCACCTTGTCTTTTCCCAGGTATGTATGTGAGGTGTACGAGCGAACTCTTGGTGTAGATGCAAAGAGAAGCCTATGCTTTGCTTTGTAGGAGCCTCATCCCAGCCATAAGCAGACAGAACTGTGATGCCAGGAGCCAAGGGTGGGCAGTGGGGTTGATCAGAGGCAAGAGAGGAGGCAGGGATCACTGGGGCTCTTTAGTCTGTGGGACAGGGAAATATCTTTACCTTTCACATAAATTCAGATTCAGTAACATTAAAGGCAAAAAATTTGAGTAAAATCGAACCCTTTTAAAAAGCTGTGTTATTAACCCACAAACTCAGTGCCACCAGAAGGTCCTGGGGCTGAAGACATTTCAGGAGTCAGAGGAAGATTTGAAAGGCATGTGGATAGCCAGGACACCCAGACCGCAAGAGGAGGTAAAGACCTCCTTCCTCGGGCCATAAACCCGACTGTCTGCTGGGACCTGGGAAGAGGCTTCTCTGTGGGACAGTGCTGGGGGGCTTCTCTGTACTGGCTGTGATGGCCAGCGTTGAAGGGAGCAACTGCTGATCCCACTTGATCTCGTAATTTTTATCTACCTATGGCAAACACCTCAAAACTCAAGGCAAATTATTTGTGGACCTAAGGAAGAATTCAAGTTAGTTGTCGTTCAGTTACAAAGCACCCCTACCTGCAACAGATGATACAAAGGAACCTGTGATAAACCACCCCAGAGCCCTTCCCTGCCCAGGGAGCTGAGAGACCGACTCTTCTGCTGGTCCTTTCATTCTTTTCTTTGGGTTTGTTTTTTTTTCCTCCCTAGGTTTCCATGTTTTTGTTTATACACAGGTTTACTGTGTCGTTGATTTGATGCATGAATAATATACTTGATGGGATAGATATGTGAGTATGTTCTCTTTCCTCGGAGGCTGTAGCTTGCCCTGATTCGTGTCATCTCCTGGGCAAATACCTCAGTGTTATGGTTAGCTTGGAAATTCACTGTGGACATTGCAAAATAATTGTGGCAAGTAAGTGAAATACAGCAAGTGAGAGAAAATGAGCATTTTTCTATAGGTTTCTCAGTCACGGCAAGAAGCAGAAAGCTGCAGGTTTAGTGTTAACAGAATTTTGAAAATAAAAATAAATCCTTATAATGAACATACAGAATCAAACGATAACATTAGTTTGTGTAAGAACAATTGCTTTTAAAGTATCAATTTGGGAAGACTTTCACAATAATGTCTTATGTTTTGTACATAGTCACTTGCACACCTAAATACAGACCAAGCCTTTAAAGAAAAAAACAACCCTGTTGTATGTAGGCTGAAAATATTCAGTGAAAAAACCTTAAAAAAATAAACACACTTGAATGGTGCCAAATTTTAATGATTTTAAGCTGCAACATTTTTTCTATTGTTTTAATTTTTTTTTCTAATTTTCTGATGTATTGATTACTGTTAGCTCACAGTAAACTAAAGCTGAATGTGGGCACGTGTATAAAATTTTTGTCTCTCTACATAGGCTGCAAAGTAAATACTTTTATTTTTGCCTAATCAGATCCACAACAAAACGTTCTTATTGCAGTGATAATTCAAAACTGGGTCTCTTCACGGAAGCACGGTACTGTACTGTGTAGCACTGCCATAGTGTCATTTCACTTATCTGTGTTGGACTTCTGCATTCTGCTTTTGACTCTTTAGAGTAGTTCAGTCCATGATGATATTTATATTTTATGAAAAAGATTGAGGCTTCAGATAACTAATTTTCATTTTTTTTAAATCATAAGAGCAATTTCTGTTATAATACAGATAATTTTAAAAGGCTAGCAGTTAGGAATTTGCTACAAATCTAATCCATACTAATTGTATTGAGTGTGACTGAAGGAACATAAGTCCTATTATTAGCATGTTTAATAAAAAGATCCTTTGGATTCTTCCTGTGCACGACTATCAAATCTCTTTGCATTTAAGATTTTACTTTCAAGTCTAATACACACTTCAAAATAATTTGTGTTTACTGATCTTCATAGTAAGTTGCACTCAGCTTTAAATTTAAATTGCATGATGCATTTTAAAACAAGGTGACCAGAATCTTGTTAGATCAAATGCAGACTAAATGCTCTTAAATTAGACAATTCCCCTGAATTATTAGGGATAGCAAGTGTCAAACTCTTGCCCTCTTACCCCTCTCCAAACTTAGACGGCAGGGGCTGATTTCAGTGTGTAATAGGAATGCATCAGGGAAATGAAAGCAAAAAGCCTATGAAACTGGATGTGCAATTTTGACACCTGGTCATTCGAGAGCAAGAATTCTGAATATAACGTTAGTGCAGTAAATCAAGGGATTTGTCACAGTTTCTTGCCATGCTGATATTCCAAACAGGAACACTCGCACTGCATGGTACAGAGAAAGTGCTTTTTAAATAAACCTTCTTTTAGCTTTTCATCACTAATCAGCTGTGATTATCTCCGTCTACCTATACGACTTGTCTTAAATCACACTGCCTTTACTCAGAGAAGATTTTAAGCTCTGAGAAGATGAATTTGATTAAACTTGTGTTTTTAAAATACTATACAAACAAAAAAACACTTTGAGAAGAGCAGTAAGAGTTAAAAAGAAAAATAATGGAACTAAATATGCTGTTCTTCCCTTAAAAATATTTTTTTCTCCCTTCACTCATCTATTTAAGATATGTACAAATGTAATTTGAATTACAGTGGATTCTGTGTTGGATTACTTTCTGTTAGCTAATACAGAGTAAAATTCAGCAGATAATGTATTTTTAAAGTTTCATCTCTTTGTCCATGCTGTAGTTTAGCAGATCAATTAGAATTCTCAACAGACGATTTTCAGAGCATTCAATTTCTAAAATCTCAGCATTCTAAAACACCTAAATAACATATTTGATTTCTAAAAATAAAAAACACTCATATATTAATTTACTGGGAGGGAGAGCAATAATATAGATATAGTTTTGGCCCTAAAGATTTTTATAGCTACGTTTTTTTCATTAAGCTTTAGTTTTTCAAACAAGGTATATAAAGTATCTGTTTTGTCTCTCAGTCTTCAATCTGAATTTAATATTCATTCCTAATGAATCAGATTCTTCAAGGTCTGTAATAAGCTGATTCTTTGTTAATTTTAACATGGGTGAACTTAATTTTTCAGTGTACAAAGCAGCTTATGATAAGTACTTGTGAAGTTCAATAGAAAACCCAGGGAGCAATATTTATGAAGAAATGTGGCCAAATGCATTTAAGATGCAGAACATTTAGGACACTGCTAACAAATAAACCCTTTTCTATTCTCCAGCTAGCTGCAGCAGCTGGTGATTTTTCAGTTTACAGGTACAGTATCAGTAGCATAGCATTTATTTTGTGACAAAGGAATATAAGTTGCCTTGGAGATTTTTAATTAACTCTTCTCCTGTAGATCTGCCTGCTTATCATTTCAGTAGTTATTTAAGCTTCACATCAGATTTTGGATATTGTTCTTCAGAAATGTCTTCTTAATCTCCCCAAATTATCATTTCAACAACAACAAAAAAAACAAAACAAAACAAAAAAACCGTTTCCATAATGCATCACTCATTCCACTTTTTAAAAAAGGCACAGTTAGTATTTACAACCATTAATTCAGCCTTGAAAAGCAGACAAATCCTGAAGAGGGGAACCTGGATGCATTCTGCAACTAAACCAAATGAATATTCTTATTCTGAACATGAGAAGTCATGGTGATTACTTTCCTACTTTTAATCAGACTAAGATACTTCTGAATCACTTTTTATGATTTGTTCTTGTCAGTTAACTAAGGTGATTAGGTAATTTTTTGAGGAGTTGGGATTACTCAGACTGATTTATTTAATGCAGCGTTATCAGTCTAACAAATAGATTTACCTTGCAGAATCTACTTAACTTGCTCGTTGCCATTTTGGAATGGCTAATTCTCACAAGAGATATATATTTAAAAAAAAAAAAAAGAGAGAGAATAAAGCTGGAAGGGGCAGAAAGTTCTGCTTATGACAGTCAGGCCTCCAGATGTCAGAATTTTTTCTCTATACTGTTCTTTTTAAAAGTATGAAATTTACTATCATCAGACCTGTTAATGTCATTCAACCAGAAGCTGAGTTGTAGGGGCTTTTTTTTCCTCTTTTCAGATGAATTATAAATGTCATAACCGCTTCCAAGAATATAGAATCAGAAGCCGTTTCTACCCTGAAAATGGAGGGATGAGTTTAAGCAAGTATGATTTACAGATACAGGGTTAATGCCATAAGCTAGAGGGAGCTCCGCCACAACGAAATACAAAGGTTCGGCTTCATTTATCAATGTGCTTTCCTGGCTTTGTCTGCTTCTGAACATAAAAGACCCAGTTTTATTGCAGATATTATCTACACCATTCTGTGATATGAACGTTATTGTTTAAACTGTTGCTGAGACATAAAACAGCTGAAGCCCTCTACCAGCACCATATTTATGCCAAACCTTTTGATAAATACACAGTTCTTTTTGTTCGCCATCACTGTCTTTGTCTTCATCTTAATACTCAGCCATCTTTAATGAAAACGCATCCTCTATAAATCCAGAGCACAGATATGCTTCAGGAACTGATCTTGTACCTTAATTGTGCAAGTTAATGTCCATCAGTTGTGCAAGAATTCTGGGCAAGCCCCAAGCTCTGCGTCTGCAGATGCTAATATCCTCCTGTGTCAATTATTCTACAGCGCTCTTTCCAAAGTAATTTACACCACAAATTCACCCTACTGACAACCTGTTTTATTCCACAACTGGGCTTAAAGAGTGATCAGCAAAGTGAGGTTAGAATGACCTGCTTTTAAAGGAAGCGTGGCTATTATAACTGGGACATTAATAATCTGTTTGCTTCTATTGAGCATCTTGGAGACAAAGTAATCCATTAACAGTCCCCATAATTCTATAGTAAGGTTGTTACCCGTTCTGGAGTATTGGCTAAAGGACAGTATTTGTTCACTGTTATTATTAGACACAATTTCAGTATAAGAATGATTTTGTTTATTTGCATCCCTGCCTCGCCTCTGTGCACTGAAATTTCCTAGCCTACATTTTAGGTCCTTCTTTCTTACCTCCTGGTCCTTGATCTAAGCAGATGGTATTGCTCTAGTCATGGAGATAATAAGAAAGCACCTAATATCTTCTCATTGATTTTTGTAAATGAAATACCACTTCACAGAGAAAGCAACAGCTGAAACCATCAGGGCTGGGTCATAGCTGTGTGAATGAACTTTATTTTTGTCCATATTGGCTGTGTAATTCATGGTGAATCATTTATTAAATGAATTTGGTCTCCTTCCTGTTTGTGGAATACCCACAGGCAAATTATGACCTTATTCCACTTTTTAGAAACCATATTATTGTTTTCTTCTGTGGATTTTAAAAACTTTCAAATGTAATTGACCAACTCTCTTGTCCGTCTCCATTAGCACAATGAAATGCACTGGTTAGGCACAGTATTCTCCTGTCAGGAAACAGGAGTAAGCTCTTCAGACAACATTGCTGCAAATGTTCTCCAGTATAAATTTAAAATTGGGTTTCCAAAGATGCTGCAAACAATACTTCAACATTTGCTGTGTATCAACATTCCTGAGCATAAAAGCTAGTAGGCTTAACCTCCCCAGAACAAGGCTTAGAACTGGGCCTGGTGTTGGTCACCTGAAATTCAAGGGAAGCATTTTTTTTTTTTTTTCCAGAAAACCACTTTTACCTTTGTTTCCACCAGGCGAAAAGATTGTGATCCAAAGGGCCACATGAGCCTGCAACATGGCCTCTTATTCTGGGTAACTGGAGTGGCACCACCCTGTCATTTCAAACCCTGCAGCAATCACTGGCTTATAACAAAGCTTAGGGGTACCCAGTGCATTTGGATCAGTGGTGGCAGGGAGAAAATTGCCCGGCTGAAACCCCTGCATCAGTAGAGCTGGTTAGTTCCTTGTAGCCATAAACCAAGTGACTGCAACCTTAAAGCAATATGTAGGTATTAGTCTTACATAGGATTCATTTTCTACTTTTAATGCTTCTTCTCCAACTTCTGAAGAGTGCCTGAATGAGAAAAGCAGGATGTCTTTGTCTCCAGTGTCTTATGGGAGACATGGGACTTTTTTCTGCTCCTTTTATAAGTCATGGCAACTTACTGAGTTATTCCTTACACACAGGTATATAGTTGTGCAGCATTTTTTATGCCTCTGTGCTTTAAAAAAGAAGTCTGAATGTAGGAATATGTGGGGGAAGCTAGAAGTGAGCATATGAAACCCGAGAGATTAAAGTTCTCTAAGAGGCTGACAGAAAATTGCATCTTATGCAGACACAGACTCCTTCTCTTCCCAGGAAATTAGGTTGACTGATACTGTTGTTAAAAACCAATGGAGACTTTCCTGAGATGGTTAAAATAAGGAAGTTAAATGGGGACTCAATCTTGGACTGAGCCTCTCATGTTGGAGGTACCACCTCTATACCAGCCCTTCGTAGAGCGGAAATTCAAGTGTTACGCTGGTGCATTTTCCTGCTTCCTGCAGTGGCTGGGGTTGGGACATCAATCCTGTTACATACACAGGTGTCCAATGGCTGCAGAAAGAAGGGCAGCTGCCATTATGCATGGGAAAGGAGACCTCCAATATGTCTGTGCCTCTACTGAAGTTGTGTGTTTGGGATATTAAGCTCTGCCTTGTGAGGATCCTCAGTAAGATTATTGGTCTCACAGGACTGGGTCAAAAATCTTATATAACCTAAGAAGTCTATCCTGAGAAATTTAATAACGCTATTGTCGTCATCATCATCATCATCACACGCTGTGCTCAGGTCTCTGACATTACTGAGGACTGCTGTGCATAATTAAATTACGGTTCTACTTTGCGGTGTTTTCAGGAAAGAGGCTTCTGAGGCCAGATCAATAAGATACATATAGCAGATCCATTTTGTGTTACAGGTTTACAGTATTGATATAGAAAAGAAATAAAGACCTGCCATGGCTTGTCAGGAACATCATTTCAGAAACTGAGGCGCAACAAGAACGATACAGAATTAGAGTCTGTATCATCCCTATGTTAGCAGGAGCAAGGTGTCCCCTAACAGCTTTTCTGCCTTTCTTTTTTGCTGTGTATCTCTTTATAGGTTTTCAAATGTATTTATTGATAGAAGCATCGTTTTCCAGGGGAATTTCCTTTTGCATTGCCACCAAGTCAGGCACCTGCAAGCAAAAAGGGGGAGATGTGTTCCTTTTCCATGTGTTTTGCCTCATTATTACCCTGACCGCACACCTGTATATCCACAGTAGAGCACTGTTTTTGCTGAAAAGATGGCAGTGGTGAGTAAGCTAGAAATTTCTGGATGTCCTACTTCTTACAGGATATTTAAAGGAGAGCTACATGCTTCACTGGCAGTTCTTGAGTAACCTGTCTTCTTATCTTCACTGCCTCACGCTTGTGGACCACACCCCAGTTGCTTTGATAAGCAAAGCGAGAGTCACTGAAAATCCTTCCTACTGGCTGCCACAAAAGGGATGCTTAGATGAACTGGCAAAGTCCTGTATGCGAAAACTAACTGAGAATCTAATAGTTACAGATTTGTCTTACTGATATGAAGATGCTTTCATTTCTAATTGAAAACACAAACTTCATAAAACGTTGTTTTAATTGGGCATCTTGTTCTAATCTGAACCAATAAGAGTATTCAGACTTAAGTAGCTCAGGCTGCTATCAAAACTGACCAGATGGATTTGCCAATCTAACCAACACCTCATTCATTTTGGAACTCCCTGAATTCCCCTAACACTTCAGAAAACATCGTTGGCTGCCGTCAGCATTGTAGAAGTGGTGATGTTGGATTTCCCCTCGCTTCTTCTTTGTATCTTTTGAGCCTTAAATATGCACTAATTACAGGAAAAACCTGATCAGAGCACTGGGGGAAATTGCTTTGCAGAAAGCAGCTTGTTTCGATCCCTAGCATGGTTAACATTATTATCCTTGGCCATTTATCCTCACTGATAACCTGTAAAGGGCAAAGACTAAGCCAGGTTCTGATACAGGGACAGTCAGTCTTCTTTTAACTTGAAGTTCATTAACAAAAGCCATGGTATATCAGGGTGTAATCTTACCTTGAAAACAATAGGAAAGAACAATAATGCCTTTTGTTGTCTTTGGATCTCCATTGGTAGTCTCAACAGAGGAAACACTACATTTGACCTCACTTGCAGCACTGTCAGATCAGAATAGCAGGGCTGAGCTTGATTCAGACCTCTGCTGACACTGTCAACTATGCTTTGGTATTACAATGATTACAAATTAGATCGGACTTGGATGCCAGGGATCAAACAGACAAAAGGTTAAACCAGTTTCTGTAGCCCTCAGTAGATAAGGAAAGCTTAGACTGCCCTTTCCTGGTCTCTTCCTCTACCTGCCAGCTCAGTGGGAAATAAGGAACCCATAGTCTGGCACAGCCCTTGCAAACCCTAGCCTTTCACCTTGGAGGTAACAAGACCCTCGCAGGGCATGTCAAAGTGATACTCCAGCCCAGGATAGTGACTGCTCGTCCAAAAGAGCATGAGGTTTTGTGCGGCTAAGGAGTATGAGCTTTGTGATAACCCCTCACTCAGGTGAAGCCTGGAAGGTTTCATGATCAGCGTTCGAGCCAATGAAAAAACATTAAATACCTACTTGATGTGCTATGCATTATGATGAGGTGGAAAGAATGTAACACTCATGGCATTAGTTCCTGAACTGTTTGGTGATCCTGAGTATAATTACCAGGCAGTCTCCGGGATCAGGCGGTTCTTCTGAATATATATTACATTCACTGTCCAATTGCAAAGTAGATCTGATGCTAAATGGGCCCTTGTAATAAAGTGATGCCCTGTTTTTTGAAGCCTTGACCAGTGGAATTCAAACAATCAGAAAAAAAGAAACCATATCCAAAGCAATTCTCTTGTCCTTGGGTAAAAAGGAATAAGAGACTGTGATGTGCTTTCACGTGGGAGCGGTACTGTCTCCATAACTGTAGTGCGGTTGTGTATTGGTTTGGGTTTTTACCTTTGACATTTTCAGTCACCCGGGAAAGAAGTGGTGTCCCAGCTTTGTGAAAACTTTGCTGCTCAGCAGGGAAGTAAAACTCAGCGTTTTACCAAGCAGCAGCTGTTCGGGGAAGAGGTAGGCATTTTTACAGGGAAGATCAGATCTTGCCTACCTTATTAACTGATGTCTCTGAGTGGGAGTCTTGGCTTAGTAAAGGGCACAGGGTCAGGGTCTCAGCACTGTTCTGCTCCCACACAAGCCTTTCTGGATGCTGAGTGGTACGGCTCTGCTCCTGATCCTGGTGGAAGGTGATGAAAGTTTTAGCAGTGATGTTAGCAATTGCAGGACCGGTCTTTACAGTTGCCTGCATATGGGTCAGATCTTCACCTTGTGGGGGTTAATGGAAAGACTATTATCTGCTTCAGTGGGCTCCAGAGCAGGCTCTGGATGAGTGGCAGATCCTTCTCAATAAGTATGCAAGAAATGTTTATCCTTCTGAGAACTCTGACTACAGAACTGGCATTAATTTGCAGGTCAGGACATTTGTTTCCAGCAAAGTGCCTGAACTTGTTTCTTAAAGGATTTTGATTTCTGTAGCACAAAAGGAAAATATTTCATAATCTGTAAATATCCTCAAACATCACACAAGAAAAAGGACTTATTTTGAAAGTATTTTTTCTTTCCCTCTCTCAACTTGGAATAACTTTCCAAAGTACGTGTCCTAAGAGAAATACCTTTTGGTCAGAAGTTGCAAAACAAAAGTGGTGCTTTCCCAACAAGTCAGGGCTGCTTATGCAAATGTTTACCAACATCTGTCTTGAGACCATGTAATCGTTCTCCTGTACTTCCTTAAAAAGATAACAGAAAGGCAGAATGTGGTTTCTCAGTTTTGTGCCTCTGATAACCACTGAAGCCTTTTATCGAAGAAATCCTCTCTTGAAAATAGTTTTTGCTCTATTTTCTATTTAATAGTAAATATTTCAATATTAAGAAGTTCTTACTGGTCTTCTGAACAGACATGCAAGAAGCAATTCTTAGAATGGGTTATCAAAGCACAGACGCTAGCCATCATTTTGGTGTCACAGTAATGAATGGCTGGGGGAAGCAATATAGTCTGAAAGGCTTTCTAAAAGGTAATTTTAGAGTTAGTTGTTTGACAATCTTCAGTTTGTTTTCTGAGTTTGCTGAAAAGTCCTGCTCAACACCTTTGTGAACTGCCTTAAAACAATAAAAGAAGCTTTTAAACTGTGTTTGTTTCTTTGGCATATATGATACTGCCTTCGCCTTCTGATACAACCACTTGGGATGCAGCCTCGGGTTTCCTGTCATACTAGCACCTAGCAGGTTGCCATAGTGACAGACATAAGAAACATTACTTCAGAAATGTTGCTTTATTACAGTTAAAGTGCATTTTGAAGAAGGATCAAATTTCAAGTTACTCCCTGTGTTTTATATAGGAATAAGTAGAATTATTGCCTTCTACTAATAAGAATTAGTTTGAACCTGCCCATCCCCCAGCATACATTCAAAAGTATGTTCCAAGGTACTGTATGTGCCTTCCACTGCTTTTAAGTAAAACAGGCCCGTATGCCTCTCTGTGTCTCTCTCCCAGTAAATGCACAAACACTTTGCTGCTTTGCTGTGTTCAAAACTGCCTCCGCTTTCAGACTGAGAAGTGCTAAGTCACTGCCGCCTCTGACGTGCTGAATCTTTTATTTTTAAAGAGCGTCTCACTTCAGACTCCATCGATTTTGTTCACATTAATGTAGAAGAGACACAGAGGGGGACATCTGGGGAGATTTCTGAAGTATTCCTGACTATGTTACGTTCCAACAAATTAATCAAGTAACAAGCACTTTGTAAGCAGCAGAGCTGTCTAGCAGGCCTGTGCTGAGCAATCTCTCAGATCTAAGATGGGCTTCCCCACGTGAACTCGAAGCCTATGGAGATTCAAGCTGAAAAGCTCATCAGCCATCCTCTCCCCCTGCAGCGCAGGCTCTATCACACAGCTGGGGCAGCCCCGGGGCCATCAGCATCCCACCTCTCCACTGATTAAACCTATCCCCACCATTTTGCCTAGTAAATAAGATTAAAGGATGCGCTGGTGAGGGGGAGGAGCTGGGGCACAGCTTAGAAACAGGTGAATTGAAGGTTTGCGGGAGGAATGTTCAGCCCCCTGCGAGCCTTCCGGCCACAGGGCTCCCCTTCCCAGCAAACACAGGTGAGCCGGTGCCAGGGTCTCCTTTCAGACACGGCCAGCACGTGAAAGGCATTCTTCAATAAAGCGGAAAAGCCTGAAGTATTTCATTTTAGATATTTGAAAATGTACATAAAAGATGATGTACAGTGCTGTACAGGATCTGGTTCTGCTCATCCCCTTGAGAAGCAATTGCATTGCAGTGCACCTGGTGCAGGCATTCATGAGCACAGAGACATGTTAAATCTTCACTTTCTTGAGAGTTATACCTTTTCATTCCCTGGTAAGCATCACTTTCCTGTACACAAGTGATAAGCAGTTAAACCAGTTTGAAAGTGCAATTCATAGCTCATGACAATTGCTGACTGCGCATTTAAAACCCTATTCTGAACCAACCACAAAAAAAGCCCATATTACTCCCATGGCTGATAGTTGTCCTGCCCAGAAGCTCCTTTAGAGAACAGTTGGCAGTTGCTAATGCCATTGTGATTAGTTGATTGACTTCCTAACATGAGAAGACTACAGGACAGAAAGACGCTACTACTTTTTAAACAGAGCTTATATTTATGACTCAGATTTTACAGCTTGTTCTTTGACATCCTTTCTGTTTCTGTAACTCACAGGCAGAAATTGTTTCTTTTGTGGCAGATAGCTGCAAAGGCTAGAGGCAGTATTCACGTCCTAAGCTCTTGTGCATCTAGTTATATTTATGCTAATAGTTTATACTAACAGTATAGTCGCAAAGTAAAATGCTCATTTCAAGCCCATCCAGCACGCTCCTTCCAAAACACAGCATCCAAGTCAGATTCCTTCATAAGAGAATAGCCTTACTGTTCTACCAGCTCCTTCCTTCCCGGCTGCTGTGACCCCTTGTCCCTGGGCTGGGAACTCTAATGAGTTACTCTAAAATTCCCTCAGTGCACCCCATGCCGTGAATGTTAATGGTCTTCCTATTAGGGAGATTAGAATTCTTATTTTACTTCTTGTTTATTCCTTGTTTTTCTACTTAAGCATACGTGACTCTATTTCCATTTATTTAACACAGATCTTCAATTACTGAGACAAGCCACAAGCACTAGCATTGGATGAATTCTCGTCTTGCGTAATGTTATTCTCCTGCCCATCACTTAGTAATTGGGCAATGAGGTAGATTAAAGTGTAATGCTTCAGGTGTGCTGTGACACTAGAGAACAGCAAAAATAATTAACATGGGGAAAACATCCCTATTTTCTTGTCTGGAAAAGATTGAACTTCTCTTCTGTTGAAACTTTAAAAATAAGAGTGAAAATAAGAGCAGAAACCTGGCATGGAGAACTGAAGACCACAGTTTCTTTTTGGCGCAGGCACAGTGGTCGTAGTGGGAAGTGTCTGCAGCTGCGATTGTAGGTGACCATCAGTGGTTCCTCTGGGGGGTGCTCCATGATTTGAACCATTCTGTGGATGAGGTGGACCCAGAGCCTAAAGGCATAATTTGCTGCAGCTTGCGTTAAAGCCTGTGGGAGAAAACCTGTATCAGAAGGAGTTACAGCATCATCTTGCTGCGGAGAGGAAAGGGTTTGGCATTAGGAGAGACGAGGCCAGCTGAGGATCTAACACCTGAGCTTGAGTTAAACTGTGCCCTGGCTTTTCTCAGGTGTGGGAAATGGGCTGAAAGGAAGCAAAATGTGACAGACTTTATGTCTGATGGTGTTCTGCATACCCTCATGCAAACGCCTTTTCTTTCTTTATATCCCTGCATGAAACCACACACTTGTGGTTTGCTGTGTAATTAGTTTTGGTGCTGAGAGAAGACAAGAGAACTTCTTGTTAGATGGATTAAAGGGATCTGTGCTCTGCACCATTTGAGTGACAAGAACCATGTCAGACCAGTCCGCTGTCAGGCAAAAAAAAGTGACAGCGCAGACTGAGCGAGACAAGTTCTCCCACTTACTGAGTGGCAAGAGGCAGGCATCAACTTGCCCGTCAAAGAGCAGCCACAGGTGACTGGGTCAAAACAGCCGGGGCAGAGCCGACAGCAGTCAGTCCTGAAAGCAAGCAGCATGATTCCTCTTTGGCTTAGCTGAAGGTCTCCTGCTGAGACTTGTATCTTCCCACCAGGAGAATCAGAACATGCTTTCAGGTCTAAAAGGGGGAAGGGGAGGAGGCTGGCATCAGCTTTGAACAAGCATTTCCTAGGTTGTAGCCACCCGTTTGGAACAGTGTTTACGTGCAATGAGCGTTAACAGTAATTCTTGGAGAGTCTGGGTCTGTTCAGCCTGGAGAAGAGAAGGCTGAGGGGGATTTCATCAATACCTATAAATATCTGAAGGGCGGATGTCAGGACGATGGGGCCGGACTCTTTTCAGTGGTGCCCAACGCCAGGCCAAGGGGCCACGGGCACAAGCTGGGACACGGGAAGTTCCCCCTGAACATGGGGACAAACCCCTTCCCTGTGCGGGTGCCAGAGCAGGGGCACAGGCTGCCCAGAGAGGCTGTGGGGTCCCTTCCCTGGAGACTTCACCCCCCGCCTGGACGCGGCCCTGTGCCCCTGCTCTGGGGGTGCCTGCTCCAGCAGGGGTGGGACGGGGTGAGTTCCAGGGGTCCCTTCTGACCCCCACCATTCTGGGCTTCTGTGGTTCTGTAAAAGAGGATGGAAAGTAAAATATGATGAGAAAAACAGAGCTCCCCTTTCTTGTGGCACAGTGTCAATGTATCTGAAATCCAGCTTCCAAGTCCACCAGCAGCTGAAGCCAGAATAAGCAACGGGGGAAGGAGTGAGAGATTCCCTTTTAGTTTTCAGTTCCCAAGAGTTCTGCTAACAACAGATGTCGGTACAGCAGATAGCATGGGAGCGCCACAGAGAGGCTGACTATCCACAGGGCTTGTGCTGCTCAGCCCTCTGTAAGTCCCCATGACTGCGGCCAGCTCAGTGATGGTCTACCTGGATTTCTTAATCCTGCTGATTGCATTAAGATTATTGTCTGAAATAGCTGGTTCCAAGCTTCAGACTCTAACAGCATGCCAGCAGCGTCACAATTATTCAAGACCCATATCCTTCAGATAACACAGAAGTAAGCTGGTGAGGAATGACCGCGCTAGATTTGGATTCATAGAATTAATTCCATGCTGGAAAAATCTTCCTGTCCTATGGAAATCTGCCTTTGTTCTAAAATCTGCAAACAAATCAAATCTGCCTATTCTGTCTCTAGCCTGTATAAACATATATACTGTTTAATGCAAATTTTACCGAGCATGAAAACCAATACCTTGAAATTACATGATAAAGAACAGCCCGTGAAATAACGGAGTTTGTTGAACAATTTCATTCCCAGGGTCTGGGAAAGGGACACAGACGCTCTCACCCAGCCACCTGCACCGGCTAGTGCAAAACGGGCCTGGGGCTGGGTGTGGGCACGCAAGCGCTTCCCCCTTCGTCTCGCGCAGTACTAACGCTGCACCTTCCCCGTGGCGTGAGGAGTGTGCCCAGCTCTCTGCAGGGCAGCTCGTGGCGCTCTCTCCCCACGCACGTGTGCAATTACAGGCACACGCTACTATGTCAAATATGCGGCTGTAGCTATAAAAGTATCGACGGTGCTTAGGCTGCAGATGTGCTGTGACTGCATCTGACCATGTGGGCCAGCACCGGCTCAGCGTTACCTCATGTTCTGCAGAGCTTTGTGATCTTTACCTGTTGTGAATCATCTTATACCTGGGCTGTCAGCTCCTCAGGGTAGATAATAATGATGGCAGCATCAGCAAAGCTGCAGTTTAGATGGGTTCATGTGTGGCTGAAAGATGTGTGCCAAAGCAACGGTGAAACGGTCGTGAAACGTCTAAGGAGTAATAGGGCGAAAAGGGCAAAGAAAGCGATTTAAGTGCTCGGGAGAAGAATGAACAGCTGTGTAATACTGATGCAGGAGATGAGGAAATAAATCATTTGGTGATGATCAGCAAAATAATGGCATGAAAATAACCAGCAGGGTGACCACAAAACCAGACATGTGCAGAGGGTGAGGCTCAACATAGCAGCATCACAGCCATTTGATCAATAGTAAGAGTGCTGAAGTTGAGAATTGCATGCAAAGCTGTCAGGGCACATATAAGCCGTAAAATCTACAGTCTCTGGTTACAAAGTGACAATTGTCTTTTTTTTTTTTTTTTCTTTTTTTTTTTTGCACCTTACTCTATGACTGTGAAATGCGGACAAGTTAATACAAGAACATCAGAGGAACTAGAAATCATTAATCAACAATACCTCCAAGCTATTATGCTTATAAGTGTCAAGACAAAATCATGAGTAATGATTTTCTGCAATAGATTTTCACAAATTGTTTTAAAAAAATACTTAGAAAAATATCAGCTTTTCTGGACTGCACTTTTTTCCTAGCTGAAAGAAACAAATATATTAAAATATATTATACCACAGTGATATTTTAATGGACAGATATAAAATGCTAAAAAGGGATGGAAGATCTAGGAAGAAGATCTTGTCTATAGTGTCTCAGAGCTCAACAGCAGCAACAACTCAGTATGGCACCCTGAGAATGACTTTCACACGTTGGCTACAAACCAGAGAAGAGCTTCTGCATTCATTTGCCGTGTCGGGAAGCAGCCTGAAAATGAACAGTCAGACTTTTTGGGTGTCTTGCAATTCACAGAAGCCTTTGAAAAACTGAAATTCATGACAGACAACCGCCACTAGAACGTCTTCTTTTTCGTGCATTCTCAGTGCTTTGGGGTGTCTCTAACTTAAGAACATCTTTCAGCTTTTCTGGCCAGGAACTCTAACTGAAGGCATGCACGCATATGATATTTTCCTGTCACTTAGGGTATTTGCAATATGATGGATGAACATTCAATGCTTTGAATACATCCTGCTTCTGTTACGTCCTTTTTATCATCTAAAAATAGAACTTCTTATTAAAATTTTCCACACCAGGTATTTCTTCACTGCATTTGAGATGAACAAACACCTCAGGAGAAATAGTATCAGCATGAAAGGTCAAAGCGGTTGCTCAGTAAAATGTCTTTAAAAAATCTTAAAAAAAATTGAGATAGGACAGACAAACTTTTCAAAACTCAAATAACTGGGAAATTTTCAGCCCACTTCAATCAAATGATCTTACATTTACATTATCACCTGAAAGAAAACTTAGCTATTAGCGTTCTGTGAGTTTCAAAGCCTGCATTTTATACTCTTAAAACTGAGAAGGAAAAGGGAAAGCTGGGTGCAGTCTTTCGTGAAGAGGCGACCGCGCGTGCCCAGCGGGTTTGGAGACGGGGCGGTGGCTGCCCGCTGCCGGTGCCCCCCGCGGCAGCGCCGTCGCCCAGGGCACGGGCCGGCAGCCGCAGCCTGACCCCGGCGGGAGCCCGGGGCAGCAGACGTGCTGCTGTCTGGCACAGAAGGCGTGGGCACAGTGCGGGCAGCGGCCAGCTCCCTCCCACGAGAAGGCCTTTGCCAGCCAGGCACCCCAACGGCCCCTTCCGTGTGTTCCTCTCTGGGAAAGGTCACTCCTTCACGCCATACCGCCGTCAAGGAGCGCACGTCCTTATCTTGACATTAAAGAAATAGATTTAATTGTCAGTCCTCTTAAGCAAGCGTTTAATTCCGTTCTGTGGGGACTAAAGACACTCTTAAATAATTGAGCGGCTAAGAGATTGGTTATTTCTGTTTTCATTGCCCATATTGATTTAAGTGTAGTTAATCCTTTCAAATACCCATGTCACACAGGGCCTGATGGCTCTCTTTAGGGCAATATTGTTCCTCTGGCTAGATTATTTGACATCAAGCATTGTAATGTCACAATAAATCCTTCATGTGGGCTGTTCTTTTCAAAGAGAAGTACCAGATGGGGACTTTGCCTCTTACATTAAACTCTTGGTTTTACTAGTCAGAAGTTGGGCTTGTGAATAATTTTCATTAAATTTTCTTTTGTGCCTCATAAAAGCTACCTCTGCAGCAGTGACATTAAATAATAAGAAGCCCAATTAAACAGGCATGTGGACATAAAACAAACCAAGGTGTTCCCCTCACTGCAAATTAAATATAGTTGTGTGTAAAATAATCTCATTTGGGATATAACCCAATACAGAGCTTGTGGAATGGTTTTTACAGACAGAAGTGGGGATGGCTGAAGCCAAGAGCCAACAGACATGTTTTACAAGTCATTGCAACTTTTCTTACTTCTAGTTGAGTCCTAAATCTGTCTGTCTACCTTGAGCTCCATCCAATTAGTTGAGTGATAACTCCACTTGTTACTTAGAAATGGATCCAAATGGACCCAATAAATATCTGTTCTCTGAAACTTCCCTTGGTTAATGCAATCGTCTTTGTTACTTCCTTTACTGTGCTTTTCATCACCACAGAGCCTTTAGAATAACTCTGGCATTAGGTGACAGAGGAGAAGGGAAAGGCAGAGTAATGCATGGATTTCCCTTCAAGCAGATCTTACACCTTCGCCCATGCTGTTCACATGGATGACTGCTCTGTGAAAGAGTTTTTAACATTTTTGCTTTGCTTGTCTGGTCTTTGCTTTGGTATTAATTGCATGTACTGTCCCTCAGGGGTCCATACTGGGACCAGTGTGTTTAGTACCTTCATCAATCAATGACATAGATAGTGGGATCATGTCCACCTTCAGCAGGTTTGCAGATGACACCAAGCTGAGCGGTGCAGTTGACACACCTGAAGGACGGGTTGTCATCCAGAGAGACCTGGACAAGCTGGAAAGGTGGGCCTCTGAGAACCTCATGAGGTTCAACAAGGCCAGGTGCAAGGCCCTGCACCAGGGTTGGGACAACTGCTGACACCAATAGAGGCTGCGGGATGAAAAGACTGAGAGCAGCCCTGCCGAGAAGGACTTGGGGGTGCATGTCAAAAGAAGCACAGCCAGCAGGGCGAGGGAGGGGATTCTGCCCCTCTACTCTGCTGTGGTGACACCTCACCTGGAGTACTGCGTCCAGCTCTGGGCTCCTCAGCACAGAAAGGTCATGGACCTGTTGGAGCGAGTCTAGAGGAAGGTCACAAAAAAAGATCCGAGGGCTGGAGCCCCTCTGCTGTGAGGACGGGCTGGGAGAGTTGGGGTTGTTCAGCCTGGAGAAGAGAAGGCTGCGGGGAGACCTTACTGCAGCCTTTTAGTACTTAAAGAGGGACTACAGGAAAGATGGGGACAAACTTTTCGGCAAGGCCTATTGTGACAGGACAAGGGGTGATAGTTTTAAACTAAAGGAGGGTAGATTTAAGACTGGATATAAGGGAAAAATTTTTTATAATGAGGGTGGTGAAACACTGGCACAGGTTGCCCAGAGAGGTGGTGGAGGCCCCATCCCTAGAAACATTCAAGGTCAGGTTGGACTGGGCTCTGAGCAACCTGATCTAGTTGAAGATGTCCCTGCTCACTGCAAGGGGCTTGGACTGGATGACCTCTAAAGGTCCCTCCCAACCCAGAGCATTCCGTGTTCCATGACTGCCTGTTTTCCTTCTTTGGTTTAGACTTATTTTGAGACTACTTAATGGTCAACAGGTAAAGAGCCTGCACGGTACTTCTTTGACTCTGTCTCCAGAGAGTTTACTGTCTAAATACAGAAAGTAATAGCAGGAATCACAGAATCACACAACATGGAGGCTAAAAGCACCTCTGGAGATCATGTAGTCCAACCCCTCTGCTCAAGCAAGACCAGCTAAAGCAGGTTGTCCAAGACTGCGCCTAACTGGGTTTTGATTATCTCCAGGGATGCAGACTGCAACCCCTCTGGGCAGCCCACTCCAGTGCTCAGCCAGACTCACCATTTTTTCTTATGTTTAAATGGAATTTCCTGTATTTCAGCTTAGGCCCGTTGTCTCTTGTCCCTTCATTGGATGCATCTTCATTGCACCTTCCCATGTGTTTATACAAATGTGTATAAGATCCACCTGAGACTTCTCTTTTCAGGCTAAACAGTCCCAGCTCTCTCAGCCTCTCCACATATGTCGGATGCTCCAGTCCCTTAATTATCTTCATAGACCTTTGCTGGACTTGCTTCAGTATCATGTTTCATTTATGATATTCATTCAGTTTTATGAAACATTTATGTTTCTTGTACTGCAGAACCCAAAACTGGGCACAGCACTCTAGACGTGGTCTCACCAATGCTAAGTAAAGGGAAATAATCACATCCCTTAGAGTGAGGGCGAAAGGCTCTGATACACAGACGGCAGAACCACCGCAAATGTCATGGTGTAATTGTGAACCTCTCCTCCTGAGTTACATTTAGATCGTTTTAATGGTAGCGAGGAATATAGCTAGAAAGAAGAAAAGTTTGATTCTTTAAAGATTGAAGACCTGGTTCAGACCTCCTTTGTGAGCACTGTGGAAAGCAACTTCAACATACTGCGACCCATGAGCCAGTACTTGGGAATCTGCACGTCACATCTACTAAACGGGAACATTCAAAGTCAATGAAAATATTTAAATTCAATCTTCTTATTTAACAATTAGTGCATAATTCTTTTTTTTTCTAAGGCCAGTGGAATCAAAGAGGGTCAGTTTCCTCACTGGTTTAAGCCTTCTTTCCAGCCTGTTTTCTTGGGTTTTTGCAAATCCCTGTACAAATGTTCCCCGATAGTGCTGCTTCCTGGGTGTATTCCTCTGTGGGGGTGTGACTGCAAACAGATCCTTCTCCAGGGTCTCCGTTTACATTCACCAGTCTGTAGCGCTTGTTTCTGTTGCATTGATAATCACTTAAAATGGAACGTTGAAATCCTTTATTTTACCTGAGTACTAATGTACTTCATCAGCTCCAGCGGGAGCCCTGGAAGTTTGTTGACAGCCTTTCTGCTTCCAGGATATTTTGCATCCATTATTTTCCCATGTTAGCTATTTCTGAGTGAGCTGTGTTCCCTGGCTATGACCCATATCTTAAACTTTTCTGTCCATGAACAGGCTGGGCTATCGAGATGCAAGAACGGCTGCAAGTAGGTGAGCTCAGCGGTGGGCAAGATTTATGGTATTTTTCCTTCCTGTGGTGATTTTACTGTGAGCTGCATTGTGCAGGTAAGAAGCAGCAGCATGACAACTCGGAGAGATGCAGCCATTATGTACCTTTTCATGCCACAAACAGAAAGGCATTCAATTATCAGCACTTCAGATGTCTAGATAGCCATGAAGCAGTTGAATATGTTTCCGGTACTAATTATTTTAGCAGTCTGATCAAAACCATCTATACTGCTGATTCAGTATGTATTCAGAATGCATTTACTGCCTTTTCCTGCCTGTTGATATAACCCAGAATTTACCACGATGTTCACAGTGTATTTTACATGTACTACACCACATTTCTGAACAGCAGGCAAGCTGCACATGGGTGGGTGGTTGCTGGTGTAGCTTTCTGCTGAGTGAGGTCCAAGGCCGGCTGATTCCAGGCAGCTCAGAGCCCAGCAATTCCCCTGGCAGGGCTTTCTGCAGGGAGGAGTTCCAGAGCGGTGGGCACATTGCCCTCCACCTCGGACGCACCTCTGGGACCGCCTCTCCCCTCCCTCCACCCCAAAGGGAAAGGTCCATTCTGTACTACAACACTATTTCTGCCTGGCTCTTTCTAACTTGTTTTTAAAGCATTGGCAAATTCTCACACCTCGCCCTCCACGCCAGAAGTGTCCAGGGTGTGGGTGTACCAGCCTGCCCTGCCTCCTACGACCGCTTGCTGTTTCCACAGATCACGAGCACAACTTTATGCTGCCCAGTTAAATGGTTAGTGTCATGGAGGGATGCACTCAGGAAGCACAGCATGACTTTCTGATGCCACTGCGGCAGCGGGGGACAGGGCTAACAGCAGGATTAACCGGCCACAGTGCTCGTCTCACTAACTAGTGGGTACAGGCTGCTGCCATTTTCCTCTGGATTGATTTTATCTGAATGTAAGGTAATGTTTCTGTGGGCATTCTTGATAATTAGCCAAGAGCTGTTAAGTCCCAGTCAGTTCAGCTGACATGGCTCTCTCCTTTGCTAATTTAAGTTTTATCACAGCATTGCTTTGGAAGCAGCAATAGCAGGACCAGGGCTCATGGATTTCAATCTGTACTATGTGGAGTGGGTCACTCTAATATTAAGGATCTTGATGCTACCTGCACCAGCAACCTTTATATTAACCAAGGAAAAATTATTTTTTATTTATTAATAAGAAATTCTGCTTTTATTGCTGCTTTTCTAGTAACCAGATGTGTATTTGAATTTCCTGAGTTTAATGCATCATCTGGCTGAAGCATCTGGATCCACCTCATTGTGTAGCCTTTACTGACAGAAAATATTTTGGACTCTCAGCTAAAAGGAAACAGAGAGAATCAGCTGGTGGTGTTCAGCATGCTCCAGAGCCCATTGGATTGTCCTCAACAACTGTGCTAAGCTGATCTGAAGCAGAGGGAGCTGGTAGCCCTGCAAGATACCGGAGCTCCTTTCTCACCCCAGCTCAGGCAGAACGCTGTTTTTCTACACCTCTGAGCAGTGAATTCTCACTTAGGCTCACTCAGGAGGCAGAAATGTTTCTGTGTACGGAACTGGAAGCCACTGGTAAAGCCTGCAAGAACGATGGGCTCACATTTCTGCGGACACCTACCAAAACAAAACCTGTATTTGTAGCTGCAGATGGATGTCTTTTCCTTTATCCTCACAACAGTGAGTATTGAGCAGTAGGAAAACTCTTGCAGCAGTGTTTTTTATTGTTTTGATGTATCTGGGCCTGTCATTGGTGCACAACCTCCATGGAAAAGGTCCCTCCCTTTTCTGCCATTTGAATGATGTTTCCCTTCAGGGGTGTTCTCTGGAAAGTCAAATTATGTGTTCTGTGTGGTGTAGCGTACAATGAATGCCTTGAGCTCCTCCCCTTAAGCAAGCTGAACAATCCCTGCAGACCCATGCAGGCATCACAGACCTATTCTTAATATTCCAGAAGTGACTTTCACAACTGGTCTGGTTACATGGTATGTTGTGTGATAGCATTCTTCATCTGAGGGAAGAATGCACTGCTGAGTGGTCAGACAGCGCAGGTACAGAAAAAGCCACCCTCAGTGGCAGAGCAGAGCACCTTGAGCTGATTTCGCTGAATGCCCTAATGTCAGTACATGCATGGAGAAGACCTGCTGTGATCGTTCAGTGCCCTAAATTAATGTGCTGAACTGGTCAGTGAGCAGAGACGTACCTTGAAGGTGATGCGATAGTCGAGGTGGACAGTTGTTGGCTGAGATGGAGTCAGGAGCTCAACCTTGTCTGGAAACCTTCTCGGCATGGATGAAACTTCCACAGGCATATCGCACTGGATTCCTGCGTTTCTTCCACGGTGTGACTAACGCATACATTTTTTACGGAATCCGGAACGTCACATGGTTTATTCTTTTAGCACAGCACTGCATTTTCACTCTCGATTGCACAAGACAGACACCGTTTCCTTTCTTTCCCAGTTTTGCTGTTACTTTGAGGGCTGAGGGTTATTTTCAGGATTACCGTCAGATGCAGGATTAAGTCAGATTTAATATTTGAAAGGTATAAAGTGGTGTCCAGAGATACATGGAGGTCTTCAAGGAAGAGAGCAGCAGGAAAGGAAGGATGCTTCATACAGTGGAACTAGTTCCTAAGAGTTCCACAGTGAAGTACAGTCTGCCCTTGTATTGGCTTTTCTGCATGGGAAGCGGACATTGGACCTGGGTACGTGGTACTCTGCAACCCCAGCTTTTCAAACGTAAACTCAGTGGTGGATATACAGAACTCTGCCAACAACAGAAAGGTTCCTGGGTGAGTGCGCAAGCCGGACTGCGAGCCTTGGTGCAGCCCGCGGCTTTGCTCACATCAGCCCTCTCTTAGCATCGCTGCATTAGCTCTCGCTTTCCTGCCTCGCACAGACTGCTGGCGCACTTTGAACGTTGTTCTCACGCTACCAACATTCAGAATAAAAATATTATCTCCTTCTTCAGCAGGAGCAGCTTCCATTCCCATGTGTTAGTGAGGTTAAAATCTGTTCCCTCTAGATTGTTACTCGTGTGTCACGGCTGCGCAAAAACGTGTTGGAAAACCAAGCAGAAAAGGAAACTCTGCAAACCCAAGTAAGTATGTATTTTAGACTTTGTTTTTGTGTGCAAGGGTACAGATACTCATTGCACTAGTAGGTTACACCAGGTCGGTTTCCCAGTTGTTCACTGGATAGTTTGCATAAAGACTCGATGTCTATTACTTGTCTGCTCGGGGTATTTACAGCATAGCAGTATGCGCAATGCTTTTTTTTTTTTAACATCTTGATTGCCATTCTTCCATTATCTTGCCACAGAGCTGCCCTAAGCTCTTTCTGGGTGGTCATAACAGATCTAGGATCTGCAGCAAGGCACAGATAAATGCGCGGTTCTGTTCAGCCTTTCTAACGTACATTTGATGACTTTTTTTCACAGTTAATTTTAAGAAATACATGTTACTGTCAAATCCTGTCCTTATTAAGTAAGAGTTTACATATTTGGTGCATTTTTAAATGACATTTTAAAGAAGTTTTCTTAAGATTATAATGGAGACAGTCTGTCAAGAGTGCAGCGAGCAGCAGCGAAGGGGAGCATTCCAACGGCATTACCGAGGCCCTCTGCAGCCGCACACCCAGCATGCAGGCTTTGCTTCGTTATGCCTAGAGGTGTAAGAATAGCTGTGAACAGCTAATAAGAATCAATGCTATTGGAGACATCTGTTTCAGTTTTCATTTTTCAGTGTTATTAGTGCTTATTGGTACAAGGCTCAGGAATGCAGCCAATCCCTTTGAAGTGAAGTGTATTGTAAGGCTAGAGGCATTGTGAGCCTTGTTGATGACCCTGTGTGTAACCTTTCAATTAAACATCTGTAATGCACGGAATGAGAGAAGACGTCCTTAAAAGAGCGTACTGGTATACTGAAAACCACGTTGCTGGCATTTTAGTATTCATTTTGGATTTTATAAAATAATCTCCAACCAAATAACAGGTTCTTCGATTTTTCAAGATTTTTTAGCTTAAAAAAAAAATAATCTGTGGCTCTGGTCATCTGAATATGCCACTGTTCTTTTTGTTATTAATATATAATAAAAATCCTTAATCCGTGCACAGCAAAAGTCACCAGAGAAAGGATGGCTGTTTTCCCTAAACCTAGAAAATAAGACCGAGACCAGCGAGAGCTGAAGTCAGCTGCCAGCTATGTCCTGTTTTCCTCCAAAAACCTGTCCTCATCACATGCACCTACAACAAAAGCCGGGATCAGGAGGACAATCTGATTTGTCAATAAATTGATCTGCATAAACTCTGCAGATCAGAGTGAGGTTTTCAGGGAGGCATTTTGCTGTTCCCAAGGAGGTCAATGCAGCCTTGGGAGAATCCTGTCACCGGTCAGGCTCGGAGGGGCAGCACAGGATGGTCTGGTGGTCCTGCATGTGCGGTGCTCTCCGGAGGCACCTCAGTGCAGAGACTGGGTCGATTAACGAGATCGTCCCAAATGCAATGGTAACGGAGTGTGGGGAAAGTTGAGAGAGAGGAGCTCCCGCTATTTTGAAGTCAGAGCTAGCACATGTTAAACCCATACGTGGGAACAGTTTTTGAGCCCCTCTGGCATTCTGATAAAGCAATTCCTAACACCACGTAGAGAACCTTGTGAAAGGTACTTTTGTCAAGACACAGATGAGTGTATCAATCTGCCAGGTGGTTCATGCTGGGTGACAGGTGGTCGCTGCTCACTCACGGAGGAGAGCACAAAGTTTTGCTAGTCCTTTGCACAGATCTAGCAAGTGCCTTTTGGCATTTACCTTACCATGAAATGATGCAAGTCCTCCCTCTTAATTGCCTTGAGAGAGAGCAAGTGGCAGCGCCTGCCCACTTTTCCCGCATGGTGTATCTGGGCCGTGGAGGAAGCTGGCATTCAAATGGCACGATCCGACCCCGGTACCTGGCACGTCGTAGTTAAAGAGACCTAGTGCGACTGAATGCAGTATTGTCAAGTAAATGTAGATGAACAGAACTGGAAACAGCCTTATGGCATGAGACAAAGCGGTACAGCAGGTGAACGATGGCAGTGGTACCTTCACCACTGTTCTCTGCCTCTCATTAGCAGTGGGGATGATCAGCTCGGGTTTTTCAACAACTGGTGTGAAGTCTGAACTCATCAACTTGATTTTTTTCATAGAGTGATTGTTACAATTATTTAGTTGTACTTAAATGGAAAGAGTTTAGCAAGAATCAAAACGTAATAAAAATGGGCCAAGAGGGAGATGAGAAAAGTGGCAGAAGTTAGCTGGCCTCAGAGATGAGATGTTACAGCCTACACGTAAGTGGGACAGGAATTACTTAGGATTGTAAAAGCAGGAATGATGGAAGGAATGAATAATGGCAAACCTTGGGCTGGCAGTGAACTCTGCTGGGCTGTGAGAAAGTCCATAAGCAAAGGGTGGAGTACATCACTAAGGACATTTGAATCAACTAGAACAAGGTAGAGTAGAAAGTGTCTTCTGAAACAAACACCTTAGTCCTTTGGGGTGAGATACAAGATGTTACAATGCCAATAAGTCCAACCTGTGTTTTAGAATAAGCCGCCAACTTTGCTGTTGGGACATAGCTTGGCCGCAGCTGTAAAGAGGACAAAAAGAGTGGCTTTGGGGCTGTCAGACGTATGCAGGCAAGGTATGACAAACCGGCTCCAGAAACTGGCCATGAGACTGTGAAGGTCTCCTGTGGTGAAGCAGCAAACTGATGCGTGTAGGGGCACCACCAGGGTGTCAAGGTTTTTTTGCTAAGTAGGGCCTTTGGGGAGACATTTACAGAAGAAAGCAGATGATCTGAGCAGAGGCTGAGGAGTGGTACCAGCTGGATCTGCCTGCGGTGCCCTGAAGGCAAGCATCCTCAGGTCTCAGGCCTGTGGGTGTTGTAGCTCATTTCAGTTTTCTGCAACGTTTACCTAACTGTGAGAGCATGTGAGCAGCGCCAGATCTGTTCTCTACTCTCAACTTTAGCCAAGAAACACATCTTTTCTGACGCCTGAAGTTAGCCTGGGACATGACACAATGCAGCACCCATCTTCAAAGCTCTAGTTAAGAATGTCACGCCTGCATTACATTGCACTCATGCTATTTGAGATGGACATGGACACTTCCATTGCGTTAAACGCCACCTTCTGTCACCGTTGTGTGCACAGGCTCCTTCTGAGGCCAGTCTCTTAGTCCCAGTCTGCAAAAGCCTCTGGCAGATGACTGCACGATGCCGTACAGGGACAGCTTCGGTGATCATCGATAGTGTAGACTTACATTCACCCTGCAGCTTCTGTCAGAAAAGTGACAGACACTATGGGAAACCGAGGCGCGTTTGAAGGACCTTGCTCTCAAAAGGAGAGTAATTCACTGAATAAAATTATATATGTGCACAATATTGCCTGACCCCCTCCCACCCTTGTTTAAAGCAATAGGATCAATATCAGTGCTTACATAAACCCATTAACTTAATAAAATTCATGGAAGCGGACAAATGGAAAAAGTTAAAAATTACTTTTAGTGGCTCCCTATGGGTTTCAGGTAGCAAGACTGTCGGCACTGTTGAAGGCCACGCTTGCAAAATTCGGACGTGTTTGCTTGCCTGTACGAATGTGTGCACTGTAGAAAATGCTAGCAGCTACAGGGAAAAAGGTAACAGGACTCTGTTTGGGTGGGGAGCCTTTGATGCTGAAACCAAGTTTGATGTGAAAGATCTTTAACAAAAGTGGATTTTTGAAAGGGTTGTTGGCTGGGTGGCTTTATTCACAGAAAATGGGTTGGGAGAGCAAATGAAAACTGCTGAGTCCTTACGGTGCTTTCCAGCACGGTTCATCGAAAGGAAGAACAGTGCATTCTTTATCATTTGCACACGTCACCAGTGAGAAAAAAAAATTAAGCTGAAACCACAATAACAATGGCAATTTTTAAAGAAACAAAACAGCCCTGATTATTTATTTATTTATTTATATATGTAGGAACATAGCCCATATTATAACATCGTGGCACCAGGAGTGGAAGCATTTCTTGTTCTAATAACAATAACAGATGTTGCTGAAAACAAAATTTTGCTCAAAGACTCAACTGAGAACATTTTGTTGTGACAGAATGGAAATATACAGTAGGAGCTGTAAACGTTTCTTAACGGCTCATTGCATTCAGATTTCTTCAGAGAAGATGCAGACATGATGAGAAACAAACTGGAAATCTGTGTCCTTCATCAATAACAGAATGAACAATAACAGAATAAACAATCAAACCAGGAAAATGTAATTCTTAAGGGGAGAATGGTGCAAACTGGAGCACCGTTTGTAGAAATACTTGGAAATTTTTCACCCAATTTCTGAAAAATGTTTAGTAGCTTCTAGTCTTCCAAAGTACTGGAACATCTATGTCCTTTTATCTTGTCAGGGACACCCTTTCTGTGGTGTTTTTACAGAAAGTTACTAATTGCTACTTTAATTTTGTCTAATTTTTTGATCAGCTGTGGCTCAAATTTCTACATTATATATCTGTGTTTGCTGAGATGGGAATAAGGTGAGTACCCGGTGACTATTCTGCACTGGATGGACAAAATAGCATGCAGATTCAGTTAGAGCTATACAACAGCACAGAAAGCATTTCTATCGTGCTGCAGAAATAGAGATTTGTTTAGCAGTTGTCCCTATTCAGTGCGCGCTTGCAGGAACCCTTGAGTAGCAGCAATAGCAACAAATCAAGTAAAGCTACCAAGGGAATTTTTCTTCATATGGAAGGAGTAATCTATGACTTTTTTTAATCTTCTAGACACCGCTGAATTGTTGTTTCCCAGTACCGAGAGCAAGGATATGCTTTCAGCCAGGAACATTTTTCGCTAATAATCCATGTAAGAATGCACTTACATTTTCTTCACCTGATGACTAGTTACAAAGAAACAAGGTGGCACATTGGGACGGTGGATAGAAATGTGGAACAAAGAAAACTAGCCCACCGTGAAAGTGGAAATAAGAAAACTGCACATTCCTATGCCTGGGGCTTCTTCGCACCTCAGTATCCTTAATTATGTTCCAGGGTTTTTTGGCATTCCTTCTATTTGCATTTAGATCTTTCATCAGGAAGTTAATGTTCTCAGAGCAAGTAAGATCTCAAACCCCATAAATCCTGATGTTTAATACGTTAACGATATAGAGATAAGTATTTAATTTTACTTCATGCATGACAGAGAAGCCAATGACAAATAGCACTGAGTAATATTTATGAGTTCCATGCCTGAAGGAATAATAAGCACCTTAAATTATTGTAAATTCTGACAAGGCACATACATTGAAGACTTTATAAAACTTTATACTTTATGCATGTAACTACAACACCGCTCTTCTCCCTGCCACAGTTCAGCTCCTGATACTTCCAGCTGTTGTGATCGCAGAGCAGTATCTGCCCAGGCTGAAACAGCCTGCGGGAATGCCCCTGACTGCCCTGCGTCACCCTGCTCTAGCCTGCAGATCCCAGCTGTGTTCTGAGACGTGCCGTGGGGTGGGCAACAGGGAAACCTGCCAGAGTGCTATGGAAGTAACATGAGGTTATTACATGGCCACCGTGGCTGGAAACAAAATAGGGTGGTTCTTTCCTTCTTTTCTTTCACTATTGGTATATTAACGTTCCATGTTCTGCATCCCCCCCTCTGGAACACAGTTTGCAATCCTCTCCCACCTACAACACCAAGACAGGTTCCTTTACCAGGGAGCTGAGCTTGTCTTCTAGGAGTGTCCAGGAAGCATCTAGCACCTAGTTTTAGGAAACTTCAAATTCCTATACATTTCCTTTAAAGCTAATCAAACAAAGACCTGGTAGAGCATTTCTATGCATCGCTAACTATTCATCTTCCTGAGTTTCTCAAGGTTTAGCTGCAGTCGACTGTGGTGCTTGAAATGGGCCGACTGGGCTGGTGAACATCTCGCTTGCTGAATGACCTTATGCATCCATGAGCACAGTAGCAATTTCTGCAAGCATCTTAGAACAGTTCAGCAATGAAGAACGAAGAGCTACAGGAACAGAAGACGGACTATAGCAAAGGAAATCTATAGGAAGCCACTTAATTTCTTGGATTTTCAAGTGCACCTTATAACTGGATTAAAAAGAACAGTCACGAATGTACATGAAGGTACCAATTCCTCTGTCTGTATTTGGCGCTGAGAGCGGTGGCAAACTGAAGCTGCCTTGGTAGGCAAGGACATATTTAGAGATACTAATGAGAGAGGGTGACAACCTTGTGCAAAATGACACAGTTGCCAACTGCTATCAGTACCACTAGCTATACACTGCAAGTCTTAAAAGATGCTTTCAATGTACTGTTCAAAGACCATTGTAATAAGGGGTCGCTGCCAGAATGAGTGGAAGTAACCTGCTGCATGAATAGAAATGGGTTTTTCCTCTGCTCAAAAAAAAAAAAAAAAAAGGCAGGGGAACAGCAGAGAATTGGCTACTTTAACTCAAATAGTTTTTCTTTGAAATACATGTAGAGCAGCAGCAATGGTTGGCACATAAACGGGCACAACTGTGTGACTGGGTTTCATGACATCATTTAACCGAGCATGATGAAATGAAAGGGGGTAGGAGGTGGGAATTTTCCTGTCTGGAGTCATGTTTAGGCTGGTAAAGAGGTAGTTCCCTCGTCTCTAAATACCACGTCTGACCACCCACCCTTTGTAGCACTGCACCGCATCGGTGCGACCCCTGCGCAGCCCGCAGACTCTGCACAGACCGACGTACACGGCCTGTGCACTGGAATGCTCACCTCTGCCTGCAGAATTTGTGCTGGCAGGAAGTGTAGGAGCAGAACTAGTGTCCCAGTCCTGCTTGGCAGGACTCCCTCCTCCCCCCCTTCATAGTAAAATCAAACTGCTTGTTGAAAAAAAAAAATAAAAAATTAAACAAACCTTAAAAAAGCCCACAACAATTCCCCAAAGCGAGCGTCCTTTTTCCTCTTTTCCTTAAGGCCAATTTACACAACCTATACCTTGGATGGGACCTCTTCCAACAGAAGCTGAGTTTTGTTTTTACTCCGTTAATCAGGCGTGGCAGGAAACTGTTACCAGTTGTGCACAATGCATCTAGTTTCTTCCCTTCTCTGTTCCAAATGTGCTTGGATTTATTAAGGTACAGAAGACTTTGAGAAATGCGATGTTGTGGGCTTGCCAAAATAAACCACAAGCGATGATGAAGCAATAATGTATTTAACAAAGTGTCATGGAAAAGACAAGCTGCAAAATCTATTTGCTGGGCTGCTATCTACACTTTACTGTCTGCAGCTGCATAAAACAGAATATGTGTGTTTACTGAGTACTCTATACACACAGGACTGCTGCATGAATTCACCCAAGTTCATGTGCTTCACCCAGATTCTGATCTTGGCCACAGTTCCTTAAATCCTGGTACCAACTGATAAAAATATGTTGGGTAGAGAAATCTTTGGTCACATCCACCCTGTGGTAACAGCAACAAATTATTCTTGCCAATACCTTTAGGAAAGACCTTGTGAGCAAGATGTGGCCACCCAGGGAAAAAAAAAAAACCTTGAAATCTTCAAATGCCAGTTCAGACACTAGGACACGACTGGACTGTCAGAAGTGGCGTCTCCAGGAGATGCCTCCCTGTAGGCGTTGTGTTCACTTACTACGGGTATAACAGTCGCAGTGATGGATGCTCTAACGTTTACATTTGAATAGGCAATGGGACTCACAACTGTTATTTTTAGAGCATTTTTCTGGACTCTAGTTTTGTCTTATCACAGCACAATGCTTAGAGGGAAGCAAGAATTGGTACTAAAAGTAGAAAGATACAAAACGTTTGACTCTTGCAGGAGAAGAGACAGCAAGTGTTTTCTACTCTGTCATGTAACAGGTGCCTGAGTGTCTTGGTTTGCCCCTGCCTTGCGTCAGACATATGCATAAAACATCTATGACACCTGGTTAAAAACGTGATTTCAGTTATGCTAGGCCTCAAGGCTGTAAACTGCACTTGCAAAAGAATCCTAGGTTGTGTCATTTAATTCTCCTTTTGATTTCCTGTATCCTTTTTTTGGCTATCTATCTGTTCCAAAGTAAGATACTGAACTTCACTGAGGGGCGACCTCATCGTGCTCTGCACCTTCCTGAGGAGGGAACATGGAGGGTGGGGGGGCGCTGATCTCTTCTGCCTGGGACCCAGTGACACGATGCGTGGGAATGGCTAAAAGCTGCGCCGGGGAGGTTTAGACTGGACTTGAGGAAGCATTGCTTTACTCAGGGGGCGGCCAAACACTGGAACAGCCTTCCTGGAGGGGTGGTCAATGCCCCATGCTTAATATCATGCTTTAACTTCTGGTGATCCCTGAAGTGGTCAGGTGGTTGGACTAGATGATCCTTGTACATCCCTTCCAACTGAAATGTCTATTCTATTCTATTCTATTCTATTCTATTCTATTCTATTCTATTCTATTCTATTCTATTCTATTCTATTCTATTCTATTCTATTCTATTCTATTCTATTCTATTCTATTCCGTTCTCCGCTAGGAAGAGGACCCTCCCTCTGCCCGCACTGCACGGGACTGTGCCACTGTGTGTAACGCTGTGCTAAGGGGCCACAGGGGCGGATTTCAGAACTAGCCGTGAGGGCTGCACATGGTGCCAGGGCTTTTGCGGGGTCTGGGGCCTCCAGACTCTGCCATGCACAACACTGCTGGTGACGTCTAGACACCATCACTGTGCCTGCTAGCTGCTTCCTGGGGAAAGCCGTCGTGTCCCTGCAGCCGCATGCGCCGTGCCTCCTGCCAGCACTGGTAGTGCCACCCCACTGCTGGAACCCAGGAACCAAGTTTCTAGAGGGAGGTGATGATACCCGGGTCACGTTGGCACAGGTCCTTGTAATGTTGATGCACAGGGGCACAGTGAGACACGGTTCACAGCTCCCTTTGGATAGCGCTGTGGGATGCACAGCGCAGCAGGGATTTGAGGGGCTGGGCTGAGGAAAGCGAGGAGGACCCGTTATTGAGCCGGACTGGTTAATGTCGCAGTGTGTGCTGGCTGCTGGGCTGACACAGCAGCAAACCCAGCCTCTCCTCTCTGCCTGTTGATTTATTTCTGCACTTGACATCTTCCCTTTCAAGACTGGCTTTCTAAATATCAGATATAAATATAAGTATCTAATCCTATTAATGTATTTTTAATTCTATTTATAATTGAGCAGTGGAGACTGGCTGTCTCTTGCCAGCTATTACTGTGCTCTGCATTTTGGGTGAGAGACATGTACATAAAGGGTCTTGAACAAATAGTAGCATTCTGTTGCGCTCAGTGCCCATCTGTAACTAATTTTCAGCTCATTCTAAGGCTTGAACTAATGAGTGTGCTGAGGACACTCAGCAAAAATAAAACAAAATTCAGAAAGTTGGTGAAACACTGTTTTTCTTGGCAATGGGAAGGAGCATGGACTGCCATGGGGAGGTGCCTGGCGAGCGAGGGAACCATCCTCCCATTGCCGGTGGATGGGCATCAGCAGGCGAGTGCCTGGGAAAGCTGGGACTGACTCGTGGGAGCGGGACCAGTACCTGGGCAAAGGCCACCTCCGCTCAGTGCCGGCGGAGCGGGCTGCCAGCCCCCCGTCATGTGCCGGGTGGGGATGTGCTGCCCCGGGCTCCGCTTCCCGCTCTGTTCTGCCAATAACTGAAATGTTTTCTAATGCATTTAATGTGTAACTAATACAGACAGTAACACTGAGTTCTTAAATTTAGTAATGCTACCAGGTGAATGAGTCTTAACATAGATGGGAATCCATACTGCAGAAAATTGCAAATATGGAATGTAATAACCCAATTAACAATAACAACTCTTGTGCCAGGGCAGCAGAACCTCTAATCACACTGCTGATTCGAAGTGCTTCTATGAGGGGAAGAAAAGGTAAATTACAAAAAGTCACACAGCATCAGGAGCCCTGAATCTGAGTTTCTGTTCACTCAACCACATCTTTCAAAGCCCTTTTTAAAATTTTTCCTCTTTTGTTGAAACCCTCAAAAAGCATCTTACTGAGATCAGGGGCTGTCCAGGGCATGCAGATGTTGAAAGCGGGTCTGGGTGCCTTGAGCTTGCAAGGTCAGAATAGCGACTGTAATCATCCAAATTGTTCTAAAAATAAACTTTGCTCCTTGCTTGCCCCCCAAACCTCCCCATTCCTACTTCTCTGTCTCTACTGACAGTGCTGCTTCCACCCACTCTACACAAGTGAGTAACTTCAACAAGCAACAAGGAATAGAACTAGAAATACAGAAAGAAATCCTGGAGAATCTCACAGGGAACTTTAGGCTCAGATGGTGTTTCATTATCAAAAAGAAAAGCTGCCCAAGGGTAATGAGGGGAAGGGCGAGAAGCCAAGAAAGTAAGTTCTAAAAAATAAAGTCAGATTCAGGAGCCCCAGGGAACTAAACTGAGCTGCAGAGAACTTTTTTTTTTTCTCCAGAATAAAAGGTGATAACCAGGTATTTGTGGGAGAAGCTTTCCCAGACTCCTGTTGTTTGCTTTTCTGCCATGATTGTTGTGTACTTATTTTATACTGCTCTTTGGTCAGTGCTTTTTCAAGTCATTCCTCTACCACCAAGCTGGGCTGAGCTCCCAGGATGCCTCCACCAGGACAACAAAGAGAAGGGAGCCCTTTCACGGGGACGGACTTCCAAAAGCTCTACTCCTAACTCCTTGGTTCCAACTTCTTTTTGCTGCCCTCATTGTTTTCAGTGCTCCTGACTTAATTTAACCTGACTGGAACTGGCTTGCTGTTTATCTCTTCTAGGTCATTACCAGAAATAGGCCAGAGCCTCAGTGGAGAGAGTGTGGCCCTAACAAGCCCTTTTCAGCAGGACGGGCGATAGCGGCTTCCAGGCTGTGGGCTGTCGGCAGGCGCAATGAGCAAAATGGGTGCTTTAAGTCATAACGGCCATTTGGAGATGACACACTTTTCTGATAAATTACTGTTTATATTATTAAGTCTTATAACTTTTGCCCTCTTCTTGTTTAGCAAGATTAATTCACAGGCCTTCGCTGTTTCTGCGATATTGGCATCACTGAACAGTGTCAGAGCAGTGGAGATGTCAGGGTATCTTTTTTCTTTTTTAGTATCAGGGCTATATTTTTCTTTTTTCATGAGGAGTTTTGTTTCAGCATAGTATTTTCAAACTACAAGCTACTAAGTAGGTGGTTAGGGATCAAAAAGCTATTGAAAAATGAAAAATTTTCTTGAAAAAAATTCAAAGCAGAATTGTGGAGGAAATGGATGGAACAAACAATGATATTTTTGAGGATAAGCAATGGTGATTGCACTTCTCGGCAGTGGTTCAATCAAACTGATAACCATCAGACATGCGTCTGATCAGATACAGGTCATTGCGGGAGCTTGCAGTGAGTTGGAGCCACTCGGCCTCCCTGGCCCTGCGCAGCACCAGCCCGCGTCCAGGACATCCCCTGCCTCTTGGAACAGCCCTGGGTGGAAGCTTGGGCTGTGCCGGTCAAGGTCAAGCACCTCAGAAACTGCCAGATCCTGTGTTGCTGTCCGAGGCTGCACGTGGGGACTCACTGGTGGGTGGTGGTAGCCGAGGGGTTGATATCAGGGCAATAAATCCACATTTGGGGCTGTTGTCTTCTGCTACGCAAGGTCAGGTCCAGGCCATGAGTCAGACAGTTTTTACTAGCCTCCATGTAATTTAAGAAAAATGAATAAAAAAACCATAAAATATTTAGTGTGTTGGAATTGTTGCAAAAAGAGTTTTAAAAGCTTTGCTTAATAAGGATGCATAGCGCTCTTGCCTTTCTTTACTGGTTTAACAGGATGAAATGAGGATGCTGTCCCTCTCCAGCCTCTGTTACAATGACTGAGTTACCTGAACGTAGTTTTTTAAGTGTTCAGAGCAGGCTGGTAACCCAGCGAGGTTTAAATCTTACGAGGCTGTATTTCTCTACCCTCCAAACTGATGAAAGTATTTCTTTGGGAGGAGAATTTTCCTGCACTCCCAAACAAGTGTTGCAAGAGAATATTTAAAACATTGCTGTCAGTGCCTTCTAGCACTAAACCTAATTAAGTTTCTTTCATGTCTTGGAGGACTGCACATGCTTGCTTTCAGGAGGATGGCAAAGCGCCGGCACTGCCAGGAGATCTGTGTCAATGTGTGAGGTACCACTGCAGTAAAAAGTAAATGCAGTCAGAAATTGGTAGCTGGTGCTTATAATATAGACCCAAGGAACTAAGATTGACGTTTGCTGGCAGCAGGTTTGTTGTGGTTAAATATCTTTTTTCTTTAGCCAAGGAAAAATACTCACAAAAAATTACTTGATCCGCAGCAGAAGAATAGGATTAGCATCAGGAAGGGGTGTCTGGTGGCAGGCCTCCATGGTACGAGCCTCCGTCCCTGAATGGGATTCATTCTTCCCCAGCTGAGCTGGTGGGAAGTTCTTGCTCTTACAGGAAAGTGCTCAGACCACTGCAGTGGTGTTGTTTTTGCTCTCATGTTATGCCCTTTTGCAGGGGTCAAGAGTTCTTCCATAAAACTCACTCCAGGCTATAGGTCCTAGCATAAGTATCCTATGTTGCCTGTCCTCCCAGAAGGGGGTTTATAGATGGGGTTCCGGAGCCCTCGTGAAACACTTGTCAGCCCAGTGCTGTTTGCTTATTCCAGGTTCACTGGAAGGAGACCTCGCTTCACTCTTCAGCCTGTCGTGGCAATTTTTTTCACACATTTTCTCTATCTTTTTTCCATAGCCATCTCTCAGTGAGATCTCCCCACCACTGCCAACCAGCTCTTCCAGGCTGTGCAGTCTGGCACAGAAAGAGACAAAGCCAGACTGAGTCATTTACAAAAACAAGGCGCCGCCCATTATTTTAGCACACTGGAGTGGACTACTGCTGGGAGATCTCGAGTGCCAAACAATAAATGAATCCTCTCCGGTTAATCGTCACCCCTGCCAATGAGACGGAGGTTGGTCGCTCTTGCAATAAAGGACAAAAGTCTTTTCTTCTGCTCTTTGTTGCCTGTAACAAAGCTGGTTGGATGCAGCTGGGATCAGGCCCACAGCTGATGCTCCTCTCCCCCGCCCCTGGGCCATTCCTTTCAGCTCAGCTGGGGTAGCCTGGACAATAGGGAAGCTGTGTTTGCTGCATCTCGGGATGTTAGGTCTATAGTTTGGACAGCCCAAGAATATGCGTGTATTCTCCCCATTGATGTTCAGGGGCTTGATACCTCTTTGTTTGGTTTGTTTTATTGAAAGGTAAAACGGAAGAAGGGATAAAGCCCCCGCTTAGAAATATAGATGCATGGTGACATAAAAGGGACGAGAAAGGAACATTTCAGACACGAAACCTGAATCCACACTCTTTGCGGAGGAGGCGGTATGGGAGGGGAGCTGTTATACCAGCTGTGCTGCCCCACTGCAAGATTTCCTCAGGCAGGATCCTTTCCACAAAGCAAAGCCCTGGTCCGTGTTCAGATAACAGGCTGCCCGGGTGTAAGATGTCAAGATAACCTGCCAGTTCCTCCTGGCCCCTGGCAGGCAGCTCTCCATGCAAGAGTGAACAGGCTGGTCTGACTCAGCTGCAAGCAGACAAGCGATCAGAAAATGATGATCAGAAAATAGTGCTCTCCGTTTTCCGGTGTTGGAACTTTGCTTCCCCAATGTGTTTGATGTAGGTGCATTGAAAGTACAGGATAATTTTTTCCACGCTCTGTGCTTTTGTGGTTACCTTCCTCCCAGCTTGGGAGCCAGCAGGCAGATCCTAGCACGTCCATTTTCTACCCACTTGTGCCTCCGAGAGAGGCAGAGCTCGCTGTGCAAGCTACGTCTGTCTCATTAGGACCTAACCCTGTTACCTGCCTCCCCACACTTTGACCTGCTGGGCCTTATAGGAAATCACTGTACAGCATCCTCATTCCCATAAAGCACGCTGCTACCAAGAGCATCCCGGCACCTAGCTACCTTTCCCATAGTTCTTCATCTGTGGTGGCTAAATTTAATTTATGCTGCATGCCAATCTAAGCAGCTGTCTGTGTTCACATCTGCACTGGACACCTAAGGGACAATGCCAGTGCTGTGCGTCAAATAAAAATACGCCCTTTTGCAGGTCATACCCAAGGAGCTGGGGAAAGGCCAAAACTGCAGTGGTCTCCTTTCCCCTTCTCCCTGCTGCTGAGTAACTGTTTTCTTGCCTTCAGTGCAAAGCGTAGCGGAGGCTGATAAGCATCTTTAAAGAGATCATTTAAGTCGTATGTACCTATGCACACAAATAAAACTTGAGCCAACACAGGCAACATCACATTCTCTGGTGTCTAATGTTAAAGATATGAATAGCTCTTAGTCCATTTACTACTTTGGAATAATGTATTTCCTGATTTTTCAGGTGTCATTGGATCATCGATAGCTATTGTGTTCTATTTGCATATCAATGTTTGTACTCCCTCCGCAAAAGATGCTCACCTAGGAGCCTGTGGAAACTGAATACATATTCAGGACTCAAAACAATTTTTGCCTGATGTATTCAAACACAGCAGCAGAATTTCATCACCTACCTCACCACCAAATTCTTTTCAGATCTTATCTTTTCTAGTCATAAGCTAAAAAAGATGCATGATACAATATCCTACCAGTGCTGCAGGGGATGTGACTCCATAGGTAATTTGTGAGATAGATGTTGGGAGTGTCCCTAACTAGAATTGTTTGAGGATAAAATTACTGAGCACGGTGCTGAAATGGTGGATCACCCACCGGCCTGGTCTAGGATTTCCAGAGGGCTTCTAGGATCTAGGCGCCAAAATGCTACTGAATATCAGCTAAAATTGTGTTTCTAATTCAATTCCCTGAAACTCAACTAATCCTTCCCCAAACATTTCTTTCAGCTTTTGGATGGTGATTACATTAAAAATCCTACAGACTTTGATCATAACAGACAACATTGCTATAGCAACCAAAGTATGAAACACTAATAACTGGACAGACTGAAAAATTCAGTGGCATCCCTGATGTACAGAGGGTAACTAGATCCAGGGGAAAGTCCTACGCCTCTGTGCCAAACCAGCTCACGCTGCATGGATGCTCAGGTTGAGAGCAGAAAAAGGAACATGTGCGGTCACAGCCAAATTCTTTCCCCATAGAGGGTTTCTTTTATGGTTCTGTTCTCAGTGTTCTGAGAGTGGCAAGAGAGGAGGGGAGGTTTGGCGATGGGGTCTGTGGCTGTAATCTCAGTTTTCACTGAAATACTGAACATGCAATTATTTTCAGAACCAGCCTCTTCTTAGTATGTGGTCTCTCATTGAATAATGTTAGTTCTCCCCTAGCCTCGCACTGAATTCACAAATAACTAGGGCTGAAAACTGACTGAAAACCATTCCAACTTTCACCAAAATCCAAGGAAGAAAGAACTAGGCCATGGAAGTATTAGAAGAAAGGAAAATAGTTTGTGTTGGGTTCCATGGCAAGCTCTATTAAGTGCCACATTTAAAAGGTTAATTTTTTGAGGTTCAAGGTGTTCCTGTGGCTCAGCTCATTGCCTATGTGTTGTCCCCTGTTTGTCAGCCAGCCACATGGCAAGGGTTTAGCTTCCTAGTGAGGTCACACGCAAGAGCAGGATGCAACTAATACAATGGTATCATTCTTTATTAGAACTCCATACATGCATAAAAAGTTCACTGTGTTCGATTATAACATAGTGCTTTATAGTTTTTTTATTGCAACTTAAAACTTTATTCAAATGACACTTTTGAAAGGGAGAAAGATTACAGCTACTGTCTGTGGCATCATCTGGTAACACTTTATTACTAGTGGATTATATACAATTCTTCATAGGAAGTTATTAAAGAATAAATTGCTCTGTAATAGGATGTTATTAAACCACTGAAAATAGATTCTTAATGGGAGATTTTTGCAAATTAATATTTCAAATAAATGCTTTAGCTATATACTATATACATGCTACTGCATCTTTTTATTTTGGAGTCAACGTTTTTGAAGTTTAGACTCTATTAAAACATTGAACTGCTGTTTACTACCTCAGTGGCATGTGAAATAGCATGTTCAACAGTCATCAAAGCCCACATGTGCTGGTACTATCTCAGCATCCATTTTTTGTGTCCATGCTTGAAATGGCAGAGCACAACTTCACACCGCCCTCCCAGCTTGTTTGCCTTTTACAGAAAATTTCACTCTTGCATAGCAGCTGTTCACGGGTCTGGCCCCGTTAAGCTCCATGTGAAACACGTTGCAGGATAGGGGCCGTTGCTCTTACTTCCTCAGGGATGCTCCACTGTCTGTACCATTTCCCTTCAGCTTTGTAAGGCTTCGGAGAAGCCACCTGGCTCAGCTTCACAGGCTCGGGTGCTGCTGGCAGCAGAGCCACTGCTGAGTGGAATAAGGCCCAGCCCAAGTACTCATTTAATACCTAGCTTTATAAAGGGCATTACCGTCCGCAGAGCGCCACAGGCACTGCCGCGCACAGCCGCAGGTGACCTGGGCAGGCAAACAGCTGATAACAGAACGAAGAGACAGAATTAACAGTGTGTCACATTTGCAGATGCGAGTGATGGGGGAGAATATCCACGTGGCAGTTTAGATGCTGGCCCGACGCTCCTTGAAAAATCAGCTACTTCACATGCTGTGTGATTTTTAATGTGAATTGTTCACCTAGGAGCAGTCGTCATAGATTAGATCGCTAATGATATCATGTCTTTCTACCGTAGCCTCAGAGTGCCGAGAGACGCCCACATGCTATTACAATACAGGCACATGAAATACTCTTGATGTCACAGAATGACACTACGGTAACACGCAGGACTGAAGAGTCAAAGCTCCCAGATGGCAACAGAGGTATCGTGGAGGGGTCGGGTATGTCCCTGGAAAGGGCAATAGGCTCAAGCAAGGTATCACCCCAGCCAGCTTCTCGGAACAACCTGCTACGGTGTGTGACGTGCCCAGTCTCCTTCTGGCCCGGCAGGTGCATGTCCTGCGTGCTTCCCAAAGCCCGCGGGACTCCCGAGCACCAGCACGGCCGGGTGAGTCGGCCCGTGGGCACAGCTACAGGCACCATCCAAGAACAAAACCAATGTCGTTAGCAGGTATAGCAGTTTGCCTTACTGCTGCACATTCTGTAAGCCCTAAAGACTTTGGGAAGAAACGCATTAAGAGTTACAATAGTGGCGGACTGGAAATTAACAAATATTTTACCTGTTTTCAAAAAGGGCTCACTGCACTAATTGCAGCTGAGAGTATTCCTGCCATCCACGCAAATACTCAGTCTCTTCTCAAATTCTGATATACTTTGGCCTCAGCTGCATCATATTTTAATGATGCAAAGTTTGAAAGAAACAAAAAATAACCTACTTTGATTATAGAGAGGGTTATCTTGTTCTTAGCACATGTGAAGAGGATGGGCAGGCAGTGTTTGTTTAGTCTCTACACTGGTTTCTTTCTGTACCTGTTTAGACTAAATAAATCTAAAGTTTCTAGACTTGGTTACACCAAAAAATAGTCCGCAAACACTCCAGCATAGCAGTAAATACAAATATTAGGTGGGAACTCTATGCAAAGAGTATGGACACTTAGAAATGAACATTTCCCCCCCTTCCTCCCCCTCAATTTTACTCGTGGAAACTGAGTACATGGAAACATGGAAATTTTATTCATGGCTCTGAGTGACACAGGCTGTTCAAAGTGAGCTTGATGTGCTTGATATGGTTGAACAACAACCTTTTTCATCAGAGCTGCATTTCTAGGGACATCACAGACAGCAGCTTCTAAGGCAAGATGCGTATTGACCGACTGATAGTGAGCACAACAGAACCTGGGATGGCAACAACCGACCGGCTTACGTGGTACATGCACTTGCACTTCTGACCTGAGATCAAAAATTACTGCAGCAGTGGAGGAGTTGTGTGAAGAACATAGCTCAGATATGCTGTGATCGGGGCGGGATTTTGGAAGCCACCCTTTGTCGGAGGTACACCATCCAGCAGGACAGAGGGGCCCAAGGCTGCTTTCTTACCAACAGCATTGCAACACTAACACGAGCAGCTTCCTCAGATGTCTCCAGGTATGTTGAGAACTTAATGTACCGAATCATAGAGCAAGTCAGCACACCCATTTTGAGTCATGAGCCTGATGCCCCCAAGATGAGGTTACCCTGGAGACATGCTGTTTTCTGATGTTTGAACAAGAGCCAGGCTTTGATGTGTTAGAGCTTTGATACCCACATCAACATGAAATCAAATGACAAGAAAAATTTCGAGATTCATATCGGCTTATTATGGCACCTTTTCATAAAAATCTCTGGTAGAAAGAAGTGTACACATGATGTTTATATACATCAGACGCACAGGCCAGGGGACAAAGGTCTGATGCAAAACTGAGGTGTTAATGGCAAAAAACCAAGCACTACCATGCTTGGAAGTAGGAATGATAGAAATGAGGACATTTCTGAATCCCTTTTCCAGACCGGACTGCTGGCCTGGGAGTTGCCGTCTCCTTTACTTGCCACCACAGATGACAACATGAGTCTTTTTAACAAAGAGGCAAGAAACGTCAGTTGGTTTCCTGACAGAGCATCACCAGCATGCACTGTGAGCCTGGGACCTTTTCAGTTATGGCTGCTGGTTCCTTAGAGACAACAAGACCCCTGGTACAGATTTACTTCCCGAGTGTAGGCATGGGGAGGGAGCGCCCAAGTCCAAACCCTTTGGTTTCTTCATGATATTGAGAAGAGGTGAGAGTTACTGTCTGAAATTACCTGCAAAAAGCATTTGCCTGAATTTGAGTTTTCCAGCATCAGGAAGGCTGACAGAGCCATTAGGCCAGGAACCGCTGAACTGCAGGCTGCAAGTGAGCAGACGAGCAGGTCAGTAATACCCCCTTCCCCAGGAGACACGTGGAAGGAAAGATAACAAAAAGTGGGAGAGGGAAGGGGAAAGAGCCACTGAAGAAAGGCAAAGGATGTTCGCAGGCTGAAAAGAGCAACACCAGAATTCACCATATGAAAGTGAGCCAGTTCAGCCCAGCAGTGGTGTCTCTAGCACCAGCTTGGCTCTCCAAAGTTTGTTTCCCATGTTAAACAAAACCTTCCCTGCAAATTCACCTGTCATTGCTCCTCCTGTGGTTACTTTGGTAAATGGGTCTTGACTGGAGGGGCCATGCTTGCTAGAGACAGCCTGATTGCTGCCATAAATATTCTTTCTTATTCCTGTATCAGGAAGGAAAGGACTTGCCCTGAATTCTTCCAAGCTAGTTATCTGGAGAATGAACTCACACAAAAGCCAAGCTGTGCAAGAACAGGAGTGTGCCAATGATTTTTCACTTCACAGGGTCAAAATACTGGAGAGAAGGCTGCCCTGTGGACCGCAGTCCTGGCCTCCATCAGCACCCGTAGGATCGACCGCAGGGTCCTTGAAGGCATTTTGCATAACTGGAGGGCAAGATTTTCCTTTTGCTGGCCACAGTGTTTGTACAAGAAAGACCTGCATGTCTGATTGGGAAGAAAAGAATATTTGTACCTCATATATTGGAGAAATTGTTCAAGAACGGTTAATCCTTGTGAAAATCTTGCTCTGAAATGCTGCCAAGAGCAGTGGCTGTGTTGTTATCTGCCATGTCAATGCCAGTCTGTGAGCAACAGCTTCTTGCCATAGAGCGTGGAACTTGGGCATCTGACAAAAATAGTAGGAAGTTTTTCTTTGCGGGACACAGTGGGGTCTGTTGTTAGCGCTGCCGGCCTTTCCTCCACCGCAGGCATTTTCTCGTACATGCTGCGTAACTGTGGAAATGCTGGTTTCGTGATGTCCTACAGGTGGAGCACATGCGGCGGTTTTTTTTCAAGTACGCCTTACCTGGAAAACCGTTTCACACTGTATGAACATATGCATACCCCATGCGTCTATTTTCTCTCGCTCATCTTTTCGCTGATCACCGTGTGTATCCTACATTCATAATCAGCCGTATTCTGCATCGTTCAAAGCCAGGTTCTTCTCAGCCTGTTGCTGTCAGACAGGATGTGCTGGTAAACGCTGCACACCTCCGTGACGATGCCCATCACTTCACAGAACCCTGTGCTTGCCCTCATGGCTCATTTTTCACGCTGTTAGCAGCCGTAACAAGTCTGAAAGGTAAATGATGTGACGGTTCAAGTGTAGAGGGAAAGATTGTTTGATTCTCCTGTAAAATTGGAAAATAAATGCCACAACCACCTTTTGATTGTCACATATAGAAGGCTTTGTTCATGTCACAGCCATCCCAGGCCCAGAAGGACAAAACATGCTCTTTTCTTTTTAAACTGGTGCTTCCATTTTTTCCCCCAGCCACCCATACAGTCCTTACTTATAAAATTCTTTTCAGTAAAAGAATATTTTTAATTCATTAAACATTTCTCTGCCCTTTCTTCTGATTGGAATAACCAGTTATGCTCTTTGGCAGCCTTTCTGAGAATAACTCCCATTCCCTGAATCGTAGCGCCTGTAAACGCCGCCTCCGACGGGAGCCCATCGTGCGGTGGGCAGCCGTGACTGCTCTGAAAGTTGCTGCAGGAATTAACTCCCCACAGAGTCTTAAGGAGAATGTACTAAGGATATTTTTTTCTCTAATTCTTTCTATACCTAGTAAACAATGGCACTCTAAGTACTTGCATGTTATTCTCAGGTTGCTGTGTAGCGTATTAGGTGGGTTGTTCGTAGCTCCTATTTTTAGGCCCATTTTAGGTTGCTGTCCTGTTTGCTTGGGGCTCAGTGGCTCGGCTCCGCTCCTCTCCTGCCCGGGCAGGGCCGGGGGGGCGGCCCCCACCCCACGCTCGGCTCCCACCTCACCGGGGTGCCGCTGCCTAAACCACGTGCCTGGCGCCGAGGGAAAGCCCAGCTACGGGCGCCACGTTCGAGACCATCGCTGCGGTATCGGCGTGTCACTGGCGGGGCCTGAACGGCCAAATGGATCCGGAGAAGCTGCCTCACTATCCAGGGGATGCGGCGTACTAGCTCCGGCCTCCATTCTGCCCCAGACACGGATCTAGGTCAGGCTTTGATTTGGCAAAATGAGAGATGGATATCTCTTATTTTGGAGGAAATAAGGTGTAAGAAATCCTCAGAGTGAAGCAAGAAGAGGGCTTTTTATATGGCTGTAAGGCAGAAAAGCGACAGGAATATCAGGACACGTCTCTGCCGCACACCATGGTTTTGCAAGAGCGGTTCTGGGGGAAAACTGGTCTTATTCAGCTATTCATAATTTTGATTCGGAAATACTAAAATAATGATTACATAGCAATGTCATGTTGGGTAAACTTTTAATTTAACTTTCAATCGTATTAAAATATTAATGTTACCATTGTTTTTTCATTAGTAAAAGCTTTAATCACTTGTATGAGCATTGGTTCAAAACTAACCGTTTAAGACTTTTTTCCTGACCTTAGGAAAGTTAGATTTTCATTCCAGTCTGTCAGATTTTTCACTAGAATAAAAAAAAATCCATTTTCCTCCGGTGTTATAAGGTAAAGTTTGGCAAAGCAAAATAATGATGATTGATAAAATATTATTCCATTGCTTTGATTAAACCTGTTCATTTTTATCTACTTAGTCTGTGGAGGTTTGTTTTTCTTCCTGTGGTGTAATTGTTGCTTTTGGTACAGAAACACAAATATTCCAGACTTGCAGATGCCAGCTCCAGCTTTCAGAAGCTCCTGCCTGACAGCTAATGGAGGTGCTGCTGCGTTAGCTGTACTAGCAGGAGCAGCACAGACTTCCTTACCCCTGTGGAACGGTTCCTTTTGGGGCAGGTAAATAGAATAATGTACGGAAAAGCAGCATCCGGTAAAAGTAAGGACTGGGGAATCTGGGCGGGTTTGTCACAGGGCGTAACAGAGCCGAACTGTGAAGTCGTGGCCACCTGGAGGTGGGTTTTGATGGCCTGGCCCTTCAGTGTGCCCCTTCGAACAGCTGAATGCTGCTGCATGTTTTGAGCAGATTAGAAATGAAAAAACATACAGCATTCTTTAATGGAAGCTGAAAATTGCTGAAAGCAGTAATAGGTTTGGTGTGCAAGTTTGAATAATAGTTTGAACATGTGAATTAAGGTCCAGAAATTTACCGCGATTCCCTCAGGGCCAAGTCTTTGCAGAGGCTCTATGCAGAGATAAGCAAGGTACCATGAGAATGAATTCGTGCTTTTTGTAGGTACGGTAATTTGGGCTAATTAGGGCAGGCTCAGCACCACCCCGGTGCAGAACAGAAAGCTGTACAGAAATTCAAAGGAACTAAGCTGTCAACTTCAGTGAGTTCCTCATCCAAAAGACCTCACTCACAATCACCCATGGAAAAAAGCTACTTGCACAGGCAGGCCATCCTGAAAGCATCCAGATCCACGAAAAAATATTTCAGTTCTGAAGAAGGTGAGATGTTTAGAGCTTCCTGCCAAAACTCCCTAGTGATGCTTGCAGGGTATGTAGGCTGCTGACAAGCCCCACAGTAGAACTGCTGCCGCGTGGACGAGAGCGCTTTGCGAACCCTGGGATGGCTGCCTCCGCTCAATGGAGGCAGAGAGAAATGGAGTTCACTTCTCATCGGTTCTGCCCAGCACCCAAGCCCAGCAGTGCTTGGCCATGCTTCCAGCAGTACCTGAAAGATGAAAGACTAAGATCTGCCCTTGGTTACGACACTTTCCTCCAACCCAGCCCAGCACAGACATCAGTAATGTCCCCTGGGGCTGCCTGAATCATCGCCGCAGCACCAGTATCTGACACTTTGCTTTGCAAAGCATTTGCTGCTTAATGCCTGCCTCTGCTCCAGTTCCCACTTTGTTGAAATGACGAAACCCTGCACAACATCAGCCTGATACGGCTCCTTTCTCCTGGAGAGGATTCATTTGCTGTATTGACAAAGTTGCCAGGTATGTGGAAGGGGAAGGGCTAGGGCTGTGCTCACATGCTCCGAAAGCAGTTGAGAAACCTGAAAACACAGCACAATCTGATGTAAACAAACAAGTTCTGCATATTCTCCTTTCCCAAATATTCAGAAGTCTTAAAAGAATTGGGCGTGTAATTGAAAGTAGCCAAAGGCAGCTTTATCCTGTGCTACCAGCACTTACGCAGCCGATCACCCAAAGTTTCACTTGGCAGGTTGACAGGGTTATGCATTTTCACATGGGTGAACAGCTCTCTAACAAAGCATTGCAGCCCGAACAACACTAAAAACCCACATTGTCTTGTTCCGCTGATGCTTATGTCAACAGGCTGGAAGAGAAATTTTCATTCTTTCTTTGCCCCAGTCTCTAGTCAAGCCCCTCGCCTGATGGAAGGGCTTTCCAGCACCAGGAGCCTATTTCCTTTTACCCCTTGAAACTTGCTTACTTTTTATTTGAGAGGCAATAGGAGTGATCTTTCCCATGTAGAGTCCCTTGTACTCTTTCCCCAGGTCCTGGTAAGCGCTTCTGAAGACGTCGTCCCTGATGTCACGGAATCCCTCTGTCAGGAAGGGAGCCTGAACCAGCAGCTCTTGGCAGGCGCACTTTGTCAGAGAACTTGGCACTTGAAGGGGACGCAATGGTTCTGAGAAACGAGGAGCATTTCCCTGTAAACCAAAGCGCTCTCAGAGCTACTGCTCCAGGGAACGGAGCTGGCGCCAGAATACCAGGTCGGCTTCCTTGCATGCTAAGACCTGCACTTTTTTCTCTTATGGGCCAGAGAAGAAAAATCATTCCATGAAAGGAAAACTCAGAAGGCAACACATTGCTGAGCAAACTAGTGAAGAAGGGGCTAAGTCAAGCCTCTTACAGTTCTGCATTTGAGGGAACAGAGAAAGTTGTCCCTTCCACCATGGAAATTCAATAGCTTTCTTAAAAAATAGTGAATTTCCCATCTTTTGAGAAAAATTCTCACTTCTGATGACTTTGTTCCTGGCTAAAAATAATATTTTTTTTTACTGAAATATGACAAGATAAACAGAAAACCCCATCATATCGGCAGAAACTACACAGTACTAAAATCTGACACTTTTTTTAAAAAATGATTTTTTATTATGAATTTAGTCAGGAGAATTACTCTTGCTGTCTGAGCTCAGCACCTCAGATAGTTTCTTTAGGATGGAGCTCTCACAACATTCACCCACTCTTCTATTTTCATGTGTTTCTAAGTTATGCAGAGCAAGAAGGAAATAGCAGATACGTTAGTTAAAATGGTGATACTGGTGGAAAAAAAGGAAAAAAAGAAAGCAAAAAGGCTCTTCACACAGTTGATTTTTACTTTAAAAAGTGTTTTCTCAATCATTGCTCTTGTGAGAGACAGAAAAGTCCATCTACAATACAAATCGTATCGTTTACCAAAACCACAAATGAGTGCATTTCTGGTTCCTTCTGTGGCAAGCTTTGACGTCGAGTGGTATTCCCAGCATGGAGACAAATTTATTTATTCATTAATTTAATATATTCAATAAACCAACCAGCACACAGACTTATTCTTTACAAGTAATTAGAATGTATTACAAGCATACAAATGTGCCTAAGATTGAGAACTTGGGTTATAATCTAATGAAAATATTGTCGCTGAATTAATTTCCTATGTGGTGCCAGAGCCATGGAATAAGAAGTATATTGAAAGTCTTCAGAGACCTACTGTCAACAGCCTAGCACTACCTCTATTTTAAGCTGGAGAAGATTAGATTTCAAAAGCCTGTTCTTTTTCATGCATGTTCTAGTTGTCTTACAGGAATCTTCCACGCTCGAAAGGCCTCGCAAAAGTTTCAGAGACTTAAAATGTGAAGAAACAGACAATTTCTGCTACAAATGTCATTAAACTACAGTACTCTCACAGAAATGCAGTTGCAATGCAGACTTACCAGGAACTTGAGGCCGTTGGTCCTCTCTGTGCCAAGTTGCAGTCTCACGAGCTGCAGATTGCATCACTGCAGCAATTGGCGATTACGCTGCGTCTGCTGTTCTTGGCTGCAGATGTGGTCTCTTTCTGTCAGACCTGCAGCAGCAGAGCGTGCCAGCAGTGTTCAGAAGGCCACTCCTGCTTCAGTCCTTCCAAAAATGATCAGATTTCATAGTTGCCTAGCATTTTCATTTCCTAAGCATTTTGCAAGCTAGCGACATATCAGCGAGAAAAGGAATATTTTTAAGAACGGGACGTGTAAATGCAACAGCTCAACACATACGAAAAGGTTTGGCGCGAACCGGGACACAGACACAGGCCGTGCTTGCTGGTGTTCTCAGGAGAATGGCTGCAACCCGGAGGCAGAAGCGTTCATGTACAGCCATCGAGCCTCATTCTTTAGCTGGGACGTTGGCTCCAGCCTCCTGTTTCAGCCAGCTGGTACAGAGGGCCAAGAGAACCAAGCAGAAATGGCCCTGCTTGGGCACACAGTTTCAGATACAGGCTGCATCACAGTGTCAAGCTGCATCTCTGGTGCGTCCCTGGAGCTGCCAGCCTAGTAGCAACCCGCCTTCGAACGCAGCTTTGTTTCCTTCTACCTAGTGCACAGACCTCAGGGCTTCTCTCTCTTTATAGTAATGAAAACAAGAGATTAGGTTATCCCAGTCATTGTGATAATTTTTTTTAGTCACATATATTTTGCATGCTTCAGTAAGCAGCAGGTTTCCACTGCTGTGTCCTGCATGAAAGGCTATTGCCACCGGGAGTATAATTACCTGGTTCCTCCTCTCAGTCCTAAAGCAAAAGGTTTTTGCACACCACTAAGGTGTCAGGAAAGATCAAGGGAATGCACTGGGTTCACTGGGAGCACTTCTGCTCACTGCTTATCAGCAGCTCCTTATCAATGTTAATCTGACAACACAGGTGTGAGGGAATGCCCCAGCTGGGACAGATCACTGGTAATCTGATCAGGAGTAACCCATTGTGTTCTGCTGGACACCGGTTTACTTGTAACCAGTTGAACAAAGGAACAAATTAAGCAAGCCTGATTAAGCAGTGTTGGTAACAAGGGAGGTGTGGTGGCGAGAGCTGCATGTCTCGGCTGTCTGTGGGTGTGCAGCTAATAACCATTACACAACACCCACAGACACGCTCCCTCAGGGGGAGAGGGCATGGTAATTGTAGAATGGGTGTTTAGAAGGAAAAGACATTTCATATCCCATGTTCCTCATTTTAATAATACAGAGTGCTGCGTTGTGAAACATCTTTCTTAGACAAGCGTTAAGCGCTGAGACCCACGTCCTCACTGAGCCCGCGCAGCTGCGTGCACTTCTACGCTCTACCTGGGGAAAGGTCCCGTCCCGCCTGGTGGGACTTGTCCCCAGGGCTGGGTTCGGCAAGGCCGCGGCTGAAAGGGTCAGGCTCTGGCTGGGTAACAAAGCAGAGGGCTGTTCTTCCCACGGCACTCCCCAAACGCCTCGTACAGAGGCAGACATCAGTGTAGTGTAGGGCGTGCTCTGCAGGCCCTGCCTCCGTCGCCCTCCTCACCCTCACCCCAGCTCCCCCAGGGGTCCCGCACGTGCCCCCGCGCCCCGCCGCCCCAAGGGAGGGGGCAGCACATGGGCCCTGCCCGAGGCGCCAGCTCTGCCCGGGTCCCGCCCGCTGCCGGCAGCCGCCCGGGGTCTCCTCCGCCGCCGCTTTTGTCCAGAGCAGCCGCTGCTGGCATGTCCGGGCCTCTGCTGGGAGCCTGACGGATGCTGCCGCTCCACCGAGCCCTCGCGGGCTGAGAAAGGGGTGGGCGGCCCACGTGCGTGGTCTTGTGGGCAACTGCACAAAGCCAGGCGGCATGTCTGGCTGCGCAGGGCCAGAGGACCAGACGGCATCCTCACCGTGTGCGGCAAGTCACTGCAGGTCTCCAGCGTCCTGGCCGCTGTCCTTGTGACGCCGCGTTGTTTGGCCACTACCATTACCCAGCTTCTCAACTTCATTTTGTCACCTCTGTCTCTTCACAGTTCACAAAACGACGTCTTGAACACTGAACTGAAGCAGCAGAAGAGATGAAGAGCGTATTTTGGGGAAGAACTGCATTGAGGCTGTGTCATGGTCCTGATACTGCAGAGGGAGGTTGATTGTTTATGCAGGAAATAATATTTCAGGTAGAAAGCTGTAAGAAATCCTTCAGCGACTTACCCTTTTCTACAGTAATTTGTACGGAAAATGGCTCAGCTTTGACAAAACCACTTGAATTCTGAATAAGCCTTTTTAGAAGTGAAATATCACCGTGTACGGAAAAGCGTTCCATTTTTGGAAGGGGAGGGACAGACAAGCACAAGACAATGAGAAAAATCTGTGTGTCGCTGACAGACAACACGAAGTGGTTTGAGCACTGGAGCCAGGCTTCTGGGCTCTGCTCACAGCTCCGGCCTGTTGCTCTCGGTGTCAGCTAGCAAATGGTTGTCATAGAAGCATTGCTTTTATCTGCCTGTCTTCCAAAAGCCTTCTTCCTTTGGACATTGACTATGCCAGGGTCCAGTCAAACCTTCACTAGCTGCTGCTGCTAGGAGTGGATCTGATATTCACTGACAGTTAACCGGTGGCTGGCTGGCACAAGTGGTGAGCAGGAGGGTTGCTGAGCGAGGAGATGTGTTAGTCGCCTTCATATTTCCTTGTGGCCACACTATCCAAAAGGCATACAAAAATATCACTCCATTTCCTCTTTTCGGCTAAAGACGAGAGAATGCGATGCCCTCTTACTAACTAGAGGTCAAAAGTTTATCAGTTAATGTAAACCCAGAGGGTAGAGAAGAGCAAAAGGGTAACTCCAGCGGGTAGAGAAGAGCAAATACTGCACCAAGAGCCAGCTAAATGTGCGTTGCTCTAATTCATGTTGTGTTTTACGTAATTCTCTGCTCAGTAGTATTGTCTCACCTCTGCAGTTTGGGGCGCAGCTCTGGTTGTGTCTGGTATCATGTCTTGCTCACCATGTGAGGCTCAGAGAGCCTGTGCTCTGCAGAAGCAGTGGTGCCAAACCCTGGGGCTCAGCGCAGCGCGCTGACGAGCTGACAGTGAAGAGTGAGTCCAGCCCCAGCCGCCATCGGAGGGACCTGTCAGCCCCAGGTGAGGACCTGCGGGCCGAGGAGATGGATATGTGCAGATCATTTCTGAATTTAAGGTCTTCCACAAGTACAGCCAATGGTGTGCTTTCGCTTCAACCAAGTGATTCATATTTAGTTCTCAAAGTATGAGAAAAAAACAGCTTGAGAACGTAAATGGTGGCTGTTGCTTTGATAAATACTACAACCTAAATTCATTAGTGGGCTTTCAAAGAGAATTGTTTTGTTTTCCCATCATAAGTAAACAAAGAAATAGCATTCTCTATCATCTCTCTCATTTCAGAACGTACCTGCTGGTTCTAGTGCTAATTACCACGTTCCTTCTGTGATGGAAAATAGCCCCACAGCATCTTAACTGCAAAATCTGGTTTTCAGGAAAGAACGGTTTTCTGAGAATGTAAAAATGTGTTTCATTCTTGCTGAGTAATTTGTTTATATTTGAATATAAATAAATGAGAAGCAAGTATGCTATTTATTTAATAGCATTTAATGTACAATCATTTTATACGGTGGGGCCATACTCATAATGTTTCTTTTATGTTATTGAAAATATTGATAAACCACTAGATATTCATTCGTTACACCATTTCCAAGTGCACAGAAGGATGAACAAATGTGTTTTCATTATAAGAGGTAATAATAATTAAGAGTGACAGCACCTTATCCTCAGGATCTGCCTCCCAGCAGCAGTTTGGCTGATAAAAAACCAGAAGTTAAGATAAGGCAGCAATTATTAAGACAAATCTTTTGAAGGGCTGTTTGAACTCCTGTGTCCAGCAGATAATCTGATTTTACAAGGTGCTCCGAGGGGGGGTAGGCTGCATGGGAAGCAGTACCCAGGTGCAGGCCTTTAGCCCTTTGCACCGGCATTTTTACCTCTAGCCATTTCCCTGGTCGCTTCTTCTTTTGTTTGCTACAGCTGTGGCGTATAAATCAGTCTTCATTCTGTCTCGCTGACACCAAAGAGAAACGCAGCACAAACAATGCAGAACACCAAGCCCCAAATGTATTAATCATCTTTTTTTTTTTTTTTTTTTTGCTGATCCCTTTCACCTATCTTTTTTTGGGAGATTCAGAAATGGCTATGGGCAACTCAGTAATTCTTCCTTCATAAATATTAGATGCACGCAGAGCATGAATATTTGAGTAGCTAACTCTGACTTAGGTGAAACCAATTGCTAATGGCAATTCATTTTTCCTTAGTGACATTCCACCAATAACAAGCGTGAGAGGGGACAGGATGATGCAATTTGGAGCTGGACAGCAAAAGGGAAAGGTGCCGACTGGGAACAAAGATGCTTTATTGATCAGACCTTCAGGTCGAGCTCTGGGCTATGTATCCTCCCTTACCTTGGAGAGAGTCTCAGGAGAGGGATTCATGCTCAGCAGTTAGGTGCCTATCCTTAGGAACGAAATACTGAAAAAAAGTTTTAAACATGACCTATTTTTGTTGTGTCTTTGGGCTCTTGACGTATTGTGCCCTGCATGATGTTGCATGCATGATGAGCGAACTGCAGTGGGAAAGACCAGGCGGTTCTCTGACAGCCTCCACCTGGGCTGCACCACATCCCCACTGGAAAAACTGTGGCTTGCCATGGGAAAGGGCAGCTGGGGCTCCTGCAGCCCAGCCCCAGTTCCTCGGTGCATTCCTTTTCTCCCACTGACCCTTGCAGCCTTGTACTTACAGCATAAGTCAGTCTAAGCAGCTGTTCCAGGGGAAGACACTGTCATTTTGGTCCTTAATGGACTTTCTCAAGCCCGATGAACTCACCCTGCCGCATAAGGGCTGCAAAGGATGTGCTGAAGCAGTGTGGCTGGCAGCGGGGGCTGGAAACAGGGCTGCCCCTTTTGGTGATATCAGGTTAGCTGTAAAACTGTATGTTCTGATTTTTTAATAAAAATTAGAAATTGTGAGTTTATGCCTGAGGCATAGAAGAGAAAGGTAGTGCTTCTGGACCTGGGGAATGGCAATGGGTAATCAGATATGACCAGTTCAAACCTCAGCTGAAGTTCACGTTCATGTTTACATGGCCCAGGAGACACCAACATGTATCTATCATTTTATATTGGTCTCAGATTTGCCATTACTAGAGGAATACTTTATAATCCATTGGCAATACTTACACACATCAGTCTATTTAGGCATGCAGCGCCCCTTGCACGCGTTTTGCCCCAGGAGAAGATCCTGTTAGCTCTCTCTGAAATCACCACAGCTGCCACACGCCGTTTTGCCAGGGCTTCTCCCGCATCAGCCGGCGCCGGGGCAGTGCTGGCGGCGGCGCGGGCACAGCAGATGCTCCAGGCCCTGCAGCGGGGCCCGGCCGGCGCCGGGCTGGCCCGCCTGCCCGCGCACACACGCGCTGCCCGCAGCCCTCGCCTGGCCAGGCTGGCAGGCCGCGCCGCCCGGCTCCAGCGTCAGTCCGCTTCCCGCTCCAGACCTGCCGCGGTTCAGTCGCCAGAGACACCAAGTACCGCCTCAGCAGGAGCCTGTACGGCAGCACATGGGGAGAGCATCATTTCGGAGGCACGCAAATACAACATGTGCCCCTTTGGCCATCGGAGGTGACTCGCTGGGGCTGCTGGCTGCACTCCTGCCGTCCGTCCTGGCGAGCCCCCCGACCTCACGGGCCTGCTGACACGCCAGGCAAGCCAGGGCGCTCAGGGACCCGCAGGGGCCCGGTCCTTGGGCAGGGCTCTAACACGAGCGTGGTCCGTGTGCTGCCTACACAGAAACACCTGGCAGCAGAGACGACTTTCTGAGCCCAACCGCCGAGGATACGGGCATTCAGTTTTCCAGTGCGACCGCGCTGCGGCCGGGCCCAGCAGAGAAGCACAGCTGCTCAGCCAAGGCAGGCTGTTTGGGTTGGCTCCGTGTCCCCCCGCGAAGCCAGCCTGAGGGGCAGGCCCTGCTGAGCAGGGGCCCAGCGCACCGGGCCGCGGCGAGGTGGGCGGCCAGGCTGTCCTCCTTCCCCCGCAGCTCTGCGCCTCCTCCTGCGCTGCTCCCCCAAGTCAGCAATACCACTGGCATTTCACTTAAGGATACATGGCGTTGGTTAAGATAATAGAATAATAACCACACACCCACTTCTCTGTCACTTAAGCGAGAAAAAGTGGTTAAAAACTTTGGCCCCGCTTATCTGGCTGCCTAGTTCTGGAGCTGGTTCACTTTCCACACCTGCGTTTGCTCTGCTTTTCTTCCTTTTAGAGAATATCTCTTTCAGAAAATGTTTTTTTCTCACAGTGTCTGTTGAAAACCTAGCAAGTTTTGATCAGAAATTTTCCATTTGAGACATTTTATTTCCATTTAAAAAAAAATAATCAAAATTTTGCTCTGGAAAATTAAGCATATGCTTTCTGTAGGCGAAAACCAGCTTTTAGCTGGAAATCGTATTTCTCAGCTTAAAAATAGTTTTAATGGCAAACTTTCAAGAGACCCTATTAACAATGTCTAACTTGCCTTACAACGAAAGTGGACTGACAGGAGCAGACCACGTCTCACCGGGCGCGGACCTCCTCTCTGGCTGTGGCCGGCGACGCCGCGCAGGGCGCGGGCGCTGCTCAGGGCGCGGGCGCAGCCGGGTGCCGAGTCAGCCTTTCCGTGCCAGACCACTGAGCCCTGGCAAACAGCAGGACCGTCGGAGGCTGCTCACCCGCGCTGCCGCTGCCAAGAGCAGCAAGCAGCCCTTGCCTGCCCAAGCTCACCTAGCTCTCGGACACCCCCGCAGCAGACGGAGGCAATGAGTACTGAGGTCTTCCCCTGAAGCAGTTCACACACCATCCGAAACACTGCTCATCCTCCAGACCCCTGCTACATAACGGGTGAAGCAGAGGGCCAGAGAGTTCTGTGTTCGTGGTGTAAGCTGTTTGCTGTAACGAACAGACATTTCCCTGGTTTCTTCTATAGCTGTGCCTGTTGCCAGTGGCTGAGGAGTGCTGCCCCCATGCTTGTCGTGACCCCGGGCGTGCCCGAAATGCTACTGGGCTTCTTGCAGTTGACCAGTCGTAGCCATGTGCTTCAGCATAAGCCCTCCTGTCGCTGCCAGGAACAAGTAGGACCTGCCCCATGCACATCTTGGCCCTGACAGAGCTCCATCTGAGTGGCTGGTCTGGTTGCACCATCCTTAATTCCTACAGACTTCTCCTGTCCTAAACTAGTCCCTGCAAAAATGGCTGAGGGCCGTGGAGTGTAAAAGACTGTCCCTATCCCTACAGAGGAGCTCTCAACCTGCAGAGGGCAAAGACCAGTGTGGAAGGAGGCCCTGCCATTGCCCTTGCCATGTCTGCCCTTGGAAGAAAGAAGGGCACCCACCCAGCAGCCTGGGCTACTGTTCCACACCACCCAGTGTGGGCTGCCACAGCCCCCGGCCTTCCTGCGCGCGAGAGCAGCGGTGCCATCCCCGGCATACAGGGAACACACTTTCAGTCTGCAAAAGCAAAGAAAGAACTGCACACTGAAAGAAAATCCTGCTTTGTTTACAGGTTGCTTTTATTTACAAATATACTGAAGTGTAATCTCTCTCTTTTTTTTTCTTTTTCTGTTTTTGTTTAGTGTGTGTGTGTGCGCGCGCACGCACGTGCACATGGGAAGGAGCATAATGTATGAGAAAGTCATGTATCTTAGCTGCCAGGCAATGGTGGCAGGAAAAAAAATGCAGTGAAATGAAATTTAAAAACACTAATAAATAATTTAACAATGACAAGTAATTAAATAAAAAAAAAAATCCGATCTACATACATTATGGTGGTTTGTTACCAACACAGAGGGAAAGGAGCAGAGAATCTACAGTGAGAGGCAGCTGGTTAAGTACGAGAGAGCATAGTCATATTTTTTACAAGTTAAACAAATTGTAACAGACAGCTACAAAATACTACATTTTGATAACATAAATACAGAATATATAAATATACAAGTAATACAGCCATACACAGCTAAAAAATAGGGTGTTCACTTAAAAACAGAGTTCCCAATGCAAAGTATCTGGCAGTCCCTTCACAGTCACTGCTGGGCAGAAACAGGGTGTGCAGAACCAAGGGGACCCGGCTGCATCCTTGAGGAGGGCAAATGGTTGTCAGTTTATTCAGATAGGCCTCAAATGAGCAAGACTGTGCCTAAATCCCACCAAAGCCAAAAGACTTCAGGTACCTGCCAAGAGGTAAGCAAGCGCCCAAGTACCCCCTAAGCGGAGAGAGCAGACGCCAGAAGCCCTGGCCACGCTGCTGCGGGTGCGGCGGTCGGCTGTCCCGTGCCACCGGGGCGAGGAGGGCAGGCTGGAGACGGACCCGCACGCACAGGGAGCGTCTGCTGCTCGGGAGCGCGTGGTGTGGTTGGGGCGTGGGATTGCGTAAAGCACTATCCTGAGCACTTGAGACTCTGGGTACCGTGGCTCCAGCTCCCATGGCTTTGATGTGCTTCAGAAGCCTCTCTGTCCTTTCACTGCTGTGACCAAGCTCCAGGCTTGCAAGAACCCCTTCCTTCCTCCTGGATTCTGCTGTCAATTTCTAGTGACTTTTGGGGACAACCAGAATTATTATGCCACGCTTCAACGAGGTGCTCTCGCAAACCTCAGCCTGCAGCGTCCCTAGCAGCATCACAGAGCCGGGTTCCCCGGCGCGCCTGGGGCGGCGGCTTGGGACATACTTCTGATCCTTAAGGAAACTGGGAGTCCTGAGCACAGTAGGAAGAGGTAAGTGGGTTCACATCATCCCTGGAAGGTTTGCCGGCATGAAGGACCATCTCCATGCAATGATGGCGCAGCGGGGTGGCTGAGCTGCTGCTGACAGCGCGGCAATGACCCCCTGAAAGGACCTGGCAATACCCATCCGACTCGTGCGGGGCGGGTCTGAGAAATCCACTCAGCGGCCATCGTGAGACTCTCGCGAGCCACACCTCAGGCACGGTTAGCAGCAACTGAGCCAAGCGGTCTGGATATTTTTGATGACAGAGTTTAAAGAAGAAAAGGAGATCAGAATGCCTAGGATGGCGTCTCAATCTTAGTGAGTGCGACTACCGCACTTCACTTACAGCAACGTAATTGTCTTCCACGTCGTGACTGTGAAACGCATTTACCACCGGCCCCTAACTGCTGACGATACAGGGTTTAACCCACAGTGCCGTGGTAAATGGGGGGCTGAGAGCAGCACTGCGTGGCAGGAATCGTCCCCTCGACAGTCAACCGTGCTGCTGCCCAGCCGAGCACCCAGCAGCGGGATCGAGGGCCACGCTGCTCCGAAACCTTTTCTGAATGCCGGGAAATCTCTACGTGCCAGCGCTACGACAGTCGGTAACTGCGCAATAAAGACCTCTGAGGAAGCTAGTACCTAGCATATTAATTCTGATCTCACAATCATCTTTTTTAAACGTTATTGAGCAAACACTGAAACCTAATCAATCATCTTTTACTTAATTGCATCTTGTCACCACTTTAGCTTAACATGTATTCCTTGCTTAGCCAAAGCAACATGATTGAAACTCCGTGAAGAGCTCACTTGATGCATTTATATTAGAGAGGGGTTAATTTCCTAGGGAAAACGATCACTGTAAGGTGCATGTAATAAACTGCTGTCATGACCTCTAGCCTTGAAGCTCCCATATGTGCAATCACTGTTTGTGGTTTCCGTGGAAGTGCCAGATGCTAAGAATTTTTGGCAAGAGTTTATCAATTTGACTCAGTGTAAGATATTACTGTGATACGGCCCATTAAACATTTTACTTTCACCTGATCGGTGACGTTCCCTTGACAATAGAAGAGTAAAGCAGAAATCAAAAAGGTCAGAGGTTGCTGTATAATCTTTTACTGCAGGTCCCAGGTTAAAACCACAATGATCACACTCCAGTAGGGTAATTCATTCCACAAAAAAAAAGTGACATTTATTTTGCTTTAATGAACTTTGGCCTTTGCCAGCTATAACGGGTCCACTGGCAGTCATTGGCTATGCATTCCTTCCCTTGACCAGCAGCAACCCACAGTGGCACGGGAGACATTACGCTTGCCAGAGGGCTTGACTGCATCGTGCACGTGGCACCAGAGATGGTAGAATACGGTGAACAAACAGCTAAGGCATCATCATACAACACACCAAGGGAAGAGGAGATGGTATGTACAAGAAATGGGGAAAAAAAAAAAAAAAGTGGCAAATAGTCCTCCAAAAAAAATCAGCAAAAGACTATGGTTACTTCAGCTGTAAAATGGGATATCTGATTCTTTCCTTAAAAATGGATTGGGTTTTTTCAACATCCAGCCCAGAAGCAGAGGTAGAGTTGGGACAAGGCAGTTCTCCAAACTATAGATCACATTATAGTTCTCACATAAATCCCTGTAAACACTAAAAATGCCATTTTGATCCTGCCAGTAATGAGGGATGAAGCAAGGTTGTGCCTATGTATAGAGTCTATAAACCCAGTATGTTCGATATGGTAAAGACGCTTTTCTACGACTCTAAAGCAGCAGAAGGGCGAGGAGGAAAACTTGATGAATCCATTGGGATTGGTGGTGACAAATGTTTATAATGTGCCATATGAAATCTGCTTCCCTTCTGCCCCGCAAGCAGTAAGGATCACCTGAGTTCGTTATAGATGTTCGCTATTATGCAGAGAGAAAGGAAATTGTTATTTGATACATGAGAGAAAAATAATTGAAGGGGGTGGGTATAAACAGAAAATTCTTCCAATTTCAAAACACATCCAGGGACTCACAGCCTTCAACCGAAAATTCACTCCCCTGTCAGAAAAAGTGAGAGAACGGTCGCTAGCAAAAGCGTATGGCTGCGACGGAGCCACCTCCGTGGGCGCAGCAGCCTGCAGCTCGGGCTGCCACCATGGAGGGAGGCGATGGGAACCTGCAGGGAGGGGAGCGTCGCCCCGGCATCTCTCAGAGGCATCGCGCCCTTCGCTCGGGAAGGGCTGCGTGTGTAGCAGGCAGCGCGTCCGCCACCGCACAGCAGCGGGAAGGGTTTGCCTTGGGTCTGCGCTTTGCGCTCCTGCACTGCGCACACACGGTCTCCTCCCCCGACGCCTTCCTCGCCTCCAGAGAATGGGAATGCACGCGCTTATCTTGCAGATAAAACTTTGCTTTCTCAAGAAGCCTCTAACACGCTTAGTCCACGTTTCTATGCTGGGGAGGGATGCGATCTTATTTTTTTCCCGCAGACCTATCACCTGATTCTTGCCATCCACCCTTCCGGGACGCGAGCAGGACCTCTCCCGATCCGCAAAGGGGTGGGCAGCTGCCTGCGGGGGTCCCCAGCAGGACCCCCAGCTGCGGCCATGGTGCCCCCTGCCCTCGGCGGGGCTGAGGCTGCAGGAGCCCCGCGCTGGCCCCACGACGGGAGTCCCGGAGAGTCCCGCGGCCCTGCAGAAGGTGCTGAGCCCCACGGGAGACTCTGCAGTGCTGGCCTGGTACCAGTCCTCAGCCTGGAGGAGTCAGATTAACCAACGCTTTGGACTTGTTTTCAGCTATTATGGTCAATATATTAAAGGTATTTATTTAAGAAAGTGCCTATCCTGCCAATCTTTCCCCATGAGCTCTATTTTGAACACACCCTATAATTACTGATATTACCCTGGCAAATTTTCCCCATGAAGTCTTCTCCACTAAGAGCCATGACCGTACTTGTCTGCCTCTCCACATTATAATTATCACCAGGCAATATTTATAACTATACTATTATTTATGATATTTTATGCCCTACAAAAACCTATATGACATATGCTCAAACTTCAGCATCCGAGACATTCAGACTTCAGCTGGGACATTCCCTTCAATTTGTGTACTTGTTCTTCTTACATTTGCACTGACAGGTTAGTTGGAGCACTTACTGTAAATAGTGGAGTCCCATCAGCGCGAGACCTGCAGGACTTGGGTCGGACTCCAGCTCAACATAGCTAAACCTCCCATTGTGATCTCTTTCATACTTTTTTTCCCCAGTTGGTGCACATTTCAGGACTTCTGATGGTTCAGGCTAGAACTGTATATCATAGATTCTTGCTGAGGCGAGATAATTAACTAAAGGAGTGCTTAATTATTCCAGATGGACAATGGAACATAGCACATTTATGCCTCATGCAAAACATAAACAAACAGAACAGAATGAACAACACATGCTTGCCAATCATGGTCTAGACTTGAAATTTGGCACTGTAATACTTACAAACAAAAGTAAATGTTTTATTCTCACACTTCAAAAAAAATTTAAATAAAACTCTGTCTTATAAGCACCTTTCGCTTTAATTATTTAAGATCAATACTAACCTAAATGCCTCTGTCCCTAACATGCATCTCCGTTCCAGGGTCATAGACCTTTCTTATTATGAAATCACTGGCTTTCTCCACAAATAGTACTGTTAACCAGTTTCCTCAGTATCATATGCATAAGGGCTATAAACTAATGAGCAGATCTAGGTTATGTAGAAAAAGTGTAGAAAGGAAACAAATGTTGGACGTCACATTTACATTAACTTCTCACAGTTCAAATGGCAATTTATCCACAACATAGTATGAATCATGCAGTAAGAAAAGGGAGGAATCTCCAGTTTCTTTTGATTTATTTGTCATATGGTCGACTGATGTCAGTATCAGTGGCTTTTAAAAAAAAAAAAAGTTTAAACATCCAAAAGAAAGGAAGAGAGAAAGGAGGAAAAGGTCTAGCTTTCCGCAAAATCCATTTCCTTTACAACGATGAGCTCAAACCAAACCAAAGGCTGCTGACGAGCAGGGTCTTCTGTTCCTTCCGTGCTTGTCTCGTGGTCTGGTGCAAGCTGGGAATCAAGGGTATGGGACTGGTGGATGCGTTTTGTTTATATATTATATATGTATGTATGTATGTAGGTAGGTATTAATATATATATACATACATACACATATATGCACACAGATATAGTCTTCCTAAAAATGCTCTTTGCAGTCCAGAGGCAGCAGGAGTCACTGTGAAGGAAGAGCTGGGCAACATATGGCTGTAGAGTCTGCACTGGAAAAAGTCACTGGCTAAATACACGCCGGCTGTTTGTTTTCTTTTATTTTCATGAGGCGAAATACGAGCTCTGCATAGAGTACAGCCTGTCAATGGGGTTTCCTACTCTAGCCTGCATGGAGTTAACTTCGGAAGAGGCAAGAAAACAGTCGCTCAAGCTAGTTAAAGAGGTATCACTGTCGATATCATGAAAAATGGAGTCGTTTCCTGCAAATGAAACGTATACGTTAAGCTGGATTCTGTGCAGCCAGAGGAGGACACAGTACACATGGATGCCCATACGTTGCACGCTGCAGCAAAAGGGAATGCTGCTGGCTTTGTTTTTACATGTTAACGTGATTTTGCTCTAAGGGTCTGACCTACAAAGAGGAAGGCTAGCACCAATTCCCAGCATTCAACTGGCAGCGGTGCCACTGAAACCTGCCAGGATTTAATTTATACTTCAGTCAGCAGCACAAAAGAGAGTCTTGGCTGACGACGGGAGCAAACAGTGCTGGGGAAGAGCAGGTCCCTGGCTCTCCGTGAGCTGGCATCCAGCACTCGCGGCACCGGGGCCACCGAGGAAGGTGGGACCAGGCACCGAGTGTCCGCGGCAGGGAAAAGCTCTCTGCGAGCCATAACCTGTAACGGTCTTCATTTACACACAAGGTAAAAGACAGATCTATGAATGCGACAGGACGCAGGAGGAGACTCAGCTTCCCTGGCCTCAATGGACTTAGAGTTGCAAACACACCTTTGTTTCAGAAAATTCCACTCTTTTGGGGCTGGTTTGGAACAGCACCTTTATTTCCCTTAGCAGCTAAGATTTCTGCTTACTTCAGCTCTTAAGGTACCCGCAAGAGCTCTAGCTCAAGTCCTGTGAGCACTAAGAAAGCGTTAGCCCGACTCTTTTTCCTCACACCCTCGTTTGAAATGGCTTTGTGCTACCTCCTGCACTGGTTTTGGAGTGCAGAACCTGCCTCCCAAGGAGTTTTGCCTAGAAAGCCAAACAAATTGTCAGCAACAAGATCAGAAGCCACCTAATGCTCACGGGCGCTTCAGATGTCCTCAGCTCATTACAGGATTTACCAAACTGCCTGGTGTGTATCAGTGGGAAAAGGACCACCACAGCCCCAGAGCAAATTTCTTGCTGGCCTGTGCACGCCGTGCTCATGCAAGTGACGTGCACGGGGACCTCCACACCGAAGCGCTCCTGGTCAGCGGGAAACAGCCTGACGTAACAGGCCCTTGGGGGCTACAGCAAGGCCAACAGGCACAGTTTGAGAAATCCTCTTAAATTTTATTTAAATGCCACACTGCAATGGTCCAGAATCAATTATTAGGCATTTAATGCTCGTGATGCATTTGGGGTACCTACCCACTTGATGGTGTGTGGTCAGGAAATCGTGAAAGCAAGCCACCGTCTTGATTTTGGGCAGAGAATAAAATTACTCAGGAGAAATGCCCTGTGGTGACACACCTCTTAGTAGCTCAGAACTGTTCTTTAACAAATCCATGCATCCAGTCTGAGGGATCTTAGAGAGGTGCTTATTCATTTTGGAACGAATAGATTAGTTCTCTTTATTAGACCACTTTTCAAGGCACTTTTTTCCCAAAGCTTCTAAGAAAAAGGAAAAACTTGTGAGGGAGCTAGAATTTGGTACCATTTATTTTTCAGTTTCTTGGGTAGTGGTTTAAAAAAGCGGAGCTGGAGATGTGATGTTCTTTGTTTTATCATTTATCAGAATTATACTGTGAAATAGTTCTGAAGGGTGTCCGGAGCCTCACGTGAGCTCTCTTCTACGTCCTTATCTGTACATGAAAATATACACACAAAACTGACTGGTGCAAGTTCCCTGGTACAAATCCCATAAAAGATATAAAAGCAAGTAACTCTACTGAACCTTTGGCATGTGAACTAGCATACGAACCCTGCTACTGCTGATGCGGCAGAATGATGCATGCCTTACCATAAGGGTTCATGTGGTCGCCTGGCATTTGTGGAGGGGTAAGACCCTGCTGAAATGGGTCTGTGCCATAACTGCTTTGATCCATTGCTACAATCTGCTGCTGTGGCGGTGCAAGTGGCGTGTAAGATGTCATCATCCCTTCCATTCGGTTGGACATCACTTCTGCAAAGCAAACAGGGCACAGTCACTGCTTGGGAAGGAGGAGGCAGCAGGGAGTAGCATCGGTGGCAATACTGAACCCGCGTGCGAGTGAACAGAGCTAGGTTTGTCCTCTTGATTAGAGCAGCCTTCCAAATTTTGCCTGAGAGTACAACCCTTAGCAGTAACTTGAAAGACTTTTAATTTCTGACTGTCATTCCTGGAGCTCCTGGGTGCTGGACAGTATCTTCCCAAAGTCTGTCCTGTCCGTGACATAGCCCTGTTATTCTCTAACTTCTGTTGGTACCAGTTTTTCTGTCTCTGTGTAAAGAGGATGATTTGAGGCTGCAAGGCTTTGGGAGTTGGAGAAGCTCAAGAGCATCCACAGAGCAGCAGGGCAAGCCCTGGTGCCTCTGTGCAGCTCCTGCCCCAGCCGCTGGGGCACAGGAGGGGCTCCCTGCGCCTCGGCTGCGGCAGCGATGCTGATGCCCTTGCAAGCAGCCTGCAGAGGCCGAGCTGAACATGGCCCTCCTTCAGGAGAAATGAACTGGAGAATCTACCTGAAGTGAGGCTCCTGGAGACTCCCTCCAGTGAACATGCCTCTGTACCGCACACCACTTCTAGAAAGCAGGTAACAGCTTCTGTGTAACACCTCCAGGTCTGGCCCCACGCGGGAACCGCGGACAAGCTGGGCTGGGCGCTCAGACGCAGCACCTCTGTCTGCTCCCACTGAGGGTGGCACGCAGTACCCACAGACCTGTGCATGCCCTGTATGGCTGTACTTAAGACGTTATGTGGGAACGGCACATGAAGAAACCTTGCAGATTCTTTTCCCCTTGCTTTGCCTTCATCACAAATCCCCTACCTTGCCCTAGTCGCTGCGAGTTCTGCTGCTCCTGCTGCTGCTGGTGCCTTCGTGCCAGTTTTTTCATCTGAATAAAAGAGGAAGAACAGAACAATCTCATGGCTCTGAATGCAGCAATTTTGTTTCCTTTCAAAACCCTCTGCAAACATCGAATCAATTAATACAGACCATTTATATTCATGCACACACCACTGTGGGTTCAGTTTCATTTCTAAGCTTAAACATTTCAGTTTCCAGCTCATATTTGCATGCAAAATTTACTCCCAACATCATGTTGTTTTGAGCACACAATCTTAATGTCTTTGTTTGAAAGTTGCCTTTCTTGTATGGATGCAGACAGCAGTGCGTGCAAAACACGTACAGCTCAGTCCCTAGGAGCTCCGTGGTATGCGCTACATGCAGGGGGAGGGGGAAGTCTCTGTTGGAGGGCAATTTGCATTTTGCTTTTGAGAACTCGACAATCAACCTACCTTTGCTCTTTGGTTTTGAAACCAGACCTGGACAACTCGCACACTGAGTCCTGTTTCAGCTGCTAGTGTTTCTCTGACCTACAGGAAGAAATGTTTAATGATGTCATTTTTTATATTTAAAAAAAACCCCAAAACTGCTCAGTTAAGTTAGGAGGAACATGCCTGTACTTACAATAAAAACTGCATGTACAAAATTACTTTTAAAAATTCCTTGTATTTTTGCATAGTTTTTTCGAGTTCTGCCCTTCATGTCACTACCACTTTCATAAGTACTGAACAAATAGTCTGAGCGGTGTAAAATGACACTAAGTCATTTCATGATTTTTATTTTACCCATAAAACAGTTCTGTGCAAGAAGATACAAACTTGGCTATGAACTTTTTTTAATATTGCTAAGGTACAATTTCATATTTTAAAATGGCAAAAAGGCACACTGCACTGTCTCACAAGACATACGTGTATGTCAGCAGGAGAATGTCGCTTGTTGCAAAAACAACAGCTTTCAGGATGCAACCCTATTTTTTTTTCCCAATCAAACTTAGGAGGAAACAGTTACCTGGGTTGGTTTTCACCTAGATTTGATTTTCACCAGCTTCATCAGTGAAACGATACCGCAGACCCTTCCCTAGCTGCTATAAACAAGATCAATGGCAGGGTTGTTCCATAGAAAAGCCAGCCCGGAAGGCCAAGCAGCGGGACCAGAGCTGAGCACCCATCTCGCTAGAGAGCGACTCCCTCTGTGCTGGGAAGGAGAAGGGCAAAAGCCGCTTGTTTACCTGGGCTCTGACAGTCAAAGACTGCTTCATGGTTTATAAGCACCAAATATTGCTCTTCAGCAGGAATCAGTCATGGAGCTGCTCCACCTGCTGTGGGTGAATGTCCAGAAGTACCAATGAGCTGGTCCTAAGCTGCTGATTGCTCCTGGCTGAGATGGTATTTGGGTGAGCATCGCCCTTTGCTGGCCTGGTTCTGCATTCACTCCAAGGCACCCGCTGCTGCCCTGGGAAGGGGCAGGGGGCTACCTGGGGCTGTGGCCTGACCCCGCCACCCCCGTGGCCTGGTGTCAGAGCCGACCTCAGGTCCCTGATGAAGCACCTACCTTCCTACAGGGCTTGGAAGACACTTCAAAGGACGCTTTGAATGCTCGTCTCTGCTGCGTAGTAAGTATTGTCCTTGGCCGTTTAGGTCTTCTTGGGTCCTTCCCATCATCACTTCCTTTTCCTTGGGTGACTTGTCCTTTGGTGGGCTTAACGTCTCCGTCTTCATCATCGCTTTTAACTGGTGAAAAATAAACACGATATAAAATTGTACTTGTTCCAAGATAACAGGGTGTTTCAGAACTGCTCTTCAGCTGCCAAATGAGCCAACAGGTTCAACTATTACCCCGTGTTTATTTGAATACCTAAAGTAACTACGGGCAGGCAGAGATACCTCAGATTTGTGTGCACTGCCTAAATCAAATGCCACAAAAGCATAAAAATGTCTTTAAGTTTTAACTGATGGCCTGGGACTGATCAGGAGATGGAAATTCAGAATACGCTTCAAAATTTCCAGGAATCGGGACAGAGAGATTTTGTGCCCTTCGAGCATCGCTCGGTCCCATGTGCTCACCTGCCGCAGCCACGCTGACCGACACACGCTCTTCCCTTCACAGCAGAGCGGCACCTTCTCCCGAAGCATTACCTGCAGACAGGTACTACTGCCCGCACCGCTACGGCAGCAAAACAGTGTGAATGCAAATAGCACAGAAGTACCTCAAAGTCTGTTTAGCTACATATAGATTGCAATTATAGTTCTGAATATTTGGAAGCTCTAGAGATGACATTAAATATAATCTTTGCCATCTCATTTCCACGCTCCACAGGAAACATCGGCATCCTCTCTCTGTGTATTTCAGGTGTCTCTATGTGCACGCACGGATTTTTCTTTCTTGCTAAATACGTACAAGTACATACGTGCTTGTGTGGGCCAAATCGATTACTTGTGTTTTGTACAGTTAAATTCTGAGGATTCATACAATCTGGTGATATTACGTGTGTTAGTCCATTGTACTGGGAAATCTCAATCGCCGTGGCGAAGGTTGGAGAGTAAGTACAGATTTTGTTGTGAAAAACAACTTCCCAACTCAGCATATTTTGTTTCGCCATACTACTGATTTTTCTTCCAGAAAACATTATTATTATAGCGACTTCAACATGAAGAAACACACTGCAATTTTTATATACTCAAAGATTACGTTTGGGGAATTAACAAATTAGACTTTAATTCATTTTAGGGTCTGATTATTACACACCTAGCAATCTAATCACCTTTTACTTTAATAAGCATATTTTGCCTAATGATTAAAGAGAAGTTCAGTCATTTTAATAACCATGACATTATTAACTTTCCCGCACGCCATTTCTAAGGAAAGGTTTGTGAGGATTAATATTGCTCATTGGAGAGCTACTTTTGTGTCCAGTGGATAAATATTTGATTGGAGAAGGACACACTCTCAGCCAGGGCTGTGTGAAATCATTTGCTCTCACACAGGCATCTGGGAGATCTGTGTTTACAATGTATTAGACAATGGGACACAAAACATCCCATTTAATTTGTCAACTTGTTTTTCAGGTTTGGGTTTGGCTAACAGAGAATAACGAGGGGGGAAAAAAGCATCTCCAGGAGTAAGAAACTACCCCTTAATGCCAAGGGGAAATGAAATTGAAACCAAGATTGTTTTGTGCTGTGCCGCCACGGTAGCTTAGTGCTGATCACAAACTATGAAATCTGGTCCTGAAGGAGAGCCCACCCGTGCCCGAAGCAGCCCTCCAACGCAGCCGGCTGGCAACGAGCGGCAGTGCCTGCGCGGCGAGGGGGGAGGCAGGGGAGGAGGATCCCCACGTCCATCGCCGCAGCGTGGGGACGCCCAGCTTCTCGAAGGGGGTTTGTCCGGACGCAGGCAGGCGGGCAGCAGGACGCCGAGGTTGGCGATGAGAGGATGACACGCTGCAGGGCAAGGAGGAAACCCGCGTGCCTCGGGCAAATTCACAAACAGCCCAAACCCTACCACATGAGATTTACAGAGCACAGCACTCGAGGTCCTGCGAATACAGTATGGCAATAAATAACATGCTGCTCCAAGGAAGGCCCTGGTCCCGCACGTCCTGCTGAGTCAGCAGTGACCTTTGTCTTGCAGCATTCCTGACACGAAAATATAAATTTCAGCAATGTGGAGAATATGGCTCTCAGATTAGAGATTAAAGATAATTACTGTTCCTAGCTAAATTAGAATAATGCATTTTCCCATAAACCAAAGGCAAACATTCATGTCATTTGTACGCTTAATGGAATGGTAATTGTTGATTTTCTTAGATATTTTCTTGGGAAACAAGTACGCAATTATGATGGCTGGCAGCAATTTGTGTGCATGCTGTCTCTAGCATGGGATCAGCCAGGGCACACCGGCAGCAGGATGTTTCCAGTCTCCTTGAGTGCATAAGGCACAGGCAGGAGGCATCCTGTCTCTCCTGGAAGTGCCTGAGAACCTCAAAGCCAGCCCTCGCCGTAACCACTGCTGGATCGCCTGGGGTTTGGTCTGCAGAACCCAAACCCTGTGCAGTGCTGTGTTTCCAGCCCTGGACAGACAGCAAGCAGCTCTTACTCACTCTCTTTTAAAACCTCCCCTAGGAAACGGGTGGAGGAAAGGACGTCTCCATCTCTCCATCACTGTGAAGAACTCGGGGAAGACGCCCATCGGTTGCTATCAGGTGTGAGGGCTGCACTGTCACCTTCTGGAGAAGGCAAAAGCTCTGGTCACAGAATGGGGACCCCCCGCCTTAACTCCCAGGCCAAGCGGTGCAGACTCGTGCAGTCATACTGTTGAAGCCCCAGCACCCTCTCAAGAGAGAGGTCACACTGCAGAGTAGTGCATTTTAGTAAGATCTTGAGCCTGTCCTCCCTTGATCCTGAACAGTTTGCATTCATCAGGAACAGCACAGTACCTCACGGACACTTCTGCAAACTTCGCATGTCCCACTTCCGTACTGCGCGTAGCATGCAAACCATAGGGGAGCTATCCTTGGGACCACGCAGAGATCGTCTCCTAGGTTGACACCAGAATGGGGCTCGGACACAAAATAGCAGGTAGGCAACAGAGATGGTCAGAAACTAGAGCCTTAGTAGCACAAAGGAGACGTACTGCCAACGGAGAAGCCTGGATGGAAGTCAGGAGAGCCAAGCGTTGTACCTGGCCTGAAAGCATCCAGAGACAGACTCCCCTAAACTCATTCAGGTTACTGCTTTTTGGTCTTGTGCGAGCCCTCCTGCCTGCCTTAATGGGAGCGGATACGCAGGCGGCTGCCCCGGCTGCCCGCACCGCCCGTGCCATGGCTGCAGCACAAACCCGCTTCTCGCTGTCTTCCAGATTCTCCTCAATGCTTCTGTGTCGTACTTGTAGTTTTTCCTGAAGTTACCATTTCTGATTGGCAGACGGAATACTCCTGAAAATCATATTACTACTTTGCTCTTTTTCCTAGCTCAGTGCTGAAAGTGTGTGTGCAGAAGAGGCCCTGAAAAATACGTTAAGTGGATGGAAAAATGCCTATGGAAAAGAGCACGCTTTGAACGAGGCCTCGGGTAACTGAAGTCAGCCTGATTCACGTTTTGTGATCTTACAGAAAGAATACCTTGATGAAAACAACAAGTTTTTGCCCTTTGCTAATCAGCAAGTTAAGGAAGGGAGACAAGTGAGGGAGAACTGATTGCGAGCAGGGATTTTTCTAGCTGTCCCTCCTAATTTGCATGCGCATACAGATACAGTGGATGTGTAAAGGGATATACTTTTCTATAAGAAAGCTCTACAAACCCTCGTGGCTTTTCCAGTCGGAGCAGGTGTGGGAAAAGCTCACCTGAGTCTGAGTCGTCTGGGCTGACTGAGCTCAACAAGTCTTTCTCTTTTTCATAGTCACTTTTGCAGAGCAACTGCCCTTCCTTAAGAACAAATTCGTCCCCTTTCCTCAGCTGTCGTTCGCAAACACAGCAGCAGAAGCAGCTTAAGTGGTAAACACACTCCAGGGCTCTCATGACGAATTCTGTTGGGGCGATCTTCTCCATGCAGCCACTGCACTTAGCAGCAAACAGCCTGTAAGAAAGAGAGGCAGGGAAGTCAGAGAGAATGTCAGATCATACACTGCATCAATTTAAATACAGCAAATTCTTTAATTTAACTACAGATCAGCTTGGCTCATGCTTTTGCACACCGGGAGACTTGCATCCTTAGTCTTGGAAACATCACAGGCATGCAGTTTATTCAAATCTCAATCCCTTTGGTCTAGAGATTCCCAAATCACCTTTGCTGGATAAAAACCACTAAGATTTGTCCTTATCTCACTGTTTTGTTCCTCTTCAAAAAGAGAAACAAAAAGAAGCTCTCAGAGTTTGGATAACTTGTTCAAAACCAAATTGACTTAAATTCACCTTTTAGAGGAAGGGCCAATTCACGCTCTGTTTTATACAGGCTCTCTGGTTTCAGCACTTAAACCCTACTCTGAATGGATTTCATGACTTTCCATTTTTGGTATTGTCTGTCTCTGAGGAGGCTGACAAATGAACACAGAAACAAGCACGAAAACTTAGTGCTATTGCTGAGGAGAAGACGACACACACACACACGCAATCGCACACATGCAATTGATAAAGAGAGGAGTGAAATAACACGGCTTTTCTTTGGATGTTGAGTTATTCCAGAACAACCTGTCTCTGAAGGGAGTACTGTGCATTTTAAATGGTGTGAAACATCCTTTGGCAGAGAACAGCAGTGATACAATCTGCTAAATTACCACTATAATCACAGGCTCTAGAATATACACTGTATTCCAGACTAGTTCTTATTAAACCTTCATAAACCCCCTCTTTCATCCATCGTTAATTTTCTAAGATAAAGTTAGAATGATTTAGATTAATTTTATTTTGCTTTTCTAATGGCAGCTGGGAATATCCCTAAGTGAGCTTTTAGGAAGAGGGTTGCTTCAAATAAAGATGAATAGCTAAGTGACGTCCCTGTATCACTCAGTGGGCTTGGGGATTTGAAATTCAGTGTCTTTTATGGCAATGCATCAAAGTGCAAGGTGCATTAATATTTAGATTTTGGCAATCAAATTAACACGACTGCACCCATGTGTTCACAGGAAAAAAAAAAAGGAGATTCTGCCTTTTAGGATGGAGTACGATGATTTTTTTCCATCCTCAAAATTACCTCTTTTTTTATAAAAGGTGATTATCTGATTTTAGAAGGCACAGGCTGTGGCAGTAACTGCTTCCCCCAAAGCCTCCATTTTGTCTGAGCTGAGAAGTACAGCAAAATGGCAGTCGCCAGCTCCTCAGCAAAACGATGGACTCACGGAGTGGGCAGGAGGGAACAGAAAACGTAAATACATTTGCATGAGGCACCCAAAGAGAGGCTGAGCGCCCAACAACTCGTGGGGTTTCCCCATCTGTATCTTTTGATCTAATAAGAGATCTACGCTATTAACCTCGCTGGCTCGGTGCGTACCTTTGCACGACCACAGCCACGAGGTAACAGCTGTGCGTTGTACAAGGCACACGAGGTGGGCTCGGTGGCTCTTTTTTGGGTACATAATGAATTAAATCTATTAAAGGGACACTGATGCCATGCAGGACCCATGGCCACCGCTAGTAAATAGGCCCTCTTATTTCATTGAGTCTATTGGGTTTGTCCGCAAGGTTTTTCTTCTGTTAGGTGCAAACTTTAACAGAAAGAAAGAAATATGACTTTGCGTTCTGACTAGTAAACATCACAAAAATATGACAACGCTTTAGCTAGCAAATTCCTAAGCAGGAAATATTTTTACATAGACACAATAACATATCTGAAAGGATTAAAACACAAAGGGGAAAGAAGAGCAAACAGACTTTAAGTTGTTTCTATTTAACTGCTTAAACCTATTTGACTCAGTTTAATTAAGCTTGTATCTTTTGTCTGAAGACTGTTGTTACGATGGAGCGCACTTAAAGACCGAAGATTAGCAAATGTGGTGTGAAGGCATCCGGCTCCCCTAACCGGCACCGGCTCCCCTGCAGCAGCGCGGCAGCCGGCCCGCGGACACTCGACGGCCTCCAGGAGCGACGGGACAGAGCCCGGCACCAGCTCCGACGGCTCCAGACGTAACAGCCCGGCCGGGAAACGCGGCCGCCGGCTCTGCAGCCTCCCCGTCCCGGCTGCATCCCGCATCAGTGCTGCTGCCCCGCGAAGTGCGGAGAGAGGCGCTCCGGAGGGCGGCGGCGGTCCCCGCCGCTACGGGCACCGCGACCCGGCCGCAGACCTTTGCAACGCCGCTGCAACAGCCACGGTGACGCCCCCGCGCCGGGGTCGCGTCGGAGGGGGCTCCGCGGGGGGCTGCGGGCTCCCGGGAAGGGGCAGCCGGGGGGCATGCCTGCTGCAGCTGCCCGCGGGTCCGTCCTGCGGAGCCGAGCCGTCCCCGCGGGCAGGCGGCCGAACCTGCGCGCAGCTCCGCGCAGGCAGCGCGGGGCGCGGACGGCCGGGCAGCCGCGGGAGCAGCCGCGGGCAGCATCGCCGGGCATCGCCGGGCATCCCCGGGCAGCACCCGCGGGCAGCACCCCCGGGCATCGCCGGGCAGCACCCGCGGGCAGCACCCCCGGGCATCGCCGGGCAGCACCCGCGGGCAGCACCCCCGGGCATCGCCGGGCATCGCCGGGCAGCACCCGCGGGCAGCATCCCCGGGCATCGCCGGGCATCGCCGGGCAGCACCCGCGGGCAGCATCCCCGGGCAGCACCCGCGGGCAGCACCCGCGGGCAGCACCCCCGGGCATCGCCGGGCATCGCCGGGCAGCACCCGCGGGCAGCATCCCCGGGCATCGCCGGGCAGCCGCGGGAGCAGCCGCGGGCAGCATCCCCGGGCATCGCCGGGCATCGCCGGGCAGCACCCGCGGGCAGCACCCCCGGGCATCGCCGGGCAGCACCCGCGGGCAGCACCCCCGGGCATCGCCGGGCAGCACCCGCGGGCATCGCCGGGCAGCACCCGCGGGCAGCACCCCCGGGCAGCCGCCGCCCACCTCCGCACCCCAGGCGGGAGCGGCCCGGCAGCCTCCGGGCGCAGCCGGGGCCCCGCAGGCCCGGCGCGGCGGCGAGGGGAGGGGAGGGGAGGGGAGGGATGCGCTGCGCTGCCCCCGGCTTTCTGCAGGGCAAACCACAAAATGTGCCCCCGTCCAGTGACAGTGGAATCACAAACGTTATGCGGTTCACGAGTAACTGTAAGTAGGAAGGCATGCACCCCCCTTCACATTTCTCCTAACGGGGACACAAAAATATCCCGCCTTCTCCTCGGCCTTGTGCTGCCCAGCGTCCTGTCTACCTGCGCGGCACCTTCGTGTCACGCTGCTTTCCTGAGCGTTCGCTTTCTTTTTCTTCAAAATAAAAGGTTTCTAACCCATACACAGAAAATATGTTGTGTTACTTATCGGCAGTTGACTATTGCCAGAAAGACGGTGCTTTCACAGCAATATTTCCAAAGACAGACTTTTAGTTATAACCAGTTACATTGTTGTCTCGCAGTATTAGCTCATTCAAATTAACATCAAATTGGCCTGACAATGCTGCACGGACTTCACATCTTTAATTTGCCCATCATCAACACAAGAAAACGCCACACTCCGTACTCGGGTACTCTCTGCATTACGACACGCGCTCACACAAATGCACACTGCACCATGTTGGATGAGATTCTGAGATTACAAAATCTTCATTAAATCTATCTTATAAAGTATTTATAGGTATTCCTTCAGTTTCCAGAGAGTAACCCAAGGTTATGCACTTTTTTTGCACAAGGCAATCTCACAACAGGAAACTAATCTTGACAAATGACCAGACTTTGATATCTGTGATCTAAAACACTGCTCATTAGACTGTTCATTTTATAAACGAATGGTAATAAACCTGTTGAGAAGTGTAGGATAGCAGGAATACTTTACAGATCACCCCTTTACAGGTTTCAATCAAAGCCATAAATTTGAAGGGGAGCACGCAGATATTCTGTGCCGAGACAAAGGCTGTCCCACACCAACCACATTTAAAGACGTTATTTCTTTTGCTTTCTATACATTTTACAAATAATTTGCATAACTCTGACTTTTTACCCCATGGCTGATTATCTCCAGCTCTCTTAAGTTAATGTCAAACCTCAAAGTCCTTGGACTTGTTAAAGTATGTGGAGAGTGGAAATCAAATGCCTTTATTAGAAGCCCCAGGAAATCTCCGACTCCTAAGCACAACGAAAACATTCCAAAGAAAATTGTTCAAAGAGGACAAAGCAGAAAAGCAGAACAAGAAAACCTTGTTTTGAATCAATGATTGCAAGAGTTTTATAAATAAATTCTGTTGCCTGGACAATTTTGAAAGACAACTCAATAGGTTTAGGAGTTTTTAAGTGTGTTTGCCTCTATGCCTGAAACACTTGGGGGATTCAGCCGAGCTAAAGCTTGGAACAATGGCCTGTCTGTCCATCTGAGTATTTGTAATAATCGCTGTGAAGCAACTTTACAGTAGTAGAGAGTTAAAAAATCTTCAACAGCTAAAACTGGGTGAATTCAACAAATTAATTTTGCATATATATTAGGGGCAATGAAAACGCTAAGACATGTGGTCCTGTCTTTAAACAGTAGATGAAAATGTTCACCAGCGGAAGAGGCCATAAAGATTTTATTTGTTAGGATATCCCTGTGAAGTCAGGCTGAATCAGTAATCCTTAGAAACAACCACAGTTACATGATCCATTGTGCCTTCCTGCATGGGCACAACCATCTGGTGTTTAATACGGACTACTGATTTATTATCTCTCGCGCAGTTATCTTGCAGTAAGTTTGACCCTGCTATGCTCCTGAGAATCACGGTTCTGCTGTTTACTCTTCTGATGTCCTGACAACCCACCCTTTACCTTTCTATTGCTCACCCAGGTCCTTCATTTCCTCCCGTCTGTGGGCAAATAGATTTTAATTGTTTTATTATAACTAATTTAATCTGTGCTGAGAGATTTCCGTGTGCAGTGTGAAATTTGCTGTTCATATTAAGTGTGGTTCAAGAGGTTTGTTACACAGGACAGAGGTATAAAAATAGACTAATTCAGTCAGGTTGTTTATTTACTGGACCTCTGCCGTGAAGCAGTAAATAGGAAGTTATTAAGCTGTGTTTGATATATGCAAGAGGACAGATGCTGCTGCCTACCTATCAGGGGCGTTAAATCATTTTCCTTTCCCTGTTATTCTGACATTATGTGTTGCAAGAAACCACAGCAGGTACCTGGCTTTTCTTCATTTAATAAATATGCAAAGAAGGTGGTCACACGCTTTTGTAAATACTGTAGGTCTAGTCTCTAGCTCTGACGCTTTTCTTTCTTGATAATAGCCTGTATGCAACATCCCTCTCAGGCATTTATAGCCAGCTGGGAGCTCGCACTCGTACAGTGTGAAATATGTCAGAGCTGAGGTAAAATATATTATGCTTTTCACACAACGGAGTTTTATTAAGAGAAGAAATTAAATTACTAATCAATGACACCTGTTACTTGTTCTTTGGAAGAAATTTTGATACTTCTGTCTTCTTTAGATGACATAGAATGGCGAAAACACTATGCATGGGGGTTTTTCCAGCATAGGACTTGAACATTTTTGTAGCGTCTTACAGCTCATGGGTGCTTATAAAAAAGAAAAACTGTTGCTTGGTTACACTGAATCCTGAACATTCAAAACATCTCAAATGCACTAAAGCAAAACAGAAGTATTATAATTTTATTATTTGGAAAAAAAAGGAACCCTAAAAAAAGAAACAATCCATTTTAAATATTTTCCCTGCAGAAAAAATAATTACAGTTTATTAAAGCCAATTTCATAGCTGAAACTTCAGTAAAAGAAAGTTAATTCCCTTTCACCGAGTAGTAATAAAACACGAGCAAAAATTAAAAGTTTCTAGTAAAAAAAAAATGTAATATTTAGAGAAAAACTAAAACAAAGAAACCTTTTTCTTCTTCAGGGAGAACTGAAGAAAATATTTATTAACCCTCCAGCCACAGGTGCTGTAAGAACACCAACTCCTGGTGAAAGCTTGCGCTTAAAACTCTGCTTCGCAATGTGGAGTTGGATTAAAATGTACCGTATCTTGGTACTGAGTCACTTTTTCTTCCTGTGAACACTTTACCTGTATTTTCATGGGAAGCGCTGTACTGCCATGCAAAGGCAACCCGATGGATAAATAATGACACAGACCACACGTTATCCCACGCTAAGTGAAATCTTGCTCTGAAGCTGGTGGGAGGTTGGCCACAAACTCCGTCAGAGCCCCAAGCTCAGGTAACCGCTCTGTCCCCCAAAGACGGACCCACCAAACAAGCTCACGTAACGGCTCTGCCCACCAGACACGGGCCCCAGGCAGCATCGCAGCGTGGCCGTACCCAGGCGATGGCTTGCGCCACGACCACATCCACAGAAATATTGCCCTTTGTCTGATTTCCTTCCCAGTGGAATGAAAGGAAAAAGTCCCATTTGCCTTGACAGGAGCAGGGTTTGGTTCATTTTTAGGCTCTGCTTCCCATCAGCGGCAGGGACGGCAGCGCTGTGCGTGTGTCTGGGCCACGTGGCAGTCCCAGCCGGACCACCGTCATTGACCTGCACCGCAACAGAAATGACAGCTGCCAAAGTCTCCTGCCCTGTGTTAATTTTCTCTCTTTACACAGACACAACAAAGGAAAAAAGTCATCTATGGAGAGCAAGCCGGCGTCCCCTCTTGAGCAGAGCTCAGGACCCCGCAGCCGCCCCACCAGCGAGGGCCGGTCCAGAGGGACCTTGGTTCCCAGCTCCCTCCCGACACACCGAGACAGGTCTTGGCTGCCGCCTGCTCCGATGGGGCAGGGGTTTGGCAGGGGAATGGACCGAGACAGCCACCCCCTCCTCTGGTGACAGGCGACTGCTCGTCACCTTCCCGAGAGGTCCTCAGGCCACCGCGCACAGGACTCCCCAGCCGCTCGGCACCCAGCCCCAGCGCCGGCAGCTGAGGCATCTCCAAAGCCCTTCCGCAGGCGGGCCCGGCATTCGCTGACCACACCAGAGCTCTGGGCACTGGCTGTTCCCGGGTCGGAACCATGATGCTGAGAGAAATGGAAAAGACCCAATGAACGGATTCAGCAAAATGCACAAAGACACCCAATTCAAAGCGGCCGTCCTAATGTTACTTGCTCGAGTGTGGACAGAATGACCTAAAAAGTTATGTCTTCCTTAACTGTAAAGTAAAACCTAAAATGTAAAGCGCAGAGGAGTTTCTTGCTTCAAGCAGAATGTGACAGAATGGATTCTTCTCTTTGCTTAATTTTCATCCCCTAATTGACCACTTTGTTCAACTGTCTTCCATCACTGCCATGCAGCTCTATTTTACAGCATTTTTCCTTACAACACTTTGATGGAAAAATTTATGAAGAATCGAATTATTGCTGTTAGAAGGGAATTAAAACAATTTTTCATTTACAAAGTCACTGATATTGCTCTACTGTGCTCCACCTTTGGGAATCCAATTGCTCTTCTCAGCTACTCCCATTCCTCTTTATAGCACGGCAATTGCACTGTACAGATTATGGCTGCAATTTTCTCCTAATCTGTTCTGTAGAATAGAAACTGTTATAAAAGTTAAGGACACCAATTGAATTGATAAAGCCAGGGCTGCAATTAAGAAGCCTAATGGATTAACAAAACATGATTATTTTGTTAGAGTTATATTTTTAGGCAGTGCAAACATTTGGGAAATAGTGTTGTTTTTGTCTATGAGTTTAAAAAAGGCTAAATGGGCTTCTGCTGTTGTGCTTTTTGTATTGCTTCAAATTATACTGAAGCGCTATAAAAGCATAGTACGTGTTGGGGATTTTGTTCTTCTGCTGCAACTCTGCTGAGCTAGGCCGTTACCAAAACCCAACGTTTCTTTCATTTTCCTTCCTCTGGCTTTTTATTCAGTTACTCACACGTATTAAACTAAACCCACCCTTATTTCCTACCTGTACAACCTCGCAGGTTTCCAGTGGGCCAAGCGGTGCGTGCTCTGTGTGTGTGGGGGGGCCCTATTTCACAGCCCAGCTCTGCCCGAGGACCTCCCGTCTCCAGCGTGCTGAATATTCACCAGTCTGATGAGACGTCTTATCCTTCTTGTTCACTAAGTGGCATACTGAATTTACAGTTGCCTTTGAATTTACATCGCCAACAACACAGGGAAATTCTTCTAATACGATTTTTATATGAAAATTCACCCTAAAGGCCCTATAAGCAGGGAAATTGTACTGTTGGTGATTCACTGCCCTGGCCTTCACTTTTACAGAAAAAAAATAATCGTGTGTCAAAGCAATTCAAACGTAATTTCTAAGTTATTTCTTGGCTGGCAAGAATGACTTAGGGAAAGAATTTACACAGGGCCTTTCCTCTCAACTAAGAGCATTAAGAAGAAGAAACGTTATTTGCCAGTATAAAACAAAATAGCTTCCTGTGCCTGCTGCACTGACGCTGTACAAGAGCTTGTGCCCAAACCCATCAGCACAGCCAATTTAGCAACTGATTTGCAAGGGAAAGATACCTTAGTCCTGTGGTGTTAATGTCTTTACAGTGGGGGGTCTATTGCCAGCTTCTCCAAACTCATCAACACAATCTATTATTAATACCCAGAAAGGCTTTATAGTATCTTTATAGCACAAGGCAATGAAAGCTCTGTGGTGTAATCTGTTATCTATATTGCAAAAACATGTGAAATAAAACAAAACATAGACACTTCATAAACAAAATGTTTCATCTGTTACATCTCTCTGCCTCTCCTATATATAAAGCAGTAGGGTGCAGGAAAGGCATTCAGAGAGATTTGCCGTTAGATGTGGGACTGGCTTCTTTTTAAATTTTATTTGTCATGTGACAAACTTTAAAGTGAATGAAAATTTCTGCTTCTTTCACAGAGATGAGAATGCTCGGGTCTTTGCAAAATTAGGCTGCGTTCGACTTGTAGAGCGAAGGGTTTTAGAGCAAAACACAGCATCCAGAAATCATAAAGGTAAGCGCTTCCTGCCACAGCGACGAGCTGGTCGCACAACGTAAGGATGCAGCTGCCGTGGGGTGAGGGGGGGGCGCAGCCTCGGCTCCTGCGCTGGCCGAGCGCAGTCCCCAGGCAGCAGGACCAGGTACTTATGTCAGGGGCATCGCCATGGTAAGAGCTGAAGAATTTGTCTCCGGTAAGCGGCAGCAAAACCAAGTGCCCGCTGGCATTTTCCTGGAGGCAGTTATTTCTTTGGAAAGCATTCAAGAACAGAATCTGAGCAGAGTTGGATCTTTTCTTCTGTTATTGACCTACGTGTCAATATTTTATATGCAAAGCCCAGAATTACCCTACACTGAGACGCAATTAGAAATATTTAACAGCAAATACATAAACACACAGTTTAAAACCCAAGATTTTGTTTTGAATAAACAGATTGTGGCAAAGGTGGAACTGAGAAGGGGGTATGGAGTAAGTTTTGTATACTTGGTGCGTGTTTGCAATACAGTGAGAAAACCAAAAAAGCCCTCAACACAGGGCTGTGTCTTATTTCCCAGATGCCCTTTTATTTTCTTTGCCTGTTGAAAATAAATTGTTCTTTTGTAGTGTTTCTCTTTTCAGTCCGACTGTCAGCTATTATTTTTCTATTTCCTCTTTTTGTCACTTTGCATTATTTTTGGTGCTGTAATTCCCATTTGTTCCCACTCCTATCTTCCTGTCTCCCATTGTTCCATTTTTTAATCCCCAGTTTTACTCTTCTTCGGCTCTTTTTTGGCCCATTCTCAGTAGGGTTTGAGAGAATACCCAGGCGTGACTCCCTGCTATAGCAACCACACCTCCCCAGGAAAGCCACAACAATCTCTTCGGGAGGAGGAAAGTCTTTCACAAGCTGGCAGCAAAAGTAAATCCTTCTTCAAGGAACAAGAAGGATTAGCAGAGAGCAGTGGGCTGCAGACTTAACCCTACCCCTCATTTCTTTAGAGCACCAGTCACTCAGAACCCTGCTGTGATGTACAATTAAACAGAACCCAAAAAAATCCTGAATGACACAAGAGCCGGATTGTGTAAAGGTTTAATTCCACTTTAATACCTTTCCAAGTTCAGAACTCAAAGATAGCAATTTAACCCAAGAATCCCCATCTGAGCATGAAAAGTTGCTGTTTGTCTTACAAAAGTCCCCGCTATATTCTGCTCTAAATCATGCTCTATTAGCCTGACCTTTAATGGATGAAAATTTCCCCCCCCCAGTCATCTCACAGAGTTTCTCTTTACTGTCCTTCTTTCAAAAACTTTGTTCTTCCGATAAGACAGAAGAGTCTGTAAGAACCACTGAAAAAGGAGAAGCAACACAAAACACCCCAAACCAAAACCCAGAACTCGGGCAACTAAAGGTGTGTCCTGCAACGTCTAGGAATGATAATTTATTCTTGTAATGTGGAGCCACTCTTATTAACACCACGCCAATTACTTATTATTAATATTACGATGGAAAATAAATCGCTCTCTTAATACAGGCCTTTCTGAAGACTCCAAACTCTGATTCATCTTTTTTTTACATTAATGAACAGACATCTGATTCATCTTTTTTAAGTTAATGAACAGACTAGCCTAGTTATTTAGTATGGACTATTACTACGGTTGCTCTATAAACTGAATTTTTAGATTAACATGGAACTACCAAAATCTCCTAGCTTCTGTAAAGCTAAGTATGGTTGTCAGAGTCCTAAGGAGTTACCTATCAGCATCTGTGTTTGTGTTCAGGCTTTGGTAAGCTAGACTCTCCAAACCCGTACAAGAAGATTTATCAATAAGCAAGGCCCTACAGCATGGCCAGACCCTCCTTCTGCCTGGAACATTAGCACAGGTTTTAAGTTATTCCAGCAGTTAAACATATATCACACAGGACACTTCCACATGTGTGAAAATGAAATCCCATTAGGCACCAACAACATCATTAGGCATGCAAAGAGGATTATTCCCTTAAGCTCACAAGACTGAAAGGTTTGTCTAAACATTTTATTAACTTTTTCAGATTATTTTTTTTTTTAATTAAATGAAAACTTGTAAGTAGGTCAAAGCTAAAAAATACTACTAAACTTTTGGTTATGTGTATGTATATATATTATACACACATGCACATACAGAGAAAAGAGAGCTGCCTGTTAGAGGGAACATGTACAAAATCCCCACCACATCATATCAGTACGGCATTCCTTTCTTTTGGCAAGAAAATTTGTACGGCTTGGAATTGTTCTGCAAAAGCACAGAAATATCCCATGCTATTCCTGAGGGTTCCAGAAATGTTTCCAAAAATTAGGTGCTTTGTTGACTATCTGGCTGAAAAAAGATCCTGCTTTGACTGTACTGTCCTTTGCAAAGTTGACAAAGCACTTTTTTTTTTAAACAGAGTATTTGCTGAAGTAGAATGAAGTTTGCTCACCAGTAATTCTGAGGTTCTTAAGATAAATAAAGGAGGAGAAGCCAGTTTTTGCTTCAAAGTAAGTGAAATGAAGCACTCCTTTGACACCATCAGGAACAGGATTGGGTCCTCACTCACAGGGAATAAGACTTTAAGAACGCTTAGCTCCATTAAGAGTTCAGTCCTAAATCTGTTTTCTACCAGTCCTTCGCAGACTCCCCAGCTTTGACATTAAAGTGCTGTTAGCAGTGTCTCAGTTCGCTGTTGGAAGGAAAATTAGTCCTTTTTTGGATTTCACATCAACACGTGTAGCAACTCACAAACCAGCTGGCACTGGAAACATTGCGAATGCCGCGGGCGACGCTCCAGCACATGCTCGCATGCGCTGCCCGCTGGTTGCGATGGACACGTCGGATGGTCGCGTAAGGGGCACAGCGGATCTGCACGTTTCTCTTGTTCTCATTTCACTGACAATAGGCATTAAAATATTCAAGATTTGCTTCCAGCACTGCACCAAGCCGGCAGGAAATGTAGAAGCTTGGGTGTACAAGTTAATGAAGTATGGTTGGGTGAACATAAGCTCTTCATTTAGACAATAACAGTTACCGCTGCAGTTTCTTTGTACCCGCTTTATGAAAGTCATAAACTCTCCAAAGAAAAGCATGAGCTATTTTACCCTGATGGTCTTTGACTCTCTCTCACTACCTGCTGGCGCACTTAGAAAGTATGAACTGCCTTTGAACAGATTAGGACCAAGTTAAAGTGTGACAACATCTTAAGCTTTCTCCACATGTTGCCAATGATTTCCAACTAAAGATGTTACCCTCATCACTTCTGCCACAGTGATAAGAATCTATAGCCCACTCACTTGAGGAGATAAAAGCGGTTTAGCTGGGAGTATAAAGTACTCTGACTTGCTAAGCTGAGTGGCTGGCTGTCCCAACCTCGCTGAATTTTTCCTCTACAAAGCACAAAATCCTTATCATTAGGGACTTAAGCTGCTTTTTATTTTGAGACAAAAAGAATACTGTTTATTGGCATCCAACTCAAACCAGCTGTAAACAGTTGCTTTGATGAAGAAGCAGCTACAACTCCAGTATGCCTGAAGGCACATACCCACTGAGTGTCAATCATTAAAGGAAGAATGTAAGGTGTATACAGGGTCAAAAGAAGGCCAAGGGACATTTAAGACCTCAGGGATCCTGGATAGCCCGGTTTGCCTTTAGAACCAAAAGAGGATTTTAAGCTATTCTGCTGTATGACCTTTATCTCAAGAGGCAGCTCTGCAGCTAGGCTCAGCCCTGATTTACCCAGGGGAACAGAAGGCTCACAGCGTTAGGCTTTTCTCCCCAACGTGACTGCGGAAACAACGTGGTGAGCTTTGATTTGACAGACCCTGAACGGCTCCAGAATGTTGCACCTCATGACAAACTCAGGATCCACACAGAAGACCGACAGCAGAAGTCCTGATTGTTTCTATGGATATTTGAGTCACAGATGTGCAGGGCACTAAATTTTAGTTTTTGTATCCACCCTTCTCAACTTAATTCTTTCATCAAGAATCATTTTACTGGCTGCAACAACTATTTAAGTTAGAGACGCCCCACCAAGAATTTTGGTGTGAGAAGTATAAAATTGTTATAGAATTAAAGACAAAATGGCAAGATAAAAAATTTTATTAAAAATAAGTTTGAGAACCAACAGCAATAGCTCTGTCATGAAACGTGTCTCTACAGTTATAAATCCTCGTGTAATCAGATACACCAGCAAAAGGCCCAAACCTCAGGACAAGTCTCGAGAGTATAGTTGCTCTTGGATGTGGACTTGGAAGGGTTTCATAGTAATCACAAGAAAGCCAAATAGTCCCATTTTTGTCACAAAGTTCACTGTGAAAATGCCAGCTCTCTTCTGTTCCCTGGAGTGGGCTAGTCCAGTTACTTCTGTCAGAGTCAGATCAGGTCTCAAGCAAATAAATGCACAAACGGTATAGGTTTCCTACACATCCCTGCTTGTTCACATTACACTTCAGTGTCTTTATTTGGGCAGTAGGACCTACTAAACACTTTCTAAACACAGAAAATATACAACTCCTGGCCCCAGAAATGTAAATTTAAGAAATTGACGTGGTTTGAGAGGTGAAATGGCTCAGTTGTTGAGGAGCCCCTGATTTCTCAGTTGCAAAGTTCAACACAAGTTGGGGGGGGAAGCCCACTTCTTACAGATTGGCCATAATGACGTTCACAGTGTCTCCATTCACACCAACATACAAAAAAAGGCTAACTGAGGGGGCAGCAAAGCTGCGTTGTGCTGCCTGGCACGGGGGCTCGCTCCGGGTGCTGGTGCGGCCTCCTTCGCACCCTTCGCACGGAGCAAGCCGCCGGGGTGGAGGCTCCTGGGGTCCCCACCTCATGGCTGCAGCAGCTGCCTCCGGGCGTCCTCACAGCCCTGCCCTGCAGCCCACCATCCCCCAGCAGCAACAGCAACACCCATCTGATGCGCAGCCACCTTCCTGGCCCCATGTATTGACACAACCTCACGCAGTAGCATTTACCCCAAAAATGCTGGTCTGAAACACGCAGCAACAAGGAGTGGCAATGCGTTCGCTGCTCCCCAGGACTCAGGGAACTGGCACTCCCCAGTGACAGCCAGCGCAGAGAGGGGACAGTGCCCACAGCCCACCGCTGGCTTCAGGGTAGCCCTGGGTGAGCCTCACACACCTCCTGTCAGGGTCTAGGAGCCAGCTGGGTAATTCAGTGTACGTGGAATTAAGTACTGAGGCCAACCTGAGGCCCCTTTCATGGAAAGCTCCTCCCTCTTATGCTCCTGAGGGACCCTTTTATAACATTTAAGTAGAAAGAAGCAGTTTTTGGCCACCCCACCCCCAGTCCGATGCTGAAACTACCTGTAAACCTGCGCCACGTTTCAGGCTCAACCTCCTCTGCAAGGCCCCACCTACCAGAAGCACATCCCATTCCAACAGGGAATGAAGGACTGAAGAAATGTGCATGTGAGGCCGAGGAAGGGCATAAGAGAGCATCGCTGACAGAGGTGACACCTCGGGAGGGATCTGCAGAGTAAGGACAGCCCTGGGGGTTGGTCTCCTGCAGGGCTCCAAACCTGGGGGAACCCTGGGGCACGGACAAACCCGGCACACCCGGCGCGGGGCTGCTGCTCAGCTCTGCGCTCCTGGCACCGTGGCGGGGCATAGCTGGGACAGACAGTGCTTCGGGCAGATGGTGCCTCACTTCTGCATCCCTGCAACACTCGCCAAGTCCCCTGATGTGGCTTCTGTTTGCAACCCTGCTTGTCTTATGTGGCTGCCTGCAGCCTCCCGGGGCTCACGCAACTCCTCCCTGCAGGAGCTACGTAAACGTTTGCAGCCTGCACAGTTATAACAGACCCAGCCCACGGCCCACACCGGCACACGTGCCAGTCTCGCAGCCGAGACTTGGCTCCCATAGCCAAGAGATACAGAGGCCTCAGGCCAGTCCTAGGCTCCACCGCTGGTCTCCTGCGGGCGGAAGGAAAGCAGAGCTCCTGTTCTGTGGTGTGCTAGAGAGAACGGGCTTTCTGAAGACCAGACGCATGAATGCAAATGTTCCCTCGTCATGGGAGCAAAGACACTCGGGGAAGCTCAGCCACCCGTGCCTAGAGTTTCATGCTGCAGCCAGACTGACACAGACCCTTAAGGTTAACGCTCTGGGCAGCCCATGAGGGTGGGCTGGATTCAGCTGCTGGCCCCTGGCCACCTTTCCTCCTCATGGGACCCTCTGCCCGGTGGATGCTGACATCCTACAGCTGGTCCAGGCTTCCTCCCACTCCCCACCCCTGGCACAAGAGAGCTTTCCCGAAAGGAGCAGTACAAAGGGTTTCAGCACTGAACGGCAGCGCCGGTCATTGGGTCCCGGAGTTTATGCCCCTTTAGAAGACCAGAGCGACTGTTTCAGCATGAATTCAAATGCTAAGTTAACTTAGCTACCAGGTGGGCCAGGCTACCCAGATCTCATTCATGCCACAGGAGCTGGAACAGCTACATACTGTATAGGAAAGTGTTATTTCTGTAGAAGGCCCTGGTGCCACCAGAGATGTGGCTCCTCTGGGCACAGGCTCAGCACCTCCTCCTCCTCCCATGGTTGGGAAGATAATCACCAGTTTTACCTGTTCCTCTGGCAGATACAGGGCGCATCTCCCTGCCCACATCCTCGCAGATACCACAAACAGATAGCCTTGTTTTGGGTATTCAGCTCAAAATTGCTGCCCGGGCTCAGAACCCTCTCCTGAGCTCCCGCCAGCCTCACAGCCTCTCCCTGTCCCTGGCCGTATCAGTACCCACAGCCCCATCCTCCCACCACCCACTCACACAGTCAAACCAAGAGCCAGGCCTCCGTGCAGCCGCCGCCGCTGCCCCCCGCCTTTCACAGGCTGCACCCACAGAAGCACCCCTGGCCCCTGCTGCGCTGGTACCTGCCTGGCGTTCAGCTCCTGAACGCCCGATGGATGCAGCCGCTCCGCCCAATCGCGCCTCACGCTGCTGCAGCCGCACGGATTATTTTGGGCTTGCATGACAGGCAAAAGACAGTAGGAAGTTCGTGGTGCCGTTACATTATACAACATTACATATATAGTATAAAAAATTAAGTCTTCACAATTTATTCTGTTAAGAAATTTTCCTGCATAAAACCTCATAAAATCTTTTTTAAAAGAGACAGTAGTTCATCTTTATTGCAATGTTGATATCTTTATAAACTTACTCTAGTGATCTATAGGAAAAGCAAACCAGACAGCTCTGTATTTATGGGCATGTTTAAAAAGCCTCTTATATTTAACAACTGCATTTAGCTGCGTTAACTGCAAGTTGCAGTAATAAAGGCTCTGCACACTTCGATGCTAAATTAAAAAAAGTTCTGCTGTTCAATAATACATAGATGCTGGTTTTTTCATTACTCTTTAATATCATTTCCATTTAGTTTATAAATAATTGTAGCTAGCTAATGAAACGAAATAAAACCTGCCTCCAACCCGTTCCCTAGAGCAAACTAAACTCCTCTTTTTAAAGCTTCTTAATCACCGCCCAGTTCTTACAAAATTAGCATAGTAATGGGCTTTAAATTGAGCCTCTTTGTTTTTTAATTAAGCTCCCAGCAGGTAAAAATAAAACAGATTATTGAAGAATATGCCAACACTAATAGCCTGAAACTCTTTTGACAATTAAAAAGATCCCATGTTAACCCTTTTGAGGAATCCTACATGCTAATTAGTCACTCTGAGGCCCAAATCCATCAATATTCCATCTAGACACCTTGTAAAACTGAGATGGTGAAACCGACCTCTGTCAATACCTGCTATCATTTCCAACAGAAAGGTGAGGCACAAGCTCTCTGCGGCAGCAGGACTGCGCAGGACGGCAGGTACAGACCCGCAAGCCATCACCCCGTAGGTGCTAATACGGCGGTTTGGCTGGACGTGTGGGGCAGCACCCACCGAGCCTGGGCTCCGGGAGCCGTCGGATGACGCATGCTTTGACGCCACTGCTGTGTTCCCATTGTCTTCCCATTGCCGGCCAGGCTTGCCATCACTGCCTTCCCATTGCCTTCCCTTTGCCGGCCGGGCTCCCCACCACCACGTTCCCTTTGCCGGCCGGGCTCCCCACCACCACGTTCCCTTTGCCGGCCGGGCTCCCCACCACCACGTTCCCTTTGCCGGCCGGGCTCCCCACCACCGCGTTCCCTTTGCCGGCCAGGCTCCCCACCACCACGTTCCCATTGCCGGCCAGGCTCCCCACCACCGCGTTCCCTTTGCCGGCCAGGCTCCCCACCACCACGTTCCCATTGCCGGCCAGGCTCCCCACCACCGCGTTCCCTTTGCCGGCCGGGCTCCCCACCACCACGTTCCCTTTGCCGGCCGGGCTCCCCACCACCACGTTCCCTTTGCCGGCCGGGCTCCCCACCACCACGTTCCCTTTGCCGGCCGGGCTCCCCACCACCACGTTCCCTTTGCCGGCCGGGCTCCCCACCACCACGTTCCCTTTGCCGGCCAGGCTCCCCACCACCGCGTTCCCTTTGCCGGCCAGGCTCCCCACCACCACGTTCCCTTTGCCGGCCAGGCTCCCCACCACCGCGTTCCCTTTGCCGGCCAGGCTCCCCACCACCACGTTCCCATTGCCGGCCAGGCTCCCCACCACCACGTTCCCTTTGCCGGCCGGGCTCCCCACCACCACGTTCCCTTTGCCGGCCGGGCTCCCCACCCCCACGTTCCCTTTGCCGGCCGGGCTCCCCACCACCACGTTCCCTTTGCCGGCCGGGCTCCCCACCACCACGTTCCCTTTGCCGGCCGGGCTCCCCACCCCCACGTTCCCTTTGCCGGCCGGGCTCCCCACCACCACGTTCCCTTTGCCGGCCGGGCTCCCCACCACCACGTTCCCTTTGCCGGCCAGGCTCCCCACCACCACGTTCCCTTTGCCGGCCAGGCTCCCCACCACCGCGTTCCCTTTGCCGGCCGGGCTCCCCACCACCACGTTCCCTTTGCCGGCCGGGCTCCCCACCACCACGTTCCCTTTGCCGGCCAGGCTCCCCACCACCACGTTCCCTTTGCCGGCCGGGCTCCCCACCACCACGTTCCCTTTGCCGGCCAGGCTCCCCACCACCACGTTCCCTTTGCCAGCCGGGCTCCCCACCACCACGTTCCCTTTGCCGGCCGGGCTCCCCACCACCACGTTCCCTTTGCCGGCCGGGCTCCCCACCACCACGTTCCCTTTGCCGGCCAGGCTCCCCACCACCGCGTTCCCTTTGCCGGCCAGGCTCCCCACCACCGCGTTCCCTTTGCCGGCCGGGCTCCCCACCACCGCGTTCCCTTTGCCGGCCGGGCTCCCCACCACCACGTTCCCATTGCCGGCCGGGCTCCCCACCACCACGTTCCCTTTGCCGGCCAGGCTCCCCACCACCACGTTCCCTTTGCCGGCCGGGCTCCCCACCACCACGTTCCCTTTGCCGGCCGGGCTCCCCACCACCGCGTTCCCTTTGCCGGCCAGGCTCCCCACCACCACGTTCCCATTGCCGGCCAGGCTCCCCACCACCACGTTCCCTTTGCCGGCCGGGCTCCCCACCACCACGTTCCCTTTGCCGGCCAGGCTCCCCACCACCACGTTCCCATTGCCGGCCAGGCTCCCCACCACCACGTTCCCTTTGCCGGCCAGGCTCCCCACCACCACGTTCCCATTGCCGGCCAGGCTCCCCACCCCCACGTTCCCTTTGCCGGCCGGGCTCCCCACCACCACGTTCCCTTTGCCGGCCAGGCTCCCCACCACCGCGTTCCCTTTGCCGGCCGGGCTCCCCACCACCACGTTCCCTTTGCCGGCCGGGCTCCCCACCACCACGTTCCCTTTGCTGGCCAGGCTCCCCACCACCACGTTCCCATTGCCGGCCAGGCTCCCCACCACCACGTTCCCTTTGCCGGCCAGGCTCGCCGCCCGGCAGCAGCAGGGCAGAGCCGGGGGGAGCTGTGTGGCGGCAGCGGGCAAGGGGTGGCTGGCACGGGCATCGCCGGAGCTGCTCCTCACGGCCAGGCCGCCCTGCGCTGGCCGGTGCCCGCTGAGCCCGCAGCCTGGACAGGGCCACAGCTCCAGAGTCCGCTCGGGTCCCCAGGCCTGGGCTGGCAGCCTCCCACCCCCAGGGCCTCCGCTTCAGGCTCCTGGCTCCCTCGCAGCTTGCTCTGGTGCTCAGACAAAGAGCCCCTCTTTCACCCTTTTAACTCCAGAGCTGACTTGTTTGGCGATGCCTCCTTGGAGCCTCTGCTGCATTTTGTACAAAAAAAATTAACTGGATGCCAGAGGTAGCAGTGCTGGTCGGCATTTCAGCCCCCGAGGCTTATTTGAAGTGTCTGCCTAGCAGCACGAGTGCCCCAAACATACCGGAGACACAGCTCCTCTTTTTTGCTTAGCAACACGAAACTGCCCCAGAGGCAAAGGTAAACCTTGAGCAGAACAAGGGGGTTAAGGAAGAGCAATGTTGAAGCCGTGTCATGGACAGCAGCGATTCTCTGGGAAAATTTACTAGATATTGCTGGCAGCCTAGAAATAGGAATAGCAGTGAGTTTCACTGGTAGTTCTCTGTTAAATATTTGGAAACCCCCTTCTGAGTCCCACACGATTTTCATTGTCTGATTCAAGCATCAGAGTGTGAAGTGCTGGCTGTGCTCTGCTTGCATCCAGCCAGGACTATTAAGGCCTCCCTTTCGGGAGTGCCGTGTCCATCCCCAGAAATGAAATCAACGACATGAAAAGACCATTCATTTCCAAGAACGCTGATCACTCTGCATCCTTCAGAGACCCGCAATAAATGGTACCGAATGCTCCTGTGTACTCAGTAAAACCCTGTCAGGTCTTAAGCAGCTGCAGTAACTACTGTCAGTTGCTGCTTTATATTACACCTTATACCACGAGGGTCACAGTGATGGAATTAGGGGCCGACAGAGAATGTGATCACATTTAAGGATAGACTCTAGCCATGAATATATGCTGCCTTCTCTCACTGAAGCATTTCGGAGCCTGTGACATGTGTCCTAACATTCCATTTTCAAAGATAAATGACATTTCTTGTGTCTCTTAACTGCTACCAGATAATTTGGAGAAAGAAGGTGCAATTTGCTTATAATGGAATATAAATTCATGAGGCAAAGACCTTCACTTACCCTCTGTGCAGGGACAAGCATTACAGACTTCACCGGGCACCTCTGGACCGTGCCCTGTCACAAATAAGTATCACCAGCAGAATCACTCAAAACAACGTAAATCCATCACAACCAAATTAACTTCTCCTGAACTATCCTGGAGTAGATCATATAATTTAGATAAGAGCTAGAGAGGCTGGGCTGCAAGATGGTGAAGATGGTGAAGGTGGGATCCTCCTTCCTGCCACCCCTCTCCTCTGCTGGGCCTGATGGAGAGACAGTCTCTGTGTACAGAAATGCCAACTCCTCCTGGGGCCATTTCAATTACAGGAACTCTCCAGGAATATATTTTCTTTAAAGCAAAAAGCCACAACGCTGAGAATAAGCTTGCAACGTTTTCAGCGCACGGGGCTGAGAACAGCCGGAGCCGCAGTGTTCAGTACGCGCTGCTTTACCCCGGCGCTTGGGGTTTGGCAGCTATTGGTGGGGCTCCAGGGGGGCTGGAGAAGAGGGCAGCAATTCGCGAGCGAGGCGTTTCTCAAATCCCCACAGAACTGACTTTGGAGAATGCAGAATCCACTGCAGCAAACAACTGAACTCCAACCATTTCATACCGAAAACTTGCCACCGGACTGCGAATAATAATCCCCGATGCCTATGAGATTTATACTACAGATGTCAAGCTGGAAGGCGTGCATACACACATTCTGCATTACATACCTTGTGCCGTGTCACATTAAACAAGCTACTCTATGAAACGGTGCTAGCATAACTGTTTTGGAGACAAGCATTCATCCCAGTGCATCTCAAGAACATGGAAATACAAGAGGAGCTCAGCAAATGGTACATTTAAAAATACTTCTGCCTTTTTTGACAGTTTTTACCAGGCCCAGAGACATTCCTTACTATATGAATAATCCTTCTCCCACCACAGAATCAGTCAAAATGGAAGAAACTTTTTTCCACGTCTAATCCTGATTGGTTTTCAGCTGGGGCTGCAGATAGAACTACAATGAACCTACCAACTTTTGCTCTGTGTGCACAGGCTGCTATCTCCACCAGCGCCTGACCTTTTGCAAATGTGATCCAAGGTGACCTTTTACTATTATTGCAGCAGTAAATGCAGTTTTTCAAGGAATTCTCACTGGAGCATGTTTTACATTAGTAGTTGGTATGCATCAGAAAATCCAGCTCCTCTGCTGTGTAGGGTTTATTAACACAGCTATCTCTACAGAGGTGTACAGTTTTATATGAACCTTATATGAAACTAGCATTATTATCACCCGACCGCTATCAAGCAGCTCCTTACAATGGGCAGTGCAGCTGTCCAAACAGTGCCTGTTCTACCTGGGCAGCATATAGGTACTGTTTACTCGCTTGGAGAGGAATACACAGAGGTAATTCTTCTGGATTTCATCACTGCCCCTTGTTTTATGCTTTATATTCAACCTCTCAGGAAATCAAAGAAAGGTATTATTCCCTAACAAAAATATCTGTCATCTGATCGCAGCTGTCAGCTTCAACCTCCCTCCCGCCCCACCCAGAAAAGTGCTCTTGTTTAATGTCTCCTTGGCAGGAGTGTGTTTTATGCCGGCAATAATATGGTGTAATATGGTTTCTTTTGGATAAAGAATATCAAACCATCGCTTGTTGAAAGTTCATACCATCCTTTGTCTCATAATGAAGCTGGACTTCTTGGTTGTTCAGTAGGAAAAAAAAAATAATTAAGGTCACACATGGATTTTTTTGTTTGAAAATTAGGCTCTCAACAGACCAAAAAGCCAGTCCAGAACTAACTCTGCTGACCCAGGCAAGGGGCTCTCTAATAACTTGGAATTACATTCAGAAGTTACCAAACCCAAATAACAACAATAACATGAAAAGAGCAGTGTTTGGATCCTAATGGTCTTGGTAAGAGTTCAGGTATTGAGAAGAATACATCTGCAAAAGACCAAAATCAGAAACCGGACAGCAGTGCCACAGACTTCAATTTTTCACTGCACCCTCCTTCCTGCACCCATCTGGCTCAATAAAAAATTGCATAGCCTTGTCCACACTAGTCCACAAATTCAAAAGCGGGCATAGAATTTATTTCTTCCTTCATGGCGCGCTTTTGTAATCACTTCCAGACGGCACCTGTGAAGCCTTGTGGGACCCCAGGAGTCCTCACACAGCTTTGCTTCACTCCTGCTCCACCAGCCACGGCGGGCTGCCCGTGACAAGATCTTTTTCACCCACCACCTGGGGATGGTCATATTTCCCAGGGGTCCAGAGGGGCTTTGAAGAGCACTTTGCAGGCACGTTGCTGCTGCAGCCGCAAGCCGCTGCCGCATACAGCTATCAGGTGAGACACCTCCAGCAGCTCTAGCTCATGCGTCTTACCAAGAAGTAAGTGAAACTTGACAGCAGCAAGGAAACGGATCGGCCAGGGCCAGCTCTGAGCCGGCTGCGTTTGCTCCTGCACGTCTTCTCCCGTGAGAGCAACGTGAACCACCACCGGTTCTTCCCCTCGTCTGGAGGGGGGCACCTTGATGCCCCCGGGCAGATGGTGACCTAGTACCTCTGCCCTTCGGGCCCGCGCACCATCTGCGCTCAACAGGGGAGGGAGATAAAACTCACAGAAAGGCTTATAAATTTCAGGTGGGGATGACCCCAGCACTCCCAGTATGAGAGTCACCTCTGCCCCGGTGGACACAAAAAGCAGTGAAGATCAGACAGGGACGTGGAGGAGACAGTTGTCACCTTGGGAGGGACCGAGGCGTGGCCATGCAAGAAAATAGTTCTTGGCAACTTGGGCATTATCTGTGCGAGGACAGGAGAGGGCTGATGATTTAAAGATCCCTGAGCATTTACTTTGCCTGAAGACAGAGCAGCTACTGGTGGCTTTGCTTCCCACTTTGAACGCCTGAACATGTTGAGGGAACCTCCTTCCAGTTCCTCATCTTGGGACGTTTCACAGTGAAACACAGGCATTTCCAAGGAACATTTGCATTTTCTGAAAAAGTACAAATTCTTTTGACCAGGAAGACATTCTCTCACAGTTGCATGCTATGAAAATCTGTGCTGGCTAAAGCAAGCAACTAAATCTACCATTGACTAAATTCATGAGCTTTAATGAAATCCACAACTTTCATATGAGCAAATCAATAAAGTAAAAATAATTTAGCATGAAAATAGTAACGGCAAGCCCAATCAGCCACTCTTCCACACTCTGAGATACATCTCTAAGGGAGACGACAGACCTGTTGAACCACTGTATTTTCTCATTTGGAAAATATACACGCGTTTTTATTTCCAAATTCTGTCAGAACTGGGAGGAAGACTGTACAGGTTTGATTGTCAATAGCACAGCAGAAATCAGCATTTTCCCACCACAAGGCTCTGGAATGAAGTTGAAATACCAAGACTGTGTGCAACAGTCACCTGTAGAGGTACTCCTGGGCCGGTCAAGAAAAGCTCATGTCCCTTTGTGAATAAGTACAGGATGAGCAGATTATCAGGGCGCCTTTCCAAATGAGTCCTTATTGACAAACATTAATGAATTTAGGAGAAGAATATCACGAAAGCTACCGACAATGCCGCCAGCAATCATACACACGGAGAAGTCTTGGGATGACACTGGCAGAAAAAAAACCAACCATAAAACAGGAAGGGGAGCACCTGATTCAGACACCATGAAGATGAAGGCGCATGCGGCTCAGCACAAGTCTGTGCATTTGCTGAAGCTGGTGCACACCAGGTAACAACCTGCCTTAAGCTTCTATCACCTGTCAGTTCATGAAAAATTAGAAAAGGCTCATCAGTAACTTTCAAGAAAAGCCCTAGCTTTCTTGATAAGGCTCTGCTCCTGGTTTTGTTAAATCATCATATAGTGAAGACTAGGATTGACTCATAAATGCAAAAAGATGCAACGCAATCAGAGTGGTTTCTGCAGTGACACAGGGATGCAGAAGTGAATCTCGCACAGCTGACATGTCCTGTGTCCTGGCATTAAACACACGCTCTGGAGCAGGAAGATGGCCCCAGTGCTCAACTGCGCAGCCTCTACATACATCAAAACCGGAAAAATTCCTGCCATGCTATGTTTACATTGCACTGAGAAAGGGGAGATCACAAAGCAGGGAGGAAAAAAGGGTGTGGGTTGGTTTTGTGGGTTTTTTGTTTGTTTGGCAGGGTTTTTCTTCTGTTTTGCCCCTTTAGGAGACTGCAGAGACTTGATGTGCTGCTGTTCTGTTCCTTTGCAAAGAAATGGCCCTATTGTCGGTGTCTGTTGAAGGGAGGTAGATGGTCGGAGGGAGGGGGATCGGTTCTGGTTGCCTGTGTCAGAGCGCACCACAGGTGAGATACTGCAGGAGAAGGCTTCAGAGTGCCCCGCCGAGGGCGATGGTTGCTGCCATTGAAGTATAACTGCGTGGAGAGAGAGCGAGCTCACCTACACAGCAGTGACTTATACTCCCACATTAAGAAGGGGCAGGGTCTCAGCCTCAAAATATTAAGAAGGAATAAATAGGTAAGTGAAATTTTGGTCAGTTCAGGAGGAGAAACAAGAGACAGACCTTTGTATTTTATCAAATATTACGTTTCCTAGAGAGGGTTCAGAGATACGCATCCACAGTGTGTTTAATCGTGCAGTTTTGCAGGCTGCACAGATCTATAAACCTTGAGGTGTTGATGTGTGTGTGCACATCCCAACTGCAATGCACCTTCCGAGCCCTGCCGCAGGGAGCTCCGCGGCTCCCAGGCCCGCAGCACCTGCAGACCCCAGGCCGTTCTGTGGTGGTGCCCGCGGGCTCACCAGGGCAGGCTGCTCTGCAAGCCTACGTTAGTCAGCAGGGATCATCCCAGTCCTGCACCGCTGTCGTTACTTGCTCACAGAGACAGTTCTTTACTGCCCTTTATTTAAGGATCGTCCGCCACTCCCCAAGCGGGCACAAGGGAAGAAGCATGACTTGTCAAATTTCTGCCGTTTAACTCTATTCAGAAGAAATCTTTAATTCGTTATTGCCACATCTTGCTTTCTCACACCACCGCTGTGTCCCCTCTCACCTTCCTTTCCAGCTGTGCTCCACCCCACAGGGCGCTGTGACTCCAATGCAGTGTTCACCTCGCGGTCACTGCGCGCTCTGTGCCATTGCCTGGCTTTTCCATGCATACTTGTAAGTTCTTCATGACAGCAACTTTACCCTTTCTTGTGCCGCGCGGTGCCAAGCCCAGCAAGCCGGGATCGCTCTCACAGCCATGACTAACAGAACTGACCTCACTGAGCAGCGAGTGCGGGAAAACCAAGGCTGAGGCAGCAGGGCTGCTGCCCGCGTGTTTGAGAGCAGCGCGCGGAGCTGGGGAAAGGCTGGAAGAGCAGCTCCGCGGGAGCCTGCCCCACTGGCTTCCCAGGGCACAGCGACCAGCTTCGCTTGCCCCGCGGATCCGCAGCCGTGCCCCACCGACGGCTACATGGAGCAGGGCTACAGCTCCTATATTTTTCTTCCTTTTTACATAAGCACTGACTGTGGTCATCAGCTGCCAAATGGCAGAAACAGAACAGGATAAATGCACGTGGAGCTGAACACCAAGCCCGTAAGTGTCATTTAGCCCTGTGGTTTCTTTTGCTCCCACACATACTTCGTTCAGTATTTGACGCTTCACAGAATGTATCAGTCAAAACTATCGCCTCATTGCAGTAACGATCTCTTGGTTAAGAACAAACTGTTGGCAAAGCCTCAAGCCCTAATCATTTCAGCTGAATCCAACTGCAAGAAAACAACTACCTTTAAAGCTGTCATTTCTTATAGCGTGACCGTTACTGCCACCCCATGAAGCATACATGCCACATCCTCTAAGTCCATCCTCGAGCTGACCCACATCAGCCCTCGAAATTCCAGTGGTTTTGTGATTCCCATTAAAAAGACCAAACTCTGGACAGTTTTGTGCATAAGACAGACCTTTACCCAGCAGTAACCCAGCAAACAATTTTGTGAATCTGAAAAAGATAATAAAATAAAAATTAGCAAAATACGTCTCCTGCACTGAAGACATTGTATCTGATTTTTCTCTCATTTTTGAAGCAATATTTTCCAATTTAATTTTTGTCTATCTTAAATTATCTGAAAGTGAGATAAGCTATCCATTAATATTTTATTAGAGCTGACATTATGCAAATGAGAGAAGTTTGGACTTAACCATAAATCAGCACTCAGTCCCCCAGAGGGCTGCTCGCATGATTTCCCACCTACTAAACACTGACCCTCAGCATTCTTCCGCTCCAGGGGAGCTGAACAGGGTTCCTGACTTGACCCTGTACAGGTAGAGAGAGTGAGACAGGTTAGGGCTCTAAAAGCCAGCCTGGAAAGGAGACCTCCTTCGGCTGTTGATGGAAGTGTAATTATTTTTGAAAACCTTTCAATGTAAGTGACGTACAAAAGAGGTATGACCACTATTTATATGATTTCCATACTCTGAAAGAGTGATTTTGATTGGGCTTATTGCACTGTAGTGGTTTACTTTGGCAATTCTGCCCACTCATCTCACAAAATAATAGGGAAATGCATAATTAAAGGCAGATTGAAATGCTGAACTCAAAGTCTTCTGACTTGCCAGTTCCTCCCCTGCAATGTAGGACCATGAATTAGAGCACCTAAGTTCAAGTACAGCCCTGCAACAACCTCTTGATCCAAAAGCAAAAGAAACAAAAAGGTATTTCTTAGGGAACTCTTAAAATGATTATTACTTACAGCACACAGTTTATTTGCAACTACCAAAGCCTACAGGCTGGATGACTCTCCAAGCTCTTCTTTTTGTTACCCACCAGAATTAGAAGTATGATATGCTTAATTTAAACCATATTTCTCAAACCTCTAAGTGGTTTAACAGAGCTGAAAAGCTTGTCACCCTGTAGAAAACCATTTAATGTCATTTTTCTATCAAAAATTCACAAGCTCCAACAAGCAAACTGAAAAAATAAATTACGAATGCGTTCTTCCCAACACATACATTCTTCCTTTAACACACATTTTCTTGAGCCCGTGGCAGACTTTCTACACGGCACGTTGCAGCATAGCAAGACGCATTTGCTACAGGTATGTAACTTAAAACTGTTTGTAAGAAACATCCTAAACATGTCCCTTGCTGTAAATGTGACATCTTTACAGCACATGCTTAGTAAATGAAAGCCCTGGGAAAAGGAGGAAAGTCAGGATACCTCCCATATAACTGATTGTAAATTCTTGGGCACCAGGTTTATATTCTTAATAACCTACTAGTTAGACTTAGTGTGTCTGTTCCATCTAAGTCAATTTAAATGAGGTGTACCAGATACAGTACATAAAGTGTTTCATACTTGTGGAGATATGTTTAACTATTGTTTCTTTAGGAAAATCTAATAGCTAGCTCCATTTAATCACTGTCAGATGTTCTACATGTTGCAAGTGGTAACTTCCTTGACACAAACTGCTTTTAATCAGGAATCTCCAACATATCTTGCATACATCTCAGACTGACTTTTGTGATGCATTAAAAAGTTTTTATAGTATTTATTTTTTGGTCATGTTGCCCTGGTTTACTTTTTGCTTTACTGGGTACTTAGGAAAACCCTACAAGGTAACTTTTTCCTTCTCTGGAAAGGGCCATGAATTCCATGGGGTTTCATAAAAATTAAAACACAAATGCAACAGCCCCCACCTCCCCCTCCCACGAGCTCTCACCACGCTTACTTGGAGTCTAGGTTCATACAATCAATTCCGTCAAACTGGTGCAAAACCCAGCCTTGGGCCCAGTGCAGTGTTACTGTGCTCCCTGATCTCAGCGCTTGTTTGTAAACACATCTTGGCTGAGAGCACGCGGATGGAGCGCCGACAATAAGAGCCTTCAAACTATGTTCTTTAACTTCTCTGACTCTAAAAAGGCAATCAAAGCCACCCCCCAATGCGTGATTAAATACACGCAGGGGATAATCTCACCTCCGAAAAGCTGGAGAAAAGGTGGTGTCGAGACTGGTTTGAAGTGGCCTCCTTAATAGAAAAGGACGGTCCCTTTCTGTGTACATCATGATTTGCTTTGGGATTTCTGTTGTGCCCCGTAAGCCTACAGGATATTACAGCAGCTTTTGTGTCGCTGGTGACCCAGCTGTTCATTATTGAAAAATTCCACTGCTTGATGCTGAGGGCAGGAAGGCTGACCCCTCATCTTATGGACGTTACTATCTTTCAAAAGATACAGGATTAAAGGGCCGAGCAAAATCTGGAGAAAAGCTATGTCTGGTTCTCTGTGTTTTCGTTGTCTTTCGCTATATTGGCCCAGAGAGGGATGTTTGTACAGGATTTAATTAGTTGGAATCAGGCTGAGATTATTGTTGAGACTATTTACTCAGCAAATCTCCAGTCTGAGCCGGAGCTCGAAATGACTCTGAATAAGAAAACCTAGGAGCGCTCAGTCTTACTGCTCATATTCTGTAACGAGCAGCAAGACATGGACGTGAAGGGTCTGATCATGTGAAGTGCCGAATGCCCTTCGTTCCCACTGGGATCAATATAGCATGGGGGATCTATCATTATATCACATGACTGAGCCTTAATCAGCTATAAATAGCAAGTGAGAAGATCACAAAAGCCCCTGAGGTTTAAGAAGAACTTTGACTGCCTTCTCTTGGGGAGCACGGCTGTAACACTAGTGCACGATACAGCACAAGAAGCAATAAAAGGCATATTGTTACCACTGCTACAGTTGTGGGGATTGGTCATTCCACAGAGATCAGCTTTTTATTATAAAAATGGTTAGGAATACAATTAGGGTTTTTTTTTACATATTTATTTTTTAAATTCAAGCATCAAGATTTGGACATAAGACACCGGACCCATCAGTTTCAGTGGAAAAGAACATATTGCGTCTTCTAGATCCAAGTAAAGTAGCTGGAGGGGCAATCAGTACGGGAGAAGGCAAGGAATACCTTCTGTCTGCAGCAGGACATGAGCATCTCTGAGAACACAGCACGCTCACTGGTGGGCCTCCCCTGGCTTGGAGGAGGAGGAGATGCTGGCAGGAGACTGCCTGGGATTCACATCTTAAACTCAGTGATTCAAGGCTCTGAGCTCTCCACATTTCAAGGGGAAGGCAGTCACTACCAGGACAGGTTTGTAAAGGTCAATAAACTGCTGCTCATACTTTGTACAATAACACAGGTGCTTCAGCCACCATGTACCGATGCAGAGATACTGATGTACCTTCGGGAAGGAGCGGAAGCAGTCCCGCCACTAGCCTTCCAACAGTGCTCCCCTGTGCAAGCGTTCAGGTGGAATGCCACTGCAATACACACAGTCGTCAGGCTACATTCCCTTGCAGGAGGACCTCTAACAAAATTACAAATAGCTCCTTGCAGACGGAGGTGGTCATTGTCCAGCGTATTAGAGGAGGCACTAAGATTGCTAGAGCGGAGAAAAACGTGTGGCGTCAGCTCCCCTTAGCCAGGCACAATCCTCAACAAAAAAATTACTCCTTGTGATTTATTAGGCTTGAAATCTTGACGATGACCCAGAGGTAGCCACCAGGACCTCGTATCTTGAACACCAAACGAGTCCAGCAGTATTACAGCAGCAACATCCCACATTAGGTAAGAGAGCATGGCAACCAAAAGATTTCTGCCATGCAGAAGGATGTTTAAGGTGAGGCGGCCGTTGCTTTGGTTGCACTGGTTACTATGGCATGAAGCTGGCCCTGCCTGCGAGGGGACAGGGAGCTTTGCAGGCACGTTGCAGATGTTACCATTCATGAAGCTGCTCACCGTGGAGGGGAAAAGTCCTTCCCAGAGGCACAAGGCCCCTTGTTGCCTGGCTGCACTATTTCAGTCCAAATAATATTGTTTTAAAGTCACACTTGCCAGACTGAAGAGCAACAGATACAGAGAAAGCAAACACAAACTGCAGCGGATCCTCACCAGTCAGACACCAGTGACCACCCGTTTCAAAAGACAAAAGCACCCTCTGACTCACGCCTCAAAGCAAAAGGCAGCAGGCGAACTGAACATCTCAACTACTGGAAAATTACAATAAAGCAAGGAAGTAGAGGAAAATTCTGTGCTGCTCTCAGATCCCAGCTCTGACTTTTTACCAGTTTTGAGCAAACTCTTGGCATTGGCTCAAAAGGCGTCTGTGAGCAAGCATGTTGTCAGCATTTTTCCTTTAAAGACATATAACCTAAAGTTAAAGAATAAAGCCAGACTGAGATTTATGCTGCAGCTTCCCCCCCCTTTGGTAAATTCTCCAAGATGTGGGCATATGACTTCAAAGGCAGAGATTTACCCTGCCAGAAAAGACAACAGGACGGACCTCTCCAGTGCCAGGGGTGCGGACCCTGCAGCTGAGCAAGGCAGAAAGGCATCTTATCTGTAGCTGCTGTGTAGCACTGGGAACTTCCCCAGACCTTTGCCAACTGTTTCTCAACATGCCTGACAGATCACAGGGCCTACGGAAATTATTGCCATGTTTATATTACATGGTTATATTATCTGCTTGCAGAAACCATAGCCCCCTTGTGCACTCAGACTCGTCTCTCTAAAGAAAGGAAGAGAATTTGAATAGAGTCTGAATAGCAGCAAGATGCAGCAGACAATGAGCAGAAAAAACTCCCAATATTTTGCCAGTGATCCTGTATGAAACAGCAAGTGTGCATTCCTCCCTGAAACACACTATGAACTTTCATAAATAAATGATTCTTCTGAAAGTTAAGATTTTATAAAATTCAGGAGCACGGAGGAAAAGCAGCACAGCTCATAGACCGAAACCCCAGGGCGCTGTGCAGAGCGCTCCCAGGGGTGCCTGATCCAGCTCTGCGGTTGGAGGGGGTCAGTCTGTGCCTCGGGCTTTGGAAGGAGATGTCTTGACTGAATGGCCTCCTGAACTACTCAGCAAGGCTGAGTAGGTAACGTGTCTTCTAGAAGTGGGTAAAATGTTTATCTCCTCCAGGAAGAAAATTGTACATATTCACCAAACAATTAGTTAGAGAAGACAGAAACCTTCATGGTTAATTTCTTAAGTGGTAGGGAAAAAACCTGATAATTTTAAACAAGGTAAAGCCCTGTGATGACCGGTTCATTTAAAGTAACCATGCCACAGAGATTTACCTATGTCCAAGCTGCAGCAAAACTCAAACCCTTCTGTTTTAAAACTGTGAAGCACAAAGGAGCGCCGCAGTAACAGAGCGCAGGCTGCGAGCACCTCCGCAGCTGACGCTGGACTGCCAGCACACGCACTCACTGGACACAGCACCACCAGAAAGTGAACCGAGAGCAGGTTTGGGGCAGGAATATGTGGGACATGGGGTTTCTGTGTGCTTTGGCAGACACAAGGTAGACTGGGGACACACAGCAGTACAAGGGCAAACCATCTGAACCCTTTACGAGTGATGCAAAGATACCACTGAGCATCCATGAAGTACCACAGCTACACCACGGGCTCCAGGCCAACAGGGCTCAGACCTTCGCAGCCTCTCTGACGGGCACATCACCCCACAGCACGGGCAGCATCAGGACCCTTGGAGTTTTGGGACCCCCGCCCCGCTGGGTGGGTTCCCTGCGCATGCCGCAGCACCGACGGGGGAAGGCAGGGCGGTGTTGGCAGCCAGGCGCCGGCGTGCGAAACACGACGGGCAGGGGGCACCCTGCGTGGTACCAACACCCACCCCGGGCCACAGTGCTGCAGCAGCGTGGGCGCAGCCGCCTCAGCCGCGGAGGAAAGCGCAGGCTGCAAATTCAGCGCTGTGGCTGCGTGGTTATTCATCAGGTGACCAGAAAAGCACTGCAGCAAACGCCCATTTGCTTGGTTCTGCAGCCACTCTTGCTCCTTTGTTGAGCCGGCGCGCACAGGAACAGGGCGCAAAATGACAGCTGAAGGCGCCCGGGCCGGCACACAGGCGTGCTGTGCTCACCAGGAGCTAACGAAAGCCCTCCCCCCTCTTTTTTTTCCTCTCTCCTTTCTCCTCCTTTTCACAAAGGGCGGATGGATGGTTAAACAGCCCTGATCTGATAGCCTCGTCCAAGCTGCGCTGCACCTTGAGAGAATCGACATCCGAGCTGTCGACAGCGTGATTTCCCCGTCGGGTCATCCTCCCATGGAGAGTGACTAGGGCCAACGTTTTTGGTGATTTATAAAGAAAACCGTTTTCACAGACAGAACATGAAAGACACAAGCTCTAGATTACCACTAAGATTAGCATGCAAAAATGTATTTGAATTTCTGATCAGCAGGAGGCTTCAAAGGGACCAAGTGCAGATTAGCAGGTGTTACGTGAAAAAAGAGAGAGAGCTTTTGTGCTACAAAGTTGCACGAGCAAAACAAATATGTCTTTCACTTTGAAGAGCTGGGGAGGAATTTGTGGCCATTGCCATGGAAACTCAACAGGCCTTACGCTGTAAAGCCAGATTTTGGAGACAGAACTGCTGTTATGTCTGTATGCTGCTGAATACAAGGTGTCTTTATCAGAAGACTGGTGGGGAAAGTTAGATGAAAATGTGACACCATTACAACACCTTTGTTTGTTTCAGCTGAATTTCCATTATCTGAAACAGGAAAGAGCACAGCAGGCCCTTGCTTTCAGTAACAGACCCCCAGAAATTACATCAATTTGGAGAAAAATTTCAAGGTTCCAGAGGACCTTGATTGCCGTTAACATCTAGCTAAATTTTCTGGGCTAATATGGCCCCACCCAACAATTGTGTAGGGTCGGTCTTTGGCTGTATGTTTTAAAACTCTTTTTCCACTTCTTTTTTCAGTCATCTCATCTCTGCCTCGTAACCGACCGGCATTCACGTGAACCGCTGGCCCCGATGAGTAGCAGCGGTCTTTATCCAGACCAACGCCGCCATTCGGAGAGCACGCTGGAGCTGTTTCCAACACCCTCAGCGACCACGCTCGAACCGTTACAGCTCCACATCCTCAGGGCCCCCAAGCAGCGCTTCACCCTGCTGCTGGCAGCAGGCACAGGCGGCCCCGCGGCCGCTCGGGGGTACCCCCACGCGCCCCCCCGGTGCCACGAGCAGCTGGAACGTCCCCAGAAGGGACGGGAGCCGAGGCCCCCCCACCCCCCAGGGCAGGAGGGAGCGGATGGGAAAGGCAGCACCGCAAAGGGAGGAGCTGGTGAGAAAGACTCTCTCCAAGGGACAGCGATAGGAGGGCAACAGGCTCAGGCTGCAGAGCTTCTCCCGCCTACCCGCGCGTGCCTTTGGCTGCCCAGCGTGCCCGGCCCTGGTTACAGGTATTGTTTTATAAACAGAACCTGTCCACAATTAACCAGTTAGTCCACCACTGACTCGGCACCATCAGCACACTTAAAATACACAATTAACTGATGCCAAGATATTATGCTTAAAGGTTACAGTATCCCACAGCCTTCTCCACGCTCCTCAGCCGTTCCTTACCAAGCAGCCCGGCAGGACCGATCGCAGGTTTTATGACGGGGAGCCTGCTTGCAAACCACTGCTCTTGCGGGGGAAGACCAACTCTGAGGCTACAGACCTGCATTGCCAGGACCCCCGTCGCGAAGAGCCCCCCTTGGGCAAAGGCCGTGGCGAGGCAGGGTCCCCTGCTCACTCCAGCCGAGGCCGGCAGGACGCCGCTGCCCGGAGGAAGCGACCGGTGGGGCACCCCGGCAGCGGGGCACCCCTCTGGCGAGGGCTGGGGGCGGCCGCTGCTGCCAGCGCGGGGCCGTGTGGGCTGCGGGAGGGGGACGCGGGCAGGGGGCGACGGCTGGCGTCAGCCCAGCGCCCAGGAGAGAGGTGCTGTGCCTCCTGCCAGCCGCCCCCAGCCCCAGCAAGGGGCACCATGCCAAGGAGGCCATCCCTCTGCTTCGGGTTATGAAAAAAGACCGTTCTCCCTGTGAAAGCGTATCCCCTCGGTGTGCGGTGGTGGGCCGCAGGGGCACCGGCGCTGGGGCCACGGGGCCTCCTTCCCCGGAGGGCACGCAGCTAAGGCCCTGCGGCCGCGAAGAAGGTTGCTTCGCGCACGCTGGAAAAGGAGGCGCCAGCAGAGGCAGGGGCTGTTTGCCACCGGTTTGGGTGCCTCCAGAGGGAGGGCATGGCTGCTGACACCGCGCCTACGACCGCCCTTACCGCTGGTGCGGGGCAAGCGCGCGGGGTGCCGGGGAGGGCCTCACGTGGTCTACAACATACAAAGGAAACAAAAATTACTGAAGACTTGAAACAGCAGGATTCAGAAACCCCTCTGGGGCCAGGGGTCAGCAGGGGACCAAGACAGCACTCTGATGCTGTGCTTGTGTTTCCAGCAGCAGAGGATCCTGCCTCCAGGCACCTCTGAAGCGTGTTCAAGGCTTTGTGCAACCCTCCTGGAGGACATTTTACTTCACAGGTTACCTGGGGACTTTCTAATTCTAGGGAGCTTGGAGGGCAGGTTGAGGGCAATAATTATTAAGTTTTGCTCCATTTACAACTGGCCTGTCTAGAAAACCCTGGACAGAGGGATCCTGGCACCGTGTCAGGCACGAGGCCAGCTCAGAGCGCCCTGGTAACACTGAGCGAAGCTGCTTTCCTAGTTCCCAGGTAGCAGCGTCAGGAGGTACCTTCCTAGACACACGGGGTTTTGGTTCATTTTCTTCCTACTGAAAATATGAAATTTTTTTTTAAAAAAAAAAATCCACCGGCACTTGAGTGAGAGTGAGCCTTATATAACATCTTAAAATGCCCTACTGCATTAAATTAAGAACATATTCTGTACGAGGCAGAAGCAGCGGCACTGTCCAGACATTAGATATCAACTACCTGTGAAAAGAAATGAGTGTAACAATAGTCACCGGGAGTGCTTGAAACCCAGTATACTTGCTAGAACATGTATTCCCTGCCTTAGATCTCATTTTTAACTTCCACAACTACTTGCATAAGAATACTGACTTCCTTTCCAGATTGACTTACCTTAGTCTACTTCATTCATATTTGCAAATATGCATTTTGCCCCTGAGAAATCTGGCAGAAAACGAAAGTGCTGTCCTTTTCTAGTTGTTGGCTACTTATGAAAAGACTTACAGTATTAAAACCTAAAGAACTGGTTCCACAGAATTCCACAGAGATAAAGCATACAATTTGTTGCAGATACTGACTGAATTTCAGTATCATTTACATTCAGCTAAGAGGGAGCAGACCTTTGTTTTTAATAACTAGTCACATGCCTGTATACAAAAAAGTAAAAGGCAAATAACACTTGCGTGTGAAAAAAGAAGCATGCTTTAAAATAATAATTATTGAAGCATATTTCATATGGGCAGAGCACTTTTAAATTAATTAGTTACATCCAGGTTTGTTGTCTTTTTTTTAAAAGCTAGGAAGGGAATATTTAGATCTTTCTCCATGCCATGGGTTTCTGAAAAACTACTCCTTCAAGTGTAAGCATACAAGAAACATGCAAACACATCATTTATCTGAGTGAAATTAAAAAATGCAGTCCTTACATTTATAGCCTGTTTACATTTCTAGTAAAAAATATGTAAATTCATATTTAATTCTAAGATAGATATGACACAATAAAGATAATAAATTCAAAACAAATGAATATAATTTCAAAGTATGGGTTGGAAGTGCCCAAAGATTATTCTGAACAAATGAAGAAAGAAATTTTATGATATAGATCTAGAAGTTGAGGGAATAACTTACAGTCAAATGCCAAGGTTTTACACTGTCAGTTATGTAAAACAGCGAAAGACAAGGCAGCTGAATTTGTAACTCACAAAACCCTGACAAGTGTGGTCAACCTCCTGAAAGCAATAATTTATTATCAGAAATGTCACGCCTACACAATAGCCTTATTGTTGATTCATTAGGTAATTTCCCTTGAAGACCAGCTGTTTCTAGTGTGGTAGGATGAATAATGAGGAAGATATTCAATGTTCAGGGTACAAATGACAGACATAAGGAGGTTCTAACACCACCAGCGTCCCACCGCCTACGGCACCAGCTCTGTGCTAGAGGGTAAAGGTCCTACACCTCCCACTCGCACAGCAAACCTCCCAGGTGTCAGATATGCTCAGAGGGCAGGTTGCCATGCAATACCTTCAATAGAATCAGGAGACCCATGTGATATGGCCAAGCAGGCCTTGGGCTCATTGTCACCTTCTATTTCCATTGACATGCCCAGAGGGTAGATACTTTCTCCTCCCAGCAGACTCAATTTATTCCCAGGTGCTCCAGTGAATGTCTCGCCACCAGTATAGCTTGCAAAAGCAGTCCCGATGGCTGCGCTCCAGGCAAGCTCTTATCCTATTTTCCAGAAGTGCCTCTTTTTTAACCTTAAGCCAAGTACTGTCTAGATAATAATTATTAAACTATAATTTACTACAGCTAGTAGTACTATCTGCTAGCTGCTTGGTTTGGGCTTTTTTTTTTAATTTTACGCAAATACATTATTCGTCCCTCAAATGATCCCTCTGAGGGCTACATCTCCATCACATAAGTAACGCTGCAATTAAAGTGAGTTAAATTCACCAATAAGCAGACAAGCACCATGTGCTGTATGGTTGGTGTTCATTATGCTCAGTACATTAATGCTAACAGTTTGTCAAGTCTTTTCATGCTACAGCCACCTAAACTGCATTAACCAGGAAAAAAAGGAAAACTTGTCTAAAGCCTGCCATTTGATCAGCCCTTTAAAGTGCACCTCGAACGCAAAAATCAGATGGAACTATTTCTTTGCCTTTCAGAATGTATTTATTTGGAAACATGAGTGCATGCGGAGCAGCACTACAGGCAGAAGCACAAACACAGCGCAGAGCAGGATCTGGTTAGAATTGCCACAGCTTTTGTTGTGTTCCTAAAGGCTGCGGCAGGATGGAAGTCTGGACATTGACAGTCACCCCTATAGCAGATTCAATCAACATAACTAGTGTGCTGACACTCACGGGCTGACAGAAGGCACAAATATGTTCATCGACAAAAAAAGAAAGGAAACCACTTTGCCTAGCGATGGCTTAAGCTTTGAGATGATGGAAGAATAATTCAAGTTCTAAAGGCTTGCCATTTGCAGCGTCCCTATTCCTGCTACACTTCAAGCTGCAATTATATTAATGCTTTCACTTAAACATGGCTTTATGAAAACCAAAAGGAAACCCAGACAGCAAATATTCCTGAAGTGTTTTCTTCTGCAGTAAGATGCACCTACGTGGCGCTCTGCTAATGGTACATAAAACACCTAATTGTTTTTCCAGTGGAAGTGCTGTATAAGAAAATTTAGTAAATACCTTCTGCTGAAATCTTGAGCTGCAGCTGAGATCAAAATTAAGCTATTGTCCTTACCCACCTCGGGGGGGCGGGTAGAAAAGGAGTGTAATAAAACCCTGGATTTACAGTTAATCAGATCTGCTGATTTTGTGACTTCTGTGTGCGTTTTAGTACTTCACCATAGTTGAGTAACTGCATCCTTAGACACCAGAATAAGTCTTCTCCTTTACCACAACCACACTGTAGTAATTCTGTTGCTTTTAAAACTCTACCCTTTTACACTTCAATTGAATACAGAACAGAATATTTTTATTATCAGGAGAGACGTGTAACTACTTTTCCCCCTAACAGGCAGGAACGCCAGCCCTTAATGCAAGCTCCTCACTCTGAGCTCCCCGCCGCACCCCATGGAAAGACAGCCCATCGCTTTGGGTGTTGTGGCCCATCTTGGCAAGCTTGAAGAAACCTTCCTCCACATTTGAAATCTTCAAATTTGAAGAGTGGTTTCCAACAGTCATTAAAACATTTGCACAGTTCATGGCCTGATCATGTTTTCCACAGCATGATTTTAAATTTGAACTCACTCCTTGTCTAAATGTAAGTAGACCTGAAAGAGTTGTTTGGGATTTATATTGCTAGAACCTTGCCCTTGTATTCCCTTCAGTCAGCCTCTTTAAAACACAAATTTAAATCCTGGTTTACTGAATTCACAGCTAACATCACAGCTGCTCAGGAGAGGGTGGCACTGCAGCTCCCGGCATGCTCCCTGGGCTCGCACCCTCCACCTCCTTCCCTCCAGCGAGGGTGGGAACGTGGTCCTGTAACGTGGCAAAAGCTCAGTCTCTTGCCGAAGCTGCTGCCACAATAAAATCTTGCTGCAATTGGGATTTAATCATGCACTTCTTTATCAGAGAAAGCACGGCACTGGCATTAGGAACCTGCTTGCACTTCAGAGGAGCCTCCCACAGCAGCAGCGTCTCTCCCATCTTGTTGCGGGACTCCTTTCCACGAATTATGGAGTATACTGCATTAAAACCAGGACGCTTTAAGAGCAACCAAGAGTTTAAGAACTCCTCCCTGGTCTCTCGGCTCAGCGGTCCTACTGGACACGAGCAGTGCCAGTGGCTGCTGTGAGACTTCAGTGTTGCGGAGGAGGGGACCCCCTTTCCTACTTTTTGGCCTCTCGGGCGTTCAGGTCCAGACGCGGAGATGTGCTCAGTACTATTTCTCCATACGGAAATCTATGAACTGCGCCCTGCTACAGAGAGTTCCGTCTGCAGAAGTGGTTTTGCAATTAACAAAGTCTTGTCCACGGTTCAGTTTTAGAATCTGATTATTGTTCTACATTTATCTTAAGCAAACTGGCTGACAAATAACTACAAAATAATGTGATAAAAACCATTTATAATGCCAGCTTATTCCAGGTCTTTCTCCCTAACTAGTTATGACAAGGTAATAATGCTGGTTATGCATTTGTCTGACTTTAAATTGGTTACTTATAGCCATGATGGATGAGGGGAAAGATCGCCTTATTCTGAAAAGCAGCTCTTGATTTCTGATCTCATTTTTGCAGGTAATGAATTATATCTAATTAGTAGGTTCCAAATCTAATCAAGAGGTTGAGATGTTGACCCAGAGACAGCAAGAGAGTGAGGAGGCCTCCTTTTATGTTTTTTGCTTATCTTAAATAAAGAATGCTCCATAAATGCAGTCTTCAGGAGAGCACTGACTGCCCTGGCTAAAGGAGGAATCAATTTTAAAAGTCACTGTTTCAGTTAACAGTTTAATGAAACTCATCTCCACAGATGTATTCTTTCCATTGGGAATGTAAACTCCTTATTCGCCATTATGGTCTATTTATTTTATTATTTAGGAAAAGTATGAGAAATTGTTGTTGTTATTCTAAGCAAATCAGGCTCCGAGTGAAAGAAATTACTTTTGATGAAATTAAAAAATTCTGTGAGTTAAGAAAAATTTCCATCTGAATTCTTGAGCTAAACAATTATTTAAAAACTTCAGGAAGCTGGAGTGAAAAAATACCACAGATAAAAATGTTTTTCTGTTTTACATCATTGTAGCTGCAAAACAAGCAAAGCTACGTTTCTAATCACATTTTGCTCTTACAAGTGCAATTTTCCCCACCAGAGCCAGCAAAGTAAAGTGAATATAGGAGTACAAAATCTACCCCAAAAGTCAGTCAATTAGCTAGTCACGTTTGTTATTCTTTGGCTTTCACACTAGACCCAAACCTGTTGTTTTACACCTGAAAAGGTTCAAAGGTGTCTTTGCGATGTTAATACGAGCGCTAGGGTCCCTGCAATCTGCGCAGCCCCAGCGACCAGACTGCAGGAGGGTTGGCACCGCTCGGAGGCCCTGAGCCGCCGCCGTACCGGCACGCAGAAGGGCCTTCCTTCGCAGCTCCTCTCTTACTTTCCCTTTAGGGCTATTTTTAAAATCTATGTTAAGATCTTTTAGGCAGCATCGGTTATTAATATAAAATGGGCATTTAAAAGACAAGTATCTTCTGAATTAATAACGAGGGCCCATGCCATGTGGTTTATGTTCATTGAAAAAGACAATATATTATACAAGTTCTTGAGACGCTAAAGCTAGAAAAAATCCCTTTTTTTAACTGAAGCCCTAAACAGACCTAAAATTTTCCCAAATATTCCTAAAATATTGATCCAGTTTGTCTACCTAAAACTTACACACCTCCCAAGTCTAGCAGAATAGCTTAGTCTGAAAAGGACCAAATCCTAAACCCTTATTTATAACTTGTGGGTCTGTCCCTACCCACAGACAGCTCTAGCTGAAGATTAGAGCACCGACCCCTCACAGCCCCCCAGCACACAGGCAAGGGCGCGCTGGCAACGACACCTGCAAGGGGGAACGCTTCGGAAGCCAGGGTGGAGGGCGATTTCCAGAAAGTAAAATGACATCGGGAAAACCCCGCCGAGCGTTCAGCCGAGCCCGGCGCTTTGAAGGGAGCCGCCGTGCCAGCGCGCACGGGCCACGCAGGTTGCCTCTGCTGGGGGAAGGGCACGAGAACAAGCTCCTGCTGTGCATCCCAGAGACCGCCACGGCTTTCTTGCTTCTCCAAGGGCCTTTTGCTGTGTGGATAAAATGGTTCTCCAGAGAAGGATTTTGAGTGCAATGGCCAGCTTCCCCAAGTCTGAGCCAAGGTGAGAAAGATAAAAGGGCTAAACACAATCTGCAGCTCAAAGACATGACAGGGGTTGTGCTGTGCCTGCTGTGGCAGGGGTGAGCTTCTTACTGCTTTGGGGTAAGAAGCCATCAGCTTTCAAAGCTTGCAAGAATCAGAGGACGCGAGACAAGAAAGCTGAGGCAGTACACTTCTGATTCATTACAGGAAAACTTCTCTGCAGCAAGCCAGAGATGTACTCGGAGGCCTTAAAGCGTACTGGGGCGATCTAAATTCCTGCTTTTGTGTGGTGGCACTGTGGGCACAGAGAAGCTCAGAGGAGACAAACTCCCTTCGTGACCTGCGCAGACTGCGTGCACCAGTCTCAAAACTGCTGACCAATCTTTGCTTTCCCAGGAGCAAGCAGAATTTTATGTGATCTATTAAAAGTGAAATAATCATCAGTCTTCTGGTATTTTTACTTGCCAGAGGCACGACATAACTTATTTCTTGCTTTGATCATAATTTGAGAGTCTCTTCAGTGCTCGGCACACAGCATTCAGATCACTGCCTTTCCGAGGGTGTTCTGTCAAGCCACAAACCAGCTTTGTGCAGTCAGACTCAATGCAACGAGACACTCAAACCCCCTAATGACTGCAGAGGGAGCGCTGGACTGAATAAACGTGAGCCATCCAGTGTCCTGCTTATGCTTAACATTGCTAAGGTGATGCTACCTCTCAATTAGTACGCTACTGAAAGGAGCAGTGCTTTATTTTTTGATACTGGAGCACCCTGAAAGCTCTTGGTACTTTGCTTGGATTTGCCGAGTGCAAAAAGAGAGAACGTGCTCTTTTAAAATACATTGGTAAGACACCTGGATCAGGAGGTCCCTGGGCCACATATTTACTGAAAGGGAGACATTATTCCATGTTGTACTCTCGTCATTTCAGCCTGCCCTGCTCTTACGCTCTTTCTGATCCTGCTGTCAAGCACTTTAGATCCTACCGTAGAAAATGTGATGAAGGATCATCATTATAATTTATAAGCACGTATTGTACAGCAGTGGTAGCTGAGGTGTTGTTTACTGCAATTCCTTAACTAAAGGAAGGGCTTAACAGACCATTGCAATGTTACGGACAAGGCAACGGCAGCTGTCCTGTTATGAACCTCAAATTTATAGCTGGGCTGCAAAAACTATTACTGCCTTAAATCCATCTATACAAAATCTCAGCATGGAAACTTTCTCAAGCATCTGAGAAATACGGCAAGATAGCCATAACAAGCTCTGTTAGGTTAAACTGGATATTTTGAAAAAACAAAAAAGCTGTAGTGAAGTCTCTGGCAGATAATGGTTGCTTCACTTCTATCCTTTGCCCTTTACAGTTACAACAGCTAGATAAAAAGAATATTCTTCAGAAAAGGAGGATTCAGACATCCTTTCAGCTCTGTTTCTAACACCAAGTTTATTTTGATTTTAAAGAAAAATTTCTTACTAGGCAAGTCTACTTCTTTCTCCTGTCTTAATATGTTAAACCGTGCCTAATGGCCCTATGCAAGAACAGCACTTTTAGTCTCAAAGCTTCTGCGGGCAGGCAGATTTCATCTCCATGTGCTCTAAGCAGCTGGGTGCCCCAGTGCCCAGAGTTGTCCTGCACAGGCTGTGATGTGCACACTCATCCACCCGGCAAAGGTCTCCTCATCCTTAGATTTTGTGGCCTGGAGACAGTTCTAAGAGAAGTATTTGATCTGCTAAAGCGAGTGCATGAGCAGAGGACAGTCTCAGGGGATCCACTGCTGTTCCCTAACTCGCCGCCCACCACGGGCACTCCTGGACTTCAGTCCGGGTACCGCTGCTTCAGAGAAACCTGCTCATCTCTGAGCACACCCTCTTGTACATGCTACTGCTTTGGGCTGCCAAGGGTAGGCTTGTAAACCCTGTGGGTGAGAGCAGCAGAGTCTTAAGGCAGGGGCAAGGAGGACTCTGAACTCCCGGGCATTAAGTGGATAAATGACTGTGTGAAAGGCGTTGAGCGCTGTCACTGTGAAGGGTTTTAAAGGATTGAAATGAAGTGTCAGGAGAAAGGAATCCAGCTACGTTGTTGGGGACACTCAGGTTTTTATTTTAAATGAAGAGGTATGCTTTAAAAATCTGCCAAGCTATTAATGCTTATTTTCTGGAAATACTCCTAAGACCTCCCAACATTTAACTCCTGGAACCCAACCACCATGGAAGGGCTGCACAGCTCACCTTGTTACAGGGCGCTGCAAACATGTACTGTACGATACCCGTTTAGGAAAAGAAGCATTTGCTTGCCAAGCAGACTAGTAAAATGATGGGTTCATAGAACTATGTCTTTCATCTGAAGAGGTTAAGTGACCAGTTCCAACTATGCCTGTTTCTCAGGCAATACCAGTTTTAAGAGCTCATTTTTAAAGCCAGACAACTCTATTTTGTGTATTTATCTACTTATTTATGCATTTCCAAAGTTCACCACAATATTTACTCTCTTATTAAACTCCATGTGTCAGGTACTAATGGCCTGTAATTATCTTTGAAACTGGATTTGATGTTGCAAAGTTACATAGTGCAGACAGTGTCTGAATGATGAATGTCAGTGTCAGGGCTGCTGTTCAGAGTTTCATCGTGAGAAACACTGTTCTGCTTCTGCAGTTTACTTAGAAAACACACCTGCCATGCAGAGCACATGAAAACAGATCAACAACAAGCCTTACTTAAAAACTACACCAAACCAAATCCCAAATGCCCCAACCTGTATATCAATCAATTTCAAAATGCCCTGAAATAACAACGTAGAAAAGAAAAGCTACAGTTACCAAAGCTCATATCCTGCAGCTCATACTCAACTGCACAGGCCTACGTGGACATATTACTACTTTTTCTTATTCAACAAGATAGTTCATAACATAATTCCAAAAAATTAGCATAATATCAAATGTTTGTGAGTGGTATTTCTTTTGTTCCCCTTGAGTTTGGCCAAACCAGCACATTCTATGTCATTATTTTTTTTTGTGAACGAATGGCTGAGAGCTATCGCTGCCAATTCCCCATTATGTCCCTCTGCCCTCACTCATTCTGTCTTCATAGAGAACAGAAACCCCCCAGCAGCAGGAACACACTGCCATTAATTCAGTTACCCAGGGAATTTCACACCTTTGCCAGGCCCTTTACAGTTCTCATTTTAGTGCAACCTAATCTCAAATGGATGCAGAAAGCTGTGAAGAAGGGCAGCTCAAGCTGAAGGCAGCAATTAAATGATAATTAGGGCTTTGCTTCATCTTGTGATTGATAGAGGCTTACTGGGCCCAAACTGCATCTTGTCATCTACTAATAGGCTAGGCAAGATACTCCACTCGAGTCTGAAGGATTTTGTCTTATCTCAAGAGAGATAATCTACTCAACAAGTAATCTCCTGCCTGTGGTAAAGTGCCACTGTATATTTACCAGGCCAGTATTCTTCATGGGTCTGCTCTGAACAAGCCCTAGGACTTCCTTAGGAGCAGGGAAGCCACAGGTTTTCTTTCCCACTTTCAGGCTTTTGGGCGTCTCTCCCAGTTCAATGCCAAATGGGAATCGGCTGCTTCTCCTCCCCCAAGCGCAGTTCCTCCCAGCACGGACCCTCACAAGAGCCACCACCTTGGAATCTCGGCAACGGAAAAACTTCTGAACTGTTTTTAATCTTTACCATTCCTGAGAAAGTTGACTGCATTGCAAAGATCAGCCCCCGTGTCAGATCCAAGGCAAACACAATCTGGGCAGAGGCACCGCAGTTGGGAAGCAGGAGCTAATGCACACGATCCAGGGCTGCAGCTCCTGTGCCTCTGAGCTTGTGTACTCGTCTGTGTCATTTGGGCCTTTGTAGACCCAATTACTTATTATAAACAATTCAGTTTATCTTTATCAGAATCATTATCTAAATTGGCTACATGACACATACTGTTTTCCTAACTGCACTCCTGGGAAAATCTGCTATAAAATCTGTGATTTTGTACTTTGTAATTATCCCTCTATGGGCTATAAAACATTACACTTGTGTTTAAAATAGGTATAGCTAGCATTTTCCACCACCTAAAATGGAACATTTATTCTACCTCAGAAAATAAAATGCAGCAAAATATTTTTGCGTTGATTGCACCAGAGTTTTTGCAGCAGCCATGTTGTGGCTGCTGATCTGATTCCAAATGCTAAGGAGTTTCTCATGATGTGCTCCATTTTTATTACAGAGTTTCGATCTTTTGCTTGATGTTTCTCTTTCTCTGGGCAAGGCAAAGATGACCTAAGTTAGTGTCAAGTGAAACATGGCCTTAGCTGGCATTTTAGCCTGGAAATGATGAGGTGTCAACAATAACAGCTAACAGGATCATACTCCCAGTGTCATTAATTTTCTCTTTGCAGTATCCTCCACATTTCCTGTTGTAAAAACGCTGGCCAATTCTTCCCTGTTGCTGACTTTTGTTTTCCTTACTGTTTTGAGAAATTCCTCCTTCCTCAGGATTTCTAAATCTATTTCACACAGTGCCAAGCCAGCAGCTCTCCCCATGATTAAAACAAAACACTTTAGTTCTAAAGAGCAAAGACCTAACCTCCCATCTCGCACAACATGAGGTGTCCCTGGCCTCCCTTTTTAGCTGATTCTGCTTGCTTGACGTACTTTCAGAAGTTCAGTAACTAGCAGTGGAGGGGTCATGTTTGCCCTCAAGTTGCTGCTTTTCATGCTTGACATGTTTTTCTACTGTCCGGTCCCTTAGCTGCAGCAGGGTCACGAGGATGGAGAAAAGGGTGGGGGTTACAGAAAGGGTATTGTATTACACAAACCCCAAAAGGTTTCGGTTACAGAATGTATATTGTCCATGCCTATTGGGCTTGTGGAGAAGTATCAAGTTCACCACATTCTCATTTGGGGACTTTGATCCTTTCAGTTAAAAAGAAGCTGCTTAGAATTACTCTGCAGAGCAAAGAAATGAATCAGTTGTACTCACTCACCCAGCACTGAGGAATGCCAATATTTCTGTTAGCCAGCCCAATCCTAGGGAGATTTACCCAGCTGCAGAGAGGCTGGAAGGGGCTTAAGTCTATCAACACAACCGCAGGCTCCCCCGCTCCTTTCAGAAAGGCCCAAGCACCTTTTATGTCGCCTGACTTTCAATGATGTGGAGCCCCTTTACGCTTTTCTAGAAATGCATGTAATGTCACTCTGGGTTTGAGTATTTTTATGCTCCTTTCAACCTTGAGTATTTTCATACTCCTGTAGCTAAAACAGCAACGGGAACTGCAGCCACGCATCTTACCTTGTCTCTATTTCTCTAGGTTATCCATGAATACCCAGGTATTCCTGCTTAGGCAGTTTATCAGATAAAAATATATATGGAATCACCACAGCAGTTGTTTCTGCTGCATTAACTCTCCTGTCCCCCTCAGAAAGGCTGACATGTCTCAATGAACTTTTATTCTCCCAGAAAGCATGAAATTCCATAATTGTCTTTTCCTATAGGAGTCCCTACAGTTTTTGCCTGGAACATATTTATGCACATACTGACTGTGCTTTTGGTTGATTGTTTTTGTTTGTTTGGGATTTGTTTTTGTTGTTGGGTTTTTGTTTGGTTTTTTTTTTTGCATTTACATGTATAGTTCCTTTGCTCAGTAATCTTTGTTAACCTATTTTTTATGGCCTGATGAGCTATGTGAGGTACATACTATCATACTCTTTCTCATTGCTAGATCAGGGAGACCTTATATATAGGGTTTTTGTCTGTATTTTGCTAAAAGTAAGACTCAGACCCACCAGGTGTTTAAGGGTCCGTGTCTAAGCTTTTATCATCAGGACAGCATCTAACCATGATCTAGACAGGGCCCCCAAACTGCCATAATGCAAAGAATAGGAGGAGTGATAGACACTGGCTTTCCTTTTGCTACGCAACACGTCCTTCACTGCTTAATGACTGGGAGCCTGGCTCCCAGTTGGCACGACCCTGCAGGTCAGCACCCAACGTGAAGGGCAGTGCTTTTGCCAACCCAGCACAAAACTACATCATCTACCATAAGGTGAAGTGTATTCCTGCTTCAGCTACAGATCCTTCTCTCACTGCTGCAGCTCAGGTGACTCCCTTAGCACCGACTAAATCGCCAAGTGACGCCTGCGCACAGAACACGCCGATGCCAGCCTCTGTGGAGGACCCCCTCCCAACACCCACGCGTTCCCCCTTTGGTAAAGCAGCTGCTGCAGAACGGCGGGCAAGGGGAGCAAAAGGACCACTGAGGATCCCTCAGTCTGTTTCCTCCCGCTTCCCCCGACCAGGGCACTCGACTGAGCTTTCCCAGAGAGCTGCAATAGCCAATGCAGCGTTTTGAGTGACTGTAAGAGCAGCTTTTCAGCGTTCCTTCCTGCTGCAAGAGCGGGCGATACCAGGGAGGGTCCGGGGAGGCAGTCACAGCCGAGAGCAAAAGCAGCGCCTCTGAACCGCAACCGTTCTGTGGGAAGTGGTGCACCTCCGAACGGGGTCAAAAGGGACCCAGGAAGGCATAATGAAGCGTTAGCTGATTTTTCAAGGGGCTCTCTTTTGTTGCATTAGCAATTTTCTACAGCATTAAGCAGTTTCATGGTACATTGTACTGTGTTGCCTGAAATGGCATACAGACTATTTTCGGCCCAGAAAGCTGAAACAGACTTTAAACATTGTGCTAGGCAGGGAGACTGGTAACAGAACAGCAGCGACCCACATAAGCTTTTTAGTGCAAAACTGATCCATCTTCCCAGGACTGCAGCCCCACCAGGAGTCCTGCTCCAGCCTTTCAGTGAGCTGCTGCACCAGTGCCTGAGAACGAGCCCACATCTTTATTAATCACTACCTATGGCTACCTAACATGTACTCTCCCCTTCCTCCAACCCTCCCCTTCTTTCTTACCTTTTCTTTTTAAACAGTCTTCCTGACTATCCTTCTTCTCAGTGAAATTGTCAAGATAATAATAACCACAAACAGAACAGCCTAAATAACTATGGGGTCAAGAACTCTTTTTATATAACAAATGAAATATATGTATTTCAATCACTATTTTCATTTAAATCTAGATCTCTACTTGTCCCTTCCAGTTACATGAGGAAAACAGCACGTTATTGGCATGTCCACAGTGAGAGAAGCTGTACAAAAGGTGTCTTAGGATGGTCACACTGATTTTCAGAAAAAAGTTAGGACACAGGGAAAAAGAAAACATTACAACAGGGATAGATGATATATCACCTGTATGCCAAAAGCAGCAGCCTTGGCTTTCAAGAAACAAACCGGACCACATCAGCCATGGCATTTTACAAACACAACGCTCAAGAGTCGCAAGCAACAGGACACACACACACAACCCATCTAGACTCCGCTAAACGGTGTGTCACGAAGGGTGACGCCAACGCACAGGAACCGCACTGCGCCTGCCTGAGCCTCTTCATATAGGACATGAAGGAGAACTTGGGAGTATCTGCAGCTTGAAGGGAGATCAGGAATACTGCGCGGCTATTGGGGTCTTTATTCTTTAAGATCTTGCCTTTTAGAATCACATAACATTTCTAATACTAACAACAGCAATAGTTTTTATTGCTGCTTGATTTCCAATATTTGAATCAGGTTGGAACCAATGTCTTTGGCAAGCAAAAAATTCCATAATATGCTCTGCAATCTCTCCTTTTTATTTATGACTATAACCCTAAAAATCAGTCAGCTCACACTGGGAGAGTAAAGGAGCAAAATGCTGTAAAGCCAGCTTGAAAAAAGGAGAGCTCATCTATTACAGGGAGTTCCATCCCACTTAAAATGTCATGAATATTATTAGAAATTATGGTTGTGTATGTGTCACTGGAATATTTCTCAACTATTGTATTAAGCTTCATAGATCAAACTACATGTAGTTTTTCAAAACAAATCCCCAAAATAAAGTCCAACCAAGTGCTCAGCACCCTTTGCACATGCTGCTGAGGGATCTGTCCTGCGCCCTCGTGGTGGCTGAACTCAGACTGACTTCAGCTATGGGGGGACCTGCCTAGTAACCCCAGGATACATCCCTTTGGATTTACAGCAAGAGAGAGAAGGATCTCTTTGCTGAGCATGCAACGGTCACAGCCAAGGCGGCTGCTGTGTGGGCAGACACTTAGTGAACCTCACAAACCTGCTCCTTAGCATAAAAGCATCTCTAATTTTGTGGAAAACATGTATTCTGATGCTACCCCTGCCACCAATGGGGAGTCACGGAAACAGGGATGACCTGGAGGTCTGGATCCACTTCCAGGACTCCTCACTAACCTTCTGCCAGCCATTCACAACCACCTCCCAGAGACATGCCTCCTTGCTCCCAGAGGCTCCCAGTGCTCACGTGAAGCAACGTTTATGGAAGAAGGTCACAGCTTGGGTCCAACAGCCCAAAACACAGACTGAGGGGAGGATGGGAGGAGAATGGAGCAGGAATTCTGTGACTCCTGCCTGTTTTCCCCAGTCATACACGCTAAAGAAAGGAAAATATTCATTTGAAGAAAGAGATTGCACACATCCCAGAGAACCAGAGTAACGTCCATGCTCCAGGGCAGCAGAGGAGAGGGAAGAACCACGCCAGTGTTAGGGAACTGCTGATCTGGGCGAAATGGCAGGCACGGTACCCAGCAGCGTGCCAAGAGCACAACGGAGAGCGCTGCTCACGGAAGCTGTGCCTGCGTGGAGGGATGGTGAGCTCCACTGGGCTGCCATGGGGCTGCGCCTTGAGCGTCTCCCAGCTGCTTTCTGGGATAAGACCTGGAAATGAAGCATCCTTCTCTGCACCCTGATCTCCTTTGGAAAGGAGCCCAGACACAAACGAGGAGATGCAGCCTGGCTGCTCCAGGAGGGGCATCACCAATCCCAGCTGCGCAGTGAGAGCACAGCAGTGCTCTGCACCCAGGGACAGGCTCTTGCACGCATCGAGGGCTTCCCCACCATGGTATCCCATAAAGTCTGCACGGGAGTAACCAAGCAGGGAAGCTGGCCTGGCACCATCAAGTCATCAAGGGTACGTTCTGGTCAGGACTGAGCTGTACAAACATTTATACTTCAGAGTGCTTTCTGCTGCAGCACTGAGTTAATCCCCTAGGTGCACCTTCTCCAGCCTCAACATCCAGCCTGCAAACCTCTATTACAATCCTGAGGAAGTCAAGGTGCTTACACAGCTGATTGCCTTCTCACAGCAAACTGCTGTGCATTCAATTGCATCTGCTAATATCCTCTGTAATCCAAACTATGTGGGTGAAAGCAATCAGGAAGGCTCAGATTAAACAGCAACAAAGCTGGATGTTGTTTCTGGGCTGCCCTGTCCTAGACATTTACTCAAAACTGCACTTCAGTTAACATGTATATTATTGTTTTTTCTCCCTAGGAGTACTTTTCTGCACCTAAAACCAGCAAATACTCCATTTCTTGTCACTTTCTAGAAAACAACTCGACTAAATGGAATTAGCCAAGACCGAACTTCCACTGGGGAGAACTAGAAGGCTGCCTTTTTTTGCTGATCTACATAAATTCTTATGGAAGGGACATTTTTAACAGGCCACCTACCCTTCTCAGTGAGATAAAGTTTGAATAACAGAACGCATTAAAAGGAATATAAAAGTCCATGTATGAATGAAGAGCTGTCTGCTGGAAACAGCCACTGATAAAAATCCCTGGAATTGTCATCATGCACTGTTTGTAGATACAGCTGTACCCATATCTCTAAATTACAAATGATAATGAGGTGTAAAGATTTTATCAGATACCTAGCCTGCTTGAAAGGCCTTTGTGTGTTGACTGGTGTAGTCTCATATTAGGTGGTAGGAATTTTGTTTTCTTTTCTAAGTGGAACATCAGATTACACAGGTCTTATTTCACTGCTGATTGCAGTCGTCCACTTAACATCCTGACAGATATTCAAGAATGGAGCAAGGCTGGTGGCGCTGCCGAGTGAGGTGCACATTCATCCATCATCTGCTAACAGATCACTTGGAGGGCCAGGCCTTATGTCATTAGCCTGCCGCACTCCACAACTTGGTGGGTTGTTGTTTTGTTTTTTTTTAATTCCTGCTAACTAGGTTTCTCAACAATTTTGTGACAGCCTGTTAACTTTCGTTCCTACAAACAAAGGCATCAACTAAAACATAGGCCAGAGCTTGATTAATATGGTAGGTTTTTTGATCTATTTGTTGGAGGTAACACAGTTGTGTGATGCTTTGGCCTACTTCCAGCAAGCATCGCCACTACACATCTGTGTATTGCCAAGTATTCTTCAAGCGCTTTATTTTTGCCCGTTGTGCCCTCCCCCAGGCTCCTGTCCCAGTCCACTCTGGTCCCTCCTGTGGAAGAAGATGGGCTCCCAGCCGAGCCTGTGACTCTGCTGAGGGTCAGGCTGGCAGATCTTACAGCAAGAAGGGTCGCCCTGGGGCCCAGACCGATGATGGGCACCAGCTCCGACAGAGGAATAACCGACCAGGACCCAAATGCACCACTGAGCCCCAGGCACCGCATCACGGGCTGCTGCAGCAGAGCAAGCCCCATGCAGGATGGCACGCTCGGCAGTCCCGATCCCCAACACCCTGCTGAGGTCCTGTGGCTGCTCTCGCCAGCACTTCGGCTTGGCTGAAGATACCCAAAGAATAATCACTGCCCGCGATCCAGTCCCACCCGGTCTTTGACCTGTCTTCCTGACAAGCAGTTTTCCAGGTGGGCCTGTCAGAGGATCTCCCTGACTCCAGGCGACCTCCACGCTACCGCTGGTGGCACTGGCAGACCAAGTGCCGAGCCTTGCCATGACCCGTGGGCACCGCGTATCAGTATGGGACAAAACGAGGACCCGGAGACGGACGCCCCAGGCAAAAGGAAACGTGGCAGTTAACAGTTTCTCCGCTGCATGATTGCTGTCACTCTTGCCATCTAGTAACTTCAGAGAAAACTCTCTTTTTAAGGAAAAAATTATTTGGGGGAAGGAACTGAGATGAGTTACAAATGGAATCGCTGTGTGTTGCTGTTGCCAGTGCAAGCAGCAGGAGCATCCACGCCACCACTCCGCGGAGGGGCACTGAGAATCCGTGGGTCAGTACGAATCTCATCCAAAAAGCACACTGATCCGTCAGTCCAACACGACTGCCGAAACCTTCTGTGAAACACAAAGCTGGTTGTTCTATATCCATTCATTAGTGCTTTTGGCACTTTGTTCAGCCTCCTTTATGACTTCTTATTTTTGTCGGCTTTTCTGCTTGGTTATATTAGAAGAGGAACTCTCTTGAACCTCTTTAATGTTCTTAAACTCATAAACCACAAAGCATGCTCTATTTCTGGCAGCCTTTGAGATTTATTACGCTGACTGGCCTTGTGTTCACACCTCTGTTGAAAGACAGAAACAAACTCTTCAGCATTCAAGAAAGAGAATCCTTGCTTGTCAACATGTCACTGCGTGGTTTGACTTCACCGGACCTACGAGCAGGGTAGGGTTTCTCTCTAACACTGTTGTCTGTGAGGGAGTCCCTAGCAGGAAGCAATGAACACAGAAACTTGAAGCTACCTGTATACATGAAAATAGTTATCATCCTGCCAGCTTTCATGTAACACTCAGTTGAAAATGCATTTGCTTCTATTTGGGAAACACGCCGTAAAATCATTAAAAGCCATGGATGGAAACCATATAAAAAACAGATTTGTGTTTCCTTGTCCCAGTATACTCGACATAACAAAGGGCATATACTTCTTAATGTAAATATATCGCGCTTGCACAACACTATTCTAAATAAATCTGGGGCTAATGTAGTTTATGAGATACACTGAGGAGGTTAAATTGTTTCTGACTAGGTGGTTAATTAAAGGATTTATTTTGCAATTGCAGAGGACCCATAACTCATGAGTTACTGCACAATAAAAGTGTTGTAGATGTGTAAAATAACACCACGATTAACTCCCCCAAGCCACCCAGCCCCACACAATTCTGTGTGCCCCTTCTTTGTGCCAACGGCCCCAACCCAAAATTCAAAACTTCTACCAAACTGTGGCTTGGGGTTGGGGTTTTTTGTTATTGTTTAGGGGTTTGGGGTTTTGTTTTGGTTTTGGTTTTTTTTTTTTAGTGAAATCGATGCATCTGATGAGCTGGTTGGCTCAGGGCTTCTGCCAGCTACGTCAGAGGAGAAAAAAGAATATATGGAGGATTAATTACCAAGTGAAAGTGGTCTGGAACAGAAGAGAGAAACAGCCCGATAAGACTTTTTAATAGATGGTTCTCATTCTGTTTCTCTCTCAAAAGGCTCCTGAGGATCTTTGAGCTCTACATTGAAGTCTCCATCAGAAGACATTGCATTTGTATTTCATTTGGCAAGGCCTAGCATTTGTTCTACCATTTCCTCAAAGTAATCTTAATGTTTAATGAAAAGTGACAAAGAGGAAGCATGAAAAAAAATAAAGCATGGTTTTCCTTTTAGTTAAAACTCTGATTGTTTTGGTCCATATTAAAAAAATTATTTTCCTATATATTTAGCCCTCTAAAATCCATGCCATTCGGCCACCAGCATTAATGACGTTAGGGTGAATTATAAAGAGAAATCAAATTTTCCATAGCATTTGAACGCCATTAAAATGCCAAACAATAAACTACCAGACTGCAAATTAGATCAGTGGAAATATCAAACACATTGCGGTATAAAATCCATAATTGCATTTAGCGCTTTGGCTCCCAGGGGACAGGCTGCTAAAGATCATCACCGTGCCACATATGAGAAGCTATTGACAGAACGATAAAAATCGACAGGCTAACCAAATAAACACTGCAGGCTTCATTAAATATTCAGCAACTGAAATTTGACTATCATACGCCTTTCTTCCCCACTAGATGCGTCCTGCTGCAGCGCTCGGGATTTTCACTGTGACAGCAATATGGGACGCTGTGCCCTGCAGGCCTGCGCGGCACGAGCGGCGGCAGGACACGGTCAGTGCCGTCAGGTACCGGCGCCATCAATAAACATGCTGCAGCTCAGACAGGGTTATTATTCTTCTGAATACATTATTAGCCCTGGCCCCAGGAATATCTGGCTCCAAAGACTTTAATTAGAGGAAGTGTAATATCTACAAAAGTTTAGCGCTGCTCCTATGAGGATAGGGACATCTCGTCCCTAACGAGGGGCTCTTTGAGGAGCTGAGCCCGACACCACCTCTCTGCCGGATGGGCGATGCAGTGACCGCCTCATCCCGCACGCCCTGAGAAAGGAGAGGGCCAAGCTGCTCCAGGCTAGCCGATGCTCACAGGGCCACCTGCGTTTCAAGAGCTGCAGAGCACGCTCTTCACTTGAACGGCTCTCCACCGAGGCCATGAGGTGCCTCTGGCTCGGGCGCCGGGATGCTCATCTCTGCACGGCTCTGACCTGGGCCAAGAGCCCCTCGCTTTATGTAGCTCCGGCTTTTACACTGCAGAAGTGACACAACAGGAACGAGTGTCCCCGGCAGAAGGCAGGACCATGCTAATTCTGAATTTTATTAACCGCTTATTTCTTGTTGCTCTCTTGGTTTACCTGCTGCCAGGAAGAGCGTGTCTGTGGCTTATGCAGCGGTTCTTTCAGGTCACAGTGAAATAAGTGGAGCTATATGAGAGCCTGGCACAGGCAGAGGGCACAGAGCCACGCCATGTGCTTGTGGAAGAAAAAAAAAAAAAAAATCTAAGAAAAGCCAGTTATGTCCTGAGGAGTTCTGCAAGCAGCACAATACTTGCTGCTCGTGGACCTGGCCTGACTGAAAGGGTGAGAGACTGAGACTTGGGACAGAGTTTGGGTACCAAACAGTTCAAAATATTTAAAATATACTAGCGTATGTCTTAAAATTACATTGAACATTTCAAATCCTGGAAATTATTCCTGATATTCTGTCAAGTTATGTTTTAGCCTGCTTGCACGGTCATGCGTGCAGAGCAGCACACTTACTGCTGCAACAGAAAAAAACCAGCAACAACGAAAAGACTGCACATTTCCTCTCTCTGTTCCTACAGGCCTTGAGTCTGAAATTAGAACAAATAAAATGTATAATGCATGCTCTGGAAGCACCCAATAGGGTTATAAGCAGCCATTCCCTCTTCATGGAGAAAAAGTTTATGTAAATGACTGATGACAGTGTTATTGTGTGAGGAATATCAATGGAGTAATTACAGTTACATAGCTTGCTGCTGCACTGCTGCTCTAAGCCTGTGTTAATTTTTCACACCACTCCCTTGGGAAAGATCGCAGTGTGCTCCTAAGAGCAGAGCTAATAATCGGAGCTCTGAGCCACTGCCGCTGAAACTAGCCCCAAGGTCTTTCTGAGCAGACTGCTAAACACTGACTGTCTCCCCAGAGAGAAGAGAACAGAGATAAAATGATTAAAAACTGCCAAATTGGACTGGCAATCACTTGGCTGTACTGTCAGCCCAAGACAAGACAAATCTCAGTTATTTTTTCTTTTGTGAGCTGGAGAACTAGGATAGCACAAAGCAGCGTGGCTGCAAACGGAGCAGCGGACTATTCACATCTCAGGTCTTCACAAGTACTGTGTCAACATCTGCAGACACAAATGACGTGTCAGTGATTGTATTTAACACCAACACAAATCAAGAATCTGAGAAAACCAATTTCTATTTAGGCCTATCGGGACCCTTATTATTATGAGTCAATTCCACTTGTTTGATCCCAAGAATAATTTCAGGACTGAACAGATCACGGACTCAATAACGACATCTTACTCTATATGAGCAGTTCCCTGAGGTTAGATGCTGCTGATACTGTTTGTCCTAAAATTTTAGATAAACGACATTCTCTGGTCAGTTCTGTATAGTGAAAGGCAGCACAAGGATTAAGTGACAGAACACATCCCAAACTTTGTCCAATAAATGCACTTTTAAAAAGTAAGATATCTCTGCACCTCAGCTGCGTGAACACTGCGAGGATCTCAGCGAAACAAGGTACTGCTTCCCACCAGTTGGAAGAAATACTCCGTATCAAAAGAGAAAAGCGTGCTGCCATTAGCCTACCAGCTAGAAAACACCAGCCCATAGCAAAGCAAGCGTGCAGTACACCCATAAACCACTTCAAAAAGGTGCATCAGCCGTTCCTGGTGAGGGGACGTGGAAGACCAACAGCCTGCAGTGGCTGTGGACAATCCCACTGACCAAACCATCGCTGGTCCGCAACCCGCGTGAGCTGCATCTCCTGCGCGTTCGGCCAAAATCGCTCGACGCAGCTCCACCCCCGTAAAGGGGCAAAAGGGTGGCAGCCATAGACATCCTCTACCTTCCAACCGCAATATTTTTAGCTTGAACTAATGCCATGAAATTGTAAGTGCAAGTGTCAGCATTCACGTGACCACCTATTCAGGCCCTTTACTGGAGTCTAACCGCCAAGTGGCTTGTGCATAATAATGGAAAAAGAGTTCTGTCAGTCTGGAGCTGGGGCTCACTGGCTCCCTCCTATCCACTGAGAGAGAGATGACACGAGGGGTTTTCTCCCCCGCCCTGTAAATTTCTCAAACATTTGTTTGTGATTAAAAATACTTCTAGCCTGTTCCCTCCTGAAGCAAGAGGAAGAAGTCTGGCAAGACTGTACGCTGGCAGCTGGCAGGGAAAAAGTTGGGCTACAGGAGGCAACTTGCTTTGATAAATCCTCCAGTGTTTCCAGTTTTCACTGAAACATCCATTGCCATGTCTACTCCCCAAATATCACATTTACAGGACAACTACTGGAAGCCTCAGACAGGGTTTCACAGGGGCTAGGATGATGTCTCAGCTCTGACTTTTTCTTTACAGGACTGTACCAACCTTCCCTGCATAGGGCTGCCCAGGCACTGACATCTGCCTGGGGACTGCAGTCTCCTGCCACCTACACAGCGCCCATGTCTTCTGCAGCGATGGAGGGTACCCTGCACATGGTCCTCCGCCAGCCCTGAAAACCCTGCGCAAAACCAGCCTCTGGTATGAGCAACAGCTGAGGGAGAACAGACTTGGTGTTCCTGATCCTGAGAGACGTGCATTTTGGAAACAGGATACTTTGAAAACCTGCACACGAAGGAGGGAGGGAAGCAAAGCAACCCCAACGCAGAAGTTATTTAACTTTGTTTCTGCCTCGGAACAGCCCTGTTTTAACGTTTTTGCTCTCAGCTCTGCATCATGTATGGGGTGGCTAGAAGGGGGATTTGCCACAAGCCAAGGGATCCACGGCGGGAAGGTCTGCAGCAAGTCGTCCTCTCTCCATCCTGGAGAGGGAAGCAGAAAGAAGTCCCGTGAGCGCCATGCCCGGGGGGCTGCCCTGAGGTGAGGGGCATGCAGGGACACTCGGGGGCCTCAGGATGAAGCACCTCCCCACAGGACATCAGCAGATGCTGTTGAACTCCCGAGTACAGTGTCTTCCACAGGAAAGCTGCATGCTGGGACTGGGCTCTGGATTGCTGAACTAAAACCACATCTAAGGCAGAGTATACTGCAGTTATTTATTAAGTTTTAGTTTATTTCATTGATAGCTCGTTTTTAGCTGATTCTTTTTGATCTGTCTCAGTGCCCTGTCCAACATGTCCTGCAGGCCCACCCCAGCTCGCTCAGGCTGTGTTGAAAAGCGCCATCCCTCCCTTTAAACCTTATGGCTTTTGCTTTTCATCAGAATAAGACAAGCAGAATCCCTTCCACCTATTCCAAAACTGACCTTGCACAGAGAAACAGCAGAACCATGACACAGAGCTCTGCAAAGTCCCATTTATTACCTCCCAGTCATCTATCAGTTAAAGCTAATGTTTCCTGCCTGTAAAAGAAGCTGTTAGGGTGAGTCTCCAAACAAAACTCAGGAATGATATGGCTGTATCCATAACCCCTTTCCACTCAGCAACACACGCTGATATATTCACACACAAACTACTCAACTGGGAGAGTCTTAATAGGCGTATACGTGCAGCCTGGTGAAGTTTAAGTTACTGGAGCTCTCTCTGTAGGGAGTTTGTGGAGTGGAAACACTTTAGGCTGCTGCAGCTCGACTCAGCAAGCCCGGTCTGTGCAGATGTGACACAGCCCTGCCGGACAGCCCTTGTCTGTCTTCAGCACAGCACAGTCGTCTTGCCAGCTGACAGGCCTTTGCCAGTGGAAACAACTGGGTTTGCTTACTGTGTTTGTTTTCTCATTTCCAATCTTAAAAAAAACCACCAAAACTTTAACTTTCATACACAAAAATACACCTTTTTCACACACTAAATATATAGTCTACGCACTCAAGACACACACTTACCACGCACTTAAAGAACATTATTATGAGCAGAGGGTCATATTGTAAACAGAAAAACAACTTTCTACTTCAGCTGCTATAGATCCAGATGCTTTCTCTGTTCTGCAACACTCCAGACACATATTATTAAAAAGAACATACCAGGTATTACAACTATTAAACTGTTAGATACAATTTACAATGGCAATAACCCACTTGTCGTTGGTCTTTGCTAAAGTTAACCAGAAGTTTGTCAGATATTTAACAGCCCGTGGAGCGAACAGAGTTTGTGACTTGTTTCACAGAAGTTTGTTCAGTTATTTCTTACATTCACTAGCTTTTGTTTTAACTCAGTTTTCTCAAGTTAAGAAAAATATAAGGCTAACTGATATGGGGTTTTTTTATTTTTGGTCCATTTACACAAAGTGTTCCATTTCATTCTTATTCAGGGAAGCTCAGACCCAATTCCTGCCCTGTACTTGCAGAGGGCTGAGGACTGAACCCCTCCCGGTGCAGGCTGACGAACCACACCGGGGCAGCGCCAGAGCCAGGCAAACGCCTCAAGGACCCGGCTCTGGACAAAATGACCGCCGAGCCTTAAGGGCAGAGGCTGCTGACACAGGTCTGGGCACCAGGGTGCCCGCAGGAGGGCCACCCGCCTGGCTCTTCTGGGCCACCCAGCCCCACCCATGGACGCGGTACAGCCTGGCCACGCGTCCCACGGCACGAATACGGCGGGGAAGGTCAGCCTCGGTCACCCTCCTGGGCGTTCAGAGGCAGAGGTGTCTCGTGGACTGTTGTCTGGAGCAAATGCAGGAGGCGGCATCAGGCTGAGCCGCCTGATGCGCTTCCCTGGCCCTCCAACAGCGCCAGGAGGTGCAGCACACCCGCTCTGGCATGGACTTAGGTGGACAAGGGTGGTTAAGACAGGCCAAAAGGCAGGAGGGGAATGAGCATCTGGCAGTGTACTCATTTTATGGGAAACATTATCAACTTTGGTGGAGATGTATGAACCAGGAAAGCTGCCGGTGCTCATTCACTGAGTAATGAGGTTTGACAGATTTTCCTCAAGGATTATGAGATATAGGCTCCCCGACTCATCACAAGCAAGATGTTGCCTGGGTAGATGTCTATCTTGCCCACAAAATATGAGCAATTTAAACATGTGAGAGCATGTACAAGTCACCATAAATATACTGTGTTATTTGTGTCCCCACTGGGGTGAGCACTGCAAAAGCAAACCAGCCCGGCCTCAGAGCAGCAAGATGCAGCGTTGGAAAGGATCAGTAAGAGCTGAAGACGAGACAATGCCCAAATGAACACTTTCACACCACAAGTCATAACCTCAGCTTGTTGCTGCCACCTCAGGCTCAGTTCAGAGAAATTTAGCCCCAAACCTCCCTGGGTTTTTAGCTTAACAAAGGATCCCTGGGCTTCGCAATTCTGCCAGATGATAAGACCAGTTTACAAAATGTCTTAACTTTCTAAATTTATTTCTGGAGAGCCGATAATTTAGGGCCTGACACCACGTGCAAGTCTTGCCTGAGCAGGAACCCTGCGTGGTGTAATCGTTTCCTGCTGCGAGGGCACGGTGTCTGGATCAAGGCTCGCAGCCGACACGCTTCTGCCTGACATCAGGCTGGATCAGCTGCTTCTCCGTGCCATCAGCACAATCCTTCAACCATTCCTCACCAGCCAACTTTCTCTTTCAGTGGCACAAGTGTTGTCAGTGTACAAGCTGCCTTTTTTTTTTCCTTTTGCTTCGGTTCTCAGGGGAATGAACTGGGAGGTGCAGATTTTATTATGCTAATGAAATAAGAACACAACAGCCCTCTGAAGCGTGCAAGCCAGAGTCTAGGGGCAGTGCTAAAAACTTCTCCCACAGGAAAAACAGATACAAGGCTGGCTTTGAAAGTGGGCGTCTTCTACACTAACCACCGCATTGTCAGAAAACCACAGCTGTCCACCACATGAGCAAGCTCAAATGCAATTGCGTCGGGGCGTGCTGACAGTACAGTGCCCACAATGCAGCGCGCCCAGGGTGCTCCCCTGCAACAAGGAGCAGCTCCTCGGGCTTCTTGCTGCTCCATGCCGACGGCCTCGCAGACCAGCACTTGTGAGAAGTTAACAGGGCACGGCTCGTACTGGGCACCGAGTCGAGCCGTGCCAGGCTGAGCTTTCCTGTCTGTCTTCCTAAAGGCGAGGTGCAGAAAGGCCTCCCTGCATGTTTCTAGCATAGGAACTTCTTCCTCCCCCACCACCTTCTTTCTGACTCTTCTATACGCAACAGATTTTATCGGTGTGTATCTTGCAGCACATCATCAATATTAGCCTGCAGCATAAATCTTCAGCCGAGAACCTGCACGATTCCTGCTGGATGCCTGATCTTTTGAGATGCTGAACATAAACCCCCTCTAGATCAGCTGTTTGCCCTGTCACGCTCTTAGAGGATATGCAGAACAGCTTGGGTCTTCCAGAAGGAAAAAAAAAGCAGTCCATTATTAAAATGAGTTTAGTAAGCAATAATCATAGGAATAGTTAATAAGCACAGCCTTTCTGTGTTAAGTAGGAAATTAGATCCGCTGTCCCATTACTATTTTGAGTGAGAAAGCAATGATGCCTTTAATTATGCATAGTCTGCTTTATTTGAACTGTATTGGCTGTTGTGAGGGAAATAATCAATGTAAACGCCTCCTGAGGTCGCTCCTGAGGCAGACGTGAAATGAACTAAGTGAGCCGAGCAGTGCGTATAATCATATCAAGCAAATCCCCAGGTACTAGCCCGAGAATCACACATACATATGATTTATACACTCTCAACAACTCAACACTGACACCCCGAGCCATTTTAACAGCAGAGCTTGCATATTGCTTTGAATTCTTACCTGCACATGACAAGTCAAATTTTTGAAGTTGGAATTAATTCTGTGCATTTTAAAATTAATAGAGCCTCCACTGAATTCAGGGGAAATCCTGCTTGATTACAGATCATGGAACACAACTCATTTATAAAAACAGTTTGTAGTCTAGGGTTTTTAAGCTGAACTCCCTGCAGAATTTTTTCAGACTAAAGATAATCTTCAGTAGAAGTTCAACATGAAAAAAGTTTAGAATCAAACCCTACGTTAGAGAGAGATGCAAGAAGCAATCTGGAGGTATTATCTTTTAATTTCCATATTGCTGTACTATTTATCCCATAACAAACTTTGATCTGAATTTGTTTACACAGCTACCCAGCTTTTTTGTTATTTTTCAGGTTTTTGAGATCCAGCAAATATTTTAAACAACAGTATCTATTTTTAGTGTGAATCGGCAGCATGTGCATTAAAACTGTGAAGGAGAGAGATTACAGCACCTGAAACAAGACTTTCTGGGTCAGATGCTTTTACCAATTGTCTTTCAGTAACTCAGATGTCGCAGCGGTGACACGGTTCACCTTTATATGCTCATTTTACCACTGTAGGAAGCCTTCACCAAGAAGATTACTCAAAAAAAGGAACAGTGTTGCAATTCAAAGAATCTATTTGGCTGCTATGGCTTGTAGGAAAAATCGCAGCGTGCAAAATCCAGCCCTGGCCTAACCGCTGAAGCTTCCTCCAGCTCTGCTGGGAAGGGATTTGCCTCACAAGTCCTCAGAACCTGACAGACCCTCCCCAACGGCTCCAGCTCCCCCCCCCGCCAGACCGGCCCCGCCGACCCCCGGCCCGGCGGAGCCCCGCGCCCGCGAAGCCAGGCCGCCCCTCACGGCTGCCGGGCTGGCACCGGCCGGGCCGGGCCCGGGCCCTGGCGGCACCTCAGGCCGCGCACCCCGCTCCGGCCGCCCCCGCCTCACCTGGGCCTGGGCCTGGGGATGGGGCCGGGGGGCTCCCCATGTCTCTGCGGCTGTTCCACCACCTCCAGCACAAATTGTCTCGCTACCAGCTGTACCTGCTGAGGAGAGTCAGTGATGGATCAGAGAAGGACAAATCCTGACTGATTTACATCATGTGAACCTAATTGCTTCAGTTTGCACCCTGTAAATCATACCTGCCAGTGAAATAATCCTGCCACTCCCTTGCACGCAGCCCGAGTCTGTGATGGATTTGGCAACAAGACTCAGGTATCGCAAGTCCCAGGTCAACACATCCATCATTTATTGGGGATGGCACAGCAGTCCTACACTAAACCGTTTTTTTACAGCTGCTTGCCGCAAGAACTCTTTCCAGTTAACCCTGATGAGCTTTTCTCCCAACCCATCTGCTGCGGCCAACATGATGTTCCACCTGCGACATCACCTTCATTGCCATGGAGACAGACCGTGTCCTCAGCAACACGGAGGCCCTTCTTGAAATGCAAATTTCCGTACAGCAGAAAGCGCGCAGGACGCTGCTCCGCACACACAGAAGTTGGACGTGTCCGAGTGGGGACAGCTGGGTCCCATGGCCGGGGACATGTCCCGCTGCCTCCAGCACAGGACACAGTGGAAAGGCCTTTCTAGAGACCAGGAAAAGGCTGTTCTAGAGAAGGTTGGGCCAGTCTGGCCTGCTGAGGGGCACCAGACTGAGGCGTACTCGAGGGGTCTGCACTGTATCACCTGTGAACGGCACCAGATGCTCGCTGCTCACCACAGGTTATCCACTGCTGGCACTGCCTGTCACAGGGAAGGCTACGCTCACCTGACCAGCAGGTGTGCAAAGCAAGACATTTTCTGCCCTGTTAAACGTTTTCCTTCTGTCACAACTGCATCCTCACACAGTTTAGAGACCCCGCTCAACTGTGAAATTTGTGTAATTTACCCCCTGCCCCAGAATAAAGCTTCTAAGCTGTCTCACACAAGGCCACCTGCTCCAAAAAGCACAGTGGAAAGGTTGTTGGTTTTTTTTTTGCTCACAGCTGAGCTACCATAGCATTTGCTCAGCAGAGTTTTCTGAAATCTCATCACTGCTGGTGAAGGGACTACATCGTAGTTATAAAGAAGTTTCTCAGTGCACATTTGGGTGTTTGTGTATGGACATCTGCTCTCCACTCCAAGTGCAGGATTTCTGCAGGTCCCTCATCCATGTGTTAAAGGGAGTTTGATCTTTCACAGAGACATGCACTGGCGTGAACTTCACCCTAAGGAGTTAAATCAGCTTTTGCTATGGAAATTCTCATGATATAAATAGATCCTCCTGCTCTAAAGGATTTGTACTGTGCATGATTTAAGGGGGCTTGTTGAACTATCCTGTGCAGTTTGTTTTGTTGCACAGAAATCATATTTGTCAAAAATGGCTTGCTTTCACCAAGATTCATTTGACTAGGTTCTGCTGTACTGGCCATACTATGGGAAAATACTAGCATCTCCTCTTCGAACGGAAAGGCAAGCTTATGCTTCTTAGCATTTTGGCTAGAAATAAAAGTTTTACAGAGTAAGAGCATATAGTGGCCTGTAATTATTATACATAATCCTCCAACCTATCCCTAAGCATGTTACCATAAATCTTTAACAGTAAGTAAGTCTGAATAGCAGTATCCAGGATCACGAAGAAGTAGCATTTTGTAGACTTCAGACTTTGCAAGTCTACAAGCAAAACGGCTATCTCAAGCATGCTAAAAAAAAAAATCCAACGAGAGACTCTGGGCTATTATTTGTGTTCTTTGCTGGATTTGACTATTTAGTGCTCTTAAAATTGACATGCTGTAATGGTGATTCTAGAAAAATATATTGAACCCCATGTTTTCCGAGAGTTGGGTAGACATAGAGTTGGGTATTGGAAGCTTGTTTTAAGATTATTAAGATATTAAGATTATTTGAATGCAGAAATATCATTGATTGATTTTAGTTTTCTTTAAGAAGGCTGTTCTGGTCGCCTGAAAATAAATTGCAAGTGTAAAGGCCCATCCAGTCACCACAGGCTTGGCAGGCCTGGAAAAAAGTGACTGGCATGACTTCTGAGTGAGGCTGAAGGCAACGATCAGATGAAGTACCACCTTACTACCTCCCTAGGTAGCACCGTGCACTGAGGGTATGATCTTTTTGAATAAAGGGTATAGTATTTCTAATCCCAGCTTCTCACTTGCCCCTACACAACACAGACAAGACATAGAAGTATTTTCTGAACAGTTTAGGAACTGCGAGCACCAGCGGAACGACGCATCTCGGCACTGCAATGCTTTAGCACAGCTGCCAGAAGAACTGTAACAATGGGCTTTGTCAGTGCGCGCAACCACAAAACGTGGAGATGCTCCAGGAGCGTTGAATAGGCTCCTATGCCACACACACAGCTGGAATGACCTGAAATTCCTGTCCCCTCTCTTGAAATAATACGGGCAGAAGCAAACAAGGTTTCCAGACCAGGGTATGATCAAGAGGCCAGCCTGCCTGCGGGACAGTGTGTCACAGGCAGCGGCAGCCCTCCTCCACCTGTGGGTCTGTGCTGCCCAACTGCAGAGCAAGCATTCCCACAGGCCTATCCTTCAGCAGAACTTGGGGGATCATGCGGCCGTACGCACATGTGCACACAAACACATCTGCACACACTCACATTTTCCAGCCCCTTAAAGAAAATAAATTGCATGAACGTCATGCATATTTTAAGCTGATACCCTGGGGGATTTTCAGACCAAAAATGCCTTAACCAGAAAACTTTGTATTTTCCTTGCTCTCAAAAACTCAGAAGAATTCATATACAAACGATGACAAATACTTCATTCAAAGAGACAGTTACTCCCAGAGCAAAGGGAATAGGGCCAGCTGAAGTAGTTAGAATGGCTGCATGCAGCTAGCCCCTTTGCTTCAAGACCACAGGAATTGTTTATCACTGAGACTCTCCCAGGCTAATTGAAACCAGCCCTGACTTTTGAACCTGCCAGCACTAAAGAAACTTTAAGTGTTTTCTCCTACTGAGATTTGGCCTATGGGGACTGCTCATTGCTCACCCCTCAGTCATTTTCAGTTCATTTTATTTCCACCTTGAATGAATCCTTAGTCTAAAAGATGCTTAAGCAATTCTCTGGTAAAACACTTCATTTATAGGACAATGAAATTTTGAGACTGTGTTGCTCATGTTGCATCCTTCTAAGGACAGTGATACTAAGTAAGTTTGAAACTATACATTAAAGACCCCTATTAAGAGACAGTTTCAATAGGATCTTTGTGGTTTTCATTTTACAAATCCAACTTACTGACATTTGCAGTGTACATCCTGCTCTCACTTAGGATCTTCACAAGCTCTTGGAAACAGAAATTTGGACAGGGAATTGGAAAGAGGGTCCAGTCAACCTCAATCTGGTTTAACATTTGCTAAAACTAACCTGAAAAACATTACCATCTCAAGGCAGGCTTCCCTAGTGGTACATGCTGTACTAGACAGGTATGCTGGCTGCCCTACACACGAATGGGGAACGATTTTTTCCCAGTACATGCCTTCATTTGGATGCTGCGATAACAAGACACCAACATGTAAAGCCTCCCTTAAAAAAGCATACGCTGGAAAACGTTGCGACCATGACGCTCTACTGCTAACATGCAATCCACAGCCTTATCATTGATGGAGAAACCGATACAGGTCACATCACCAGGTCCTGGCAGCCTGACATCCCAAGCTCTCTTCTAGCTCTCCTAATCCCCCCAGGACACCGCTCAGTGCATCACAGATTAAGTCAGGACAAGCAGGCAGGCAGCAGCACATTTATCTTCTCTGCAAACATCAGTTCCAAGAGAGATTCCACAGATAAGACAAGTTCATTCAAATTCATTCATCTGAGAATAGAAACCTGAGCCAAAACTAACATGCATTTTATGCTTATTTACAGACCACCAGAGACTAAAGGATTCACCAAGAAATTCACAGGTACCTTCTCTGCAGCCATAGTGAAATGCCATAGACTCGTTCTCCTGGGAGGTTTCGCTGCACACCAGCCCGAAGTTCAGCTGCTTCCCATGGCTCTTCTTCTCTGGTCCTGCCCGCATCCTCAGCCGTGCTGTGGAGCTGACCTTTGCCCACGCAGCAGTAAGAAGGACGCTCTATGCCTGTTGCTGTCTGGACAGATGATCCACCTTGTTACCACCGCAGCCAAACAACTACTAGCCTACAGGCCCTAAGAAATGCTTGCAACTTGACTGCAAAAATAACTTCTCTGCACCCCTAGAGCTGAGCACATTTATCTGCCCAGAAGCTTGGGGCACCCTGAAGAGCAGCCCTACTCTTGTGCCTACAGCTGCTCTAGCCCTGCAGCCCAGCACAGCCCCCAGGAAACACCCTGGAGGACAAGTCACCATTTTCAAACTTCTGGAGAGCTCGGCAGCATGTGAAGCTAATAACGAGGAGATACAGACCTCACCTGTGGGTCAGGGAGGAGTAATAAAATGGTTTAGATCTTTATCTCCAGGAAGATTCCAAGGCACAGTGATGATATGCTGCTGGCTCCCTTGCTTAAAGTCCCTGCAAAGATCAGCTCCTTCTCTGACATCTTCTGTATGTGGTACATGCAGCTGTTATTTGCCTCTGTATATGGACTAAAGTTGATTGCTTAGAAAAAAAGAGGCCAGTTAAGTTAAAAACTTCGGTGTGTTGTGTCCAGAGGAACCTGGTGCTCAGATGTTGTCAGTTCACAGACAGTCAGTAGCCAGGTCACGTCGTACATGAATAAGATAGGGGTGATGTCAATGAAGGAGAGAGGGAAGAATAAAGAACTTTCTCAGTGAACCTCTGTCATGATCTCCTGTAGAGAAAAGGACCAACCGAACCCTCGTTTTCTCATTATATACCTTTTCCCCACCTTGCCTCTTTTGAACATGTAGCTGGCAGTCCAAGAACCTCATCAAAAGAGGACACAGGGCGGCCATGCCTCTCCTTGTGGGAAGGACACGGGAGAGCGAACAGGATGTGACAGGCGTTAGTCACAGTGCTTACACGTAGCTAGATGATGTTCAGGTCTGGACACTCTGCATGCTGAGACATTTAACTATGAAAATCAGGAGGGCGAGAGGACTATGTACCTTAGAGCTCCATGTGGCCTGAGCCTCAGCCACCGCAGTGGTGAGTGCTGGAGCGAGCAGATGGTCCGGGGATGTAATGGGGTGCATCAGCTGGGCTGAACTGATACAGCTCGGGTGCCCGCAGCCAGGGTCCTGCTCGCTGCTCTCCCAGACACCAGCACACACGTTCAAACAAAGAGGTTGATGGTTGTCCTCTGGTCACCTCACCGGGACCTCTTCTAACAGGCTGCTGGCGACGCTGGTGTGCACCAGCAGGAGTAACAACTTCCAGGAGCTCTGCAGGCCACAGCACCAATATTTTCCACACATGCCAATACTTTCAAACTGTGGGCACTCCCTCTTGACAGGATGCAGGAATGCTTGGGGGCTTTGGATTAACTCCTGGAGCTGGAACAGCCGTGTCAGCATGGCACTGTGCCCAGGCTGAGAAAAGTGGGGGCGTAAGAGTCAAGTTCACCTGGAAGTGGGACAGGGGGTAAAGCAGCTTGGGAAATGCTGACAGAGGCTGGTTGACACTCAACCTGTCCTGAGGAAGCCTCAGGAATGCCTTGGTGCTCAATATCATGCAGGGATCAGCCTGGCAGGCTCACACGTGCACACCAGTTGTTTCCCCTGGGACCGAAGCACCAGCAGCAACATCCCATCACCCCACGTGTGGGAGCAGTCCCAGTGCAAGCGTTGATGCAAGTGGAGAGTCACACCCAGCTTGCACAAGGCCAGCCTGCCTGATCTCCTCCTCGCAGCCTCATGCCCTCAGCCCTTACGAAGGGAAGAGCTTTACACCACGCTACTACTCCCTCTCCACTGTGGGCACTCGTGCCCAAGCATGTGGGCGTGCGCATATGCCATCTCACAACATAGAGCAAGTTAACGCTTCCTCGCCCAAGATGATGTTGCCTTTGTACCACGCGCTGACAGTCACACCACAGTCCTGAGAAGAGAATGGTAAAAATGGACTGCTCGTGCCCTCTCTGTGCTCTCAGCCGCCGCAGGCAGCCGAGACGCCCAGACTAAAACGCTCAGAGCAGCTTTGCTGGCGGAACCTGGAGATGTCCTTGCAGGTGCTGAGGCTGTACAGGACATGGCTGCTTCCTTTGTGGGACACACATTAATATATGCTATCCTAGGACAATGCAAAAAGTAATTAGGACTCAACTGTACGGTACGATGGAGAGGCCTTCACCTGAAGGCTGCAAAAATGAGATTGTGGGCTCCAAGTTCATGGGTTAAGGAAGTGGAGATGTCAGTTCAGCTCTCTCCTCCCCTTGAGGGGGTTCACACCTTTCACCACCCTGGAGAACACCCTCACCTGCGAGCTACAAGGTGTCTGGGGCAGGTCCCGTCTCCACCCTCCTGCAGATCCGCTGCACCGCGCAGAGCAGTCACCGGGAGAGCGTCCGGGGGGCCGGTGTGAGCTGGGCACACAAGCAGCGAGGGCGCTCGCCCAGCCAAGGCCAGCCGGTGCCAGCCCCCAGCCAGGACTGCCCGCCGCTGCTTCCAGGGTGCTGCCGAGAGGAGCGGGGCGCAGGGCTCCCCACGAGCACCACGGGCTGTTGCAGGGCGGGGGAGAGGGAGAAGCACCACCAGCTCCTCCTCTGGCTTTGAGAGAAGGTTTTGGCTGCCGCTGCATTTTGTGCGAAACCTGATCTTGGCGGCATGCGCGGTGTGCTCTCAGCATGCCTACCGCATCGAGCCCCGCAGGGCCCGGGCGGAGGAGCACCTCCTTTCTGGAGCAGAGTCAGCTGGGTGCGAGCCAGAGCCTCTGGAGAGGACAGGCAGCCCCAGCGCCTGCGCAGCGCTGCCCCGGCAGGCAGAGGGTCTGGGGGCGAGGGGAGGCAGCCCCTCACCTCGCACGCGGATGCCGCAGAACACGTGGCCTCTGAGACCTACTTTACACCTTTGGCTTGGCGTTGAATTCGGCCAAACTATCCACCTCCACCGGAGGCTCCGCTGTAGCTGCTCTGCCGGATGCTCCCCTGCCATGAGCAGCAGACAGGATGACAAGCCTCATTGCCCAGACCTCCCCGCCTCCTCCAGACCCAACTGCGTTCTTGGTGCCTGCAGAAAGAGCACCAGGGACTGCGGTCTGCCCCAGGGCCGGTAAGTGCAGTGCCACACAGCGTAGCTCACGCTGCCCCGCCGCATTGCTGCTGCCGAAACCACCCCATCCCCTCAGTCCTGTGCTAGAGCAACAAAATGACACCCGGGGAGGCAAGCTCAGATTTTTGGGATGGAGGTAATTTTCCCCAGAGCAGCCCTCGTAGTGCTGTGCTTTGTGTTCGTGGCTGGAAAGGTGCAGATAGCGCACCCGTGTTTTGGCTACTGCTGAGCAGTGCTCCCACAGCATCAGGGCTGTCTCTCCAGCGTTCCCCCCTCACCAGGAGGCTGGGGCTGGGCAAGATCCTGGGAGGGGGCACGGCCAGGGCAGCTGACCCCAGCCATCCAAAGGGATATTCCACACCATATGACATCTGCTCAGCAATAAAAGCTAAGAGGAAGGCGGGGTGGGGGGGCATCTGTTATTATGATGTTTGTCTTCTAGAGCAACCACTACACGCACTGAAGCCCTGCTTCCCGGGAAGTGGCTGGACATCACCTGCTGATGGGAAGCAGAGAATACACCTTCTGTTTTCCTTTGCTTCTGCACGTGGCCTTTGCTTTTGCTTTATTAAACTGCCTTTATCTTGACCCACAAGTTTTTTCCACCTTATTTTCTCTGCTGAGGAGGGCAGTGATAGAGCGGCTTGGTGGGCACCCGGCATCCAGCCAGGGTCCACCCATGACACTCAGTTTCTTTGCATTATTTCTGTTGGGAATAGCGTACCCTGACTATTGACTGCATGCACATTCTTCATGAGAATGTGATGGAAAAAGGGATTTGAATCCAACCTTTAGAATAAATATTTAAATATTGAAACTGTACAGGCCAAAGTTTCTAAATACTCGCTCCCCTGCCCTGGAAGTTCCTGAGTCACAAATCCCCTAAGGCTGGCAGAGGTCGTGGGGCGGCATCCCCCCACATGCCCCGTCGCACCGTCCTCTCCTCCTGAGCAGTGCGCCTCGCTGCTGTCGGAGCACCTGCCCCGCTCCCACCCTCGCAGCCACTCACACTTTTTATGTTCTTCAAGTGAATCAAGAAAATCCTCTGCCTTCAAAATGGAAACACAAAACCAGCTTCTATTCATTTTAAACAACCACACACGTTAATTATAGCTATTAAAAGCTACTCTGTATTTATACTTAATAACAGCACCTTTACTGGGGGCTTGAGAGTTCACACTCATCTGACAGCCCTTTTCTGGAAGGTCTGAGCTAGATAAAGTTGCATAAACTTCGCACTGGTTTTGCTCTGCTTCAGTGAAAGTACTGTAGATTTACACTGCTGAGAGACAAAAATTTGGCTGTAAAAATGTGAAATTACAAATCTAACCTCTACAACATCCCAGCATAAGACAAACTGAGCTCAAATACCAGGCACAAAATATTTTCTTTTAAAAATTCTTGCGTTTTGAAGCACGAATTCATTCCAGCCCATGTGACTCTAGCTGGCAGCCAGCTTAGTACTGCTCCCTACTGTCAGTACTAAAACAAACAGAAATTTACAGCCTTTCTTCCATTCAAAATTGTCACAGAGCAAATTGCTAAAAACAAGCAGCATATCTGCTGATTACACCCTTTCAGCAGGTGAGAGGGTTCTGTATTTATTCATCATGGATAATCAGAGTAAACACCCCCTTTGTAACCTCTCTTCCTTATCAGAATTCCTCTCTATCCTTCTTTTTTTGCACATTTTCCATATTCTAACCCCAGCACTTCTACTCTGTTGATTACCCACCATAAGTCACAGCATGGCGCATCCATGCATTGCTTTGGACAACTTCTGTTCCCAACCATCGTGGCATTTCTAAACGCACGTTGTGAGACTCATTTTCAAGAACAAACAGGAGTTGATTTGTTTTGTTTTTCACAAACATGTGTACAAGTAAAGCTTACTTGCCAGGCCATTTTGGAACGGATATGCAAAAGCATATTGAAAACAACAGCTTTAAAATAAAAAGTCAAGGGAAATGTTTCTCACCCTTCCCTGCTCAGAAGACACGGTGAGTGCTGCCCTTACACCCCTCGGGGAGGGAGCCAGGAGAGCATCCCTGCCTCTGGTCGCTTGCTTTCTTAAGCTGCAAGTCTTTGACTTGTCTGGAAGAGCGGAGACAGCGAGGAGAGAGAGAGAAAAAACTAGAGCAAAGATGCTGCACTGCAGCAGAATGGCCAAAGGAGTACGCTCACATCTGCCTGCCGAGCCTCAGTAATGCAGAAGATGCGCACGGATTCACTCCGAGAGGAAGATTCAGTTGTTTCCCACTCCTTGGCACAGCAACTGGCTAAACGCGGCACTGTCCTGTACCTGCGCACCTTGTGCATATCAGCTAAAAGGAAAGATGCACCCTTTAGTCAGGAAATGTAGGACCACGGTTTTGGGGGGGGTTGTTTCCTCCACAAAACAGCCGTTCGGGTGTTTCAGCAGCATCCCAGCCCCCGTTCCCTCACCCGGTCATCCTGGCAGGAATGCTAGCGTAGCTAAAACACAAGACGGCTCTGAGCCGTGACTGACCCCGGCTTGATAGTCCTGTTTTTTTCATGGGGTATTAGTTCATAAAAGATTCTGCAGATCCACCTAGAGCTCCTTCCTCTCTGAATTTCCTCATGATGCAATCCATTGAAGTTTCAGGATGGCCTTTATTACAGCATATGCTGAGGCTTCAAATGTAAGGCAACATTTTGAAAAGGCAGCATCTGTCTCTGCAGGCAGGAAAACCCTTTTGTTACCATATTGAACTGTTACACATAGCAAGAGATGCAGTTCAAGCAGTAAACTCTTGATCTTCACTCAAATGTCTCTACTTTCACTTATCAGCCTGACATCTCACAGTGGGGCCACCTGACCAGACTATGGGGCTGGCTCCAGGGCTCGCAGACTGGAACCAGACCTCTGAGGGAACAGGGGCGGACGGAGGTGGCCAGCTCCCTGGGACCCTCCAGCACAGTTCAAAGTGACATGTTTCAAACAGTCCTTTCCTCCGTACCCCATTGCCTTCAAAGCACAAACAGCTTTATAGCCTGGAGCATGTAAAGTACTCATTCAGGGATGCACGGCAGTTGCCCTTAGCGGAGGAAGGAGCGTGGCTCTGCAGAGACGTTCGCATCCTGCGTGCTTCCAGGATATTTTCTAAGGGAGTTTAAAGCCGATTCCCTTGCTCTAGTCCATTCTTTGATTTCTGCCACCCCAATTCTGCCAGATCCTCGCGGTCCTCTGTCAGAGCTCACGCACGGAGAATTTTAAGCAGAAATGCAGTAACCCCCAAAAAAGAAAAAAGAAACAAAAGCTCACCAGCACTTGGACTCCAAAGTTCAAGACAAAACTTCTCTGAAGTAGAAAATGAGTTAACACATAATTAGGGGTTTTCCCAAAGAGACTGAATAATTTATGGAAAGTTACTGACATGTTTCTGACATGTTTAGTCCAGTTACGCCTTTGTACAATATTAGGCTGTGACATCACAGCACTAAAAGACAATGTTTTCAAAAGAAAAATCAGTTATTGTGAAGCCAACAGAGTAGAAGCTCTAGAAACTGCTAAACTTAGACCATTTTCCTAAATCGCTATTTTATAAAAGGAAAAGGAAAACATTCCTGACTGTGTGCAATGTGTGCTGAAGTCACAGGATCCCACTTGTAACAACTTTCCTTCCCCTTGTCACAGCTTAAATTAACTGCACTCACAAGGAGGCAAATGAACAGAACCAGAGCGCTCTGCCGGAGTCGTTCAGCAATTTGTTACAAAACCCTTCCCGGAGCAGAGACCTACTCACCACTGGGCAAAGAGAGTGACTCTAAACCCAAACGGACAAATCTTCCGTATTGATACATGGATTCATGGAGCACATATTTTGCAGAGAGCTGCAGGAAAACAACTGTCCTTAAACAAAGAGAGGGTGCTTCTTTCGATGTGAAGATACAGACACTGTTTATCTAATGGTTGGAAAGTTTACAAGAAAACAGCAAACTTCGTGCTGTGGTTGTTGAACTGAAGTAGTACTTTACTAGAACCAGGTTTTTTCGGTAATTTTGCGGTTGTAACAACTATTTTCTTTACATACTGCTATAGAAAAGGGACTCTTTTTAACTTAATTGAAGACACTATCAAGAGTAAATATACTGGGGCTTTTAATAAAAACAGTATGAGGGGAACATTCAAAGCTAAATAATCAGAAGCAATTTGTGTTCATGAGCAGAATGATGTGTCTTTTTTTTTCCCTTGCAACGCTCTGTACTGGATCAGTTTTGAGACTGTGGCAAACTTTAAACCTATCTTAAAATAATGAACAGCAGTGAGGGTTGAAGATAGTTTGAAAAATACGCTGGAAAGAGAAAACATATGCCACAGAGTGTGGTGCAAAAGTCATATTTCATGCATGACTTTAGAGAATGTTAATAAGGATTAGAACCATACTTCAGCAGAATAACAATCAGTCAAAGAAGTGTAATTAATTTTTCTTTAGATCTCTGTTAGACAAAAATACAGGAGAGATAGCATTGTTGCCTATAGATTTCGCTCCAGCTAAGAAATATAGCCCTTAAATACACGTCGTAATTGTACACTATAACTGGAGTGTAGTACATGACTCATTTGCTTTATAGTTGTTGGTTTTATAATATTATGAATCCAAAAATATTTTAAACTTCAATTTTTTTGCTTTGGCCAATAAATATGATTAAGATAATACATCCAAAAACATATGTAAGCTGTGTATGTGGGACATATGGAAAGCAGATGTGTTCTTAATTTACATATGACCTAAAAAAATCAGCTGATTACCAGAGATGGTACTTTGTGAAGCTGTTTCGGACTCAGAAGCATTGTTGCTAGCTCAGCACCATTTTAAAGTAGGCAGTTTGCTCCGCTTGTGTCTGAAAACCCAAACTCAATGCTGCAGGAAGACGGTATCCCTGGAACTGCGATCATTTGGCTCCACACAGGACAGCCCAGAAATGGAAAACCAAGATCATTTGTTTCTAAACACAATTGTTCTTGAAAACTTCTCTTTAATATTTTAAGTGTATGTTCCAGCATATGCTTACAAAACTTCAGTCGTGCCCCTAAATAATGCTCTTTCAACCATAATGATAATAAAGGCCATGCTCAGTTTCCATTATAAGCCCAAGTCTGGATGCCAAAATCAAAAGGCAAAGCTGTACCCGTCTCCCTGGTGAGAAATCATGCCGAGGCGGGAGTCACTTTTTAGAAAATCACAAAGTCACTTTTTAGAAAATCACAACAGATCAGGGAAGCACTTTCTTAATTACAGCCTCTCATGACAGAGGTTCTCTGGGGACCGTGTTCTGGCGTTCATTTTTTAGCTATAACCGATAAGAAAACAATAACTTACCATCAGATACAAAAGGCAATGAAAAGCTTCGCTTACGAGGCTCTCTCGGTAGCGTATACAGCCAAGAAGGAAAGTTCCCGTGTCAGAACAACATCAGAAGAAGTCAAAGCTGGGCTGCAAAGTGAGGCACCAGAAATAAGGGGTCCCTAAATCTTTACAAAGCAAAACATTTTCTAGCCTTTTTCTGAGAAGAGGTGGTTCAAATCGCGGGGGGAGACCGCCAGAGGGACGAGATAGCTTTTCCAAAACATAGGCTAATTGAATGCACTACTGGTAAATAAAGACACATTTTTTCAGGCAGGCATTTGTCACAGTTAGGAAATTCTCACTCTTCTGCCAGGCTCCAGCTTGGCAGCGTCCACAGGAGTCGCTCCAGCCAGAGTCCCCCTCCCAGAGGCGCCAAGATGCAAACGCGGCGCTCGCGGCGTTCCGCAGCCGGCACCGGAGCCGCGGTGAGGGGCTGGGCAGGACTGGGTGCTCTGGTCTCGCACGGAGGGCCGCAGCAGGAGGCAGGTCCGGCCAACTCTGCTGCGGCCCCTTCTTCACCCCCTCCTGCAGCACACAGCGGACACGGGGAGCCATCCTCCTTCCAGCGAGGCAGATGCGGGAAGCTCTCGCACAGCCTCTGCACTCCCTCAAGCCAACAGACACTATTTTTTTTAAAGCAAACAATATTTTAAAATCCGTCTCCTCTCTCCTCCCTGCCGACATGTAATTTGGGATTTGCTAGTGCAGCCGTGGCTGGAGCGGACCTGGTGAAGTGAGCCCATGCCCAGCTGCACTGCTCACCCTGCTCCGGCAGCAGCGCGGCACCAGGACCGGGCTTTCCTCCATGACCTCGGGGAGCCCCCCTAGGCGAGGGTGCCCACTGCTGCTTCCAGCCATGGTGGGGACTGCCCGGCGAGGGCACGAGGTGCCTGCTCAGCCTGCGCCCCCCTCGGTGCCACAGGGCGGTCCCCTGGGTATCTTGCCGCTGGGCTTCCCGCTGGGGGCTGAGGCCATGGCCCCCAGGGGATGAGAGCCGGGAGCCGTCCTTGAGCCCCGCGCAGCCCTGGGCGCTGGGGACCAGAGCTCTGCACTGGGGCCCGGGCATGGGCAGGGTCTGCCTCCAGCAGAGACCCCAGCACGCGCCCAAGCACAGCAGGACTGCTGTCTGCTGTTTCTTGTGTATTAAGCTTTAAACCAGACACAATTGGGGTTTTTTTCCCCAACTCAGGCTCCGCAGCGTACGCTGTTCTCCTGTTGCTCATATATATGCCATGTATGTAAGGCTGGCACACTTTTTCACAGCGGGGCTGAGGTGTAAAATTCATACGACCCTGGCCCAGCAGCTGTGATGCCAAGATGCTTCGCCCTGGCTGTAACAAGGGTCCAAATCCACGCATGGGGACTAGGTCCCACAGCTCCCATCTGCAGGGTTTGGTGCTGCCCCACGGTTTCTCTCCCCTCCTCCTGAGCGCAGGGATGCTGAGGCCAACAGGTAGGCACCCGGCAGAGAGAGCCGCTGTGGTGAGCAGGCAAGTGTCACAGGCGCTCGGCAGACCTCCTGCTGAATTAGGATCCTGAATGATTTCTCCTCCTTCTCCCCTCCGCCAGTATTTTTCTCTCCTTGTCCCAGAATATGTCCTCTTTCCAGGAAATTTCTGTTTATATCAGACAAGGCAATGGGACATGCAGTTATTGTTGGACTCTTGTCCAAAAACTGTTGCTCCTCTGGCTCTAGTCCTCTGCAGACAACCCTCCTCCACGGGTCGCTGCCAGGGCTCGCAGCACACACAGCCGCTCTGGGTACCCCCGCCACGACCAGCACACACGGGGCAGAGCTTGTAACAGGCTCCCCAGGGGGAAAATAATATCCCACCCTACTTTTCAGAGCTACCTAATACAATAAGCACAGAGATTCTTCCATGATAAATCCTAAAAACGCAATCCAGTGAGATGTGCCATCACTACACCAAGGAAAAGGAAAAAAGGCTGTAGAGAAGAACCCGGCCCATAGGCTGCTGGGGGCATTTTCTCGTCAGAGACCTCATGATCTGAAACATCTGCATTGTCTTACGCTGGTCATCAAGACCCACTGTCCCTCTGAACTCCAAATGTTTCCCTTCTCTGCTGTTCAATGCCTCCCTGGGTCACAGGCCCTCGCACACAAATCATTTCAGCCCTCGGAGGGGGCTGAGAGGAAGGCAGGGAGGCTCTGAAATTCAATCCCCAAAGGTTTTTTCTTTTTTTTTTTTTTTTGGTCCAAACAAAAGTTATTTTTCTTTCACTGAGAACGTTTAGCATCAAGTGCTGCTAACACAGAAACAGCACCCCGGACTCGCTGTGGGTGCATGGTTGTTTCCCCCGATTACTGGCCCTCCTGCTCAGAGGAGGGCAGGACGTGTCAGGAGGAGCTGAGGAGCTGTTGCGTGAAGCTGCCGGGCACGCCGCGAGGACCTCTGGAAGGCGCAGAACACGCTGCGTTGCTTACGTCCTTCTGCAGCAGGCCTGTTCGCCCCTCCTGCAGGACACCCCACGCGGGCACGACCGCTGCGGGAGCCACTGCCTCGTACGCACCAGCTGCAGCCGTGAAGGGCCCCGAAGTTTCGCAACGTTAAACCCAGGAGATTAATGGGATCCCAGATCACTTCTGAAGTCACCTTTTCTGAAATACACACAGCCTCATACCGCATCGCTTTGGTTTGCATTTAACGTTTCCGACGTGTTAAAATACTCCTGTTCTTGCATTTCAGTGAGGCTTTCATTGAGAAGCCTGATGTTTTGATGGCTGTTTACAGTTTTACTGAACCTCATCCCCAAGCACAACCTGACATCGCACTGTCTGCCATAATTCACCTACCAGTTAACTGACCTTAAAAGTTTACAGACGCTTTATAGGCTCCTACACCAGCCTCACCGATTAGCTGGATATTTAAAGCTGTTTTCAGCTCACGACATTCAGTCCTGTCCTGGCTGCAGAGGCTGCTGCCAAACTGGTACCTGGTAACTGATCCTGAGATTCATGCGCAGCTGAGTGTTTAACGCAAACACGCTCTGCTAAAGGAAAGCTGCTACCTTGCAGATTCCTTCCCTTGCTGTTGCTTTTTAAATAAGGCAGCGTGTATGTTCCCTTGCTTGCACTGTATGATGGCAGCCACTGGTGCTTGAGGTGGAAAAACAAATCCAGGTGAAGTGGCAGCGACCTGCTCTGCACGCCCCAGACATGAGTACTTTCCCATCCCGGCTCCTGGTGCAGCCCGGTCCTCAGAAGACATGGGAAGAAACGGTGTGTCCCAGGGATGAGCGCGCCCGGGACAGGCCCCAGCCTGCAGGAACCCTGGGCAGGTCGCTTTGCAAAGGACTTTGATATCTGCTGGAGGAAAGGTGCCACGAGAGATGCAAACACCTCCTGAGGATGAGATGTGCGCTCAAACTGGGGAGCACGAGGTCGCCAGGAGACTGGGCGGGGGGACGGGAAGGAGAAAGGGGAATTCCTGAAAGGTAATTTCTTAAAACATTTAATTAGCACTGACTTTTAACATCTAAAATTACTTTTAAAATGTGCATAGAGATGAAAAATACAGAGGAGCTGGACACGCCTTCTAAAACTAGGACTGGTGAGTAGTGCCGACTGAACCAGCTTGTGGCAGATTAGTTGAAGGAGGCTTTACGCAGTATCTCTACCAGTAGTGCCAGGCTGGATGAAAGGAAAAAAATCTTAAAACTTTCCCATTCCCTTGCTTTTGATTACAGCTTGAAAAAATACTTAACACGAGAAAAATATAATTAGTCCATCCCCCAGAATGCAGCATTCTCTTAAAATTTCCCAGACTTCTGTTTCAAAAATTACAGCAACCGGTATAAACTTCACAAATCCACCGAGGAGGCAACTCTTCAAATACCTGTGGTTTCCCACATTTTCCAAGGAAAACAAAAAGATTTATAGTTTCTCATGTTAAATCTGAGAGGCTAAACTTTGAGAGACATACTTGCCCACCTGCTGCATGTGTATTAGTTCTAGCTGAAGAGAAGTCAATAAAAATGGAGAAAGAAGAATTTGCAGAGCTGGTTAAAGTAATAAGATTTGTTTCAGAGCATCTGATCTTTAGACTAACAGACTTCCAAACAGTTGGACAAGTAAATAAAGCACCACAGGGAACCGCTAGTTGAAATAGGTTACCGCAGGGATACGCACAAAGGAATTCCTACAACTAAGAAAGGGCCGGAGCTATGAAACTTATAATACCAGCGACCGGGATGAATCGCTGACTTCTGCGACACTTGGGAGCGAATTCTGTAGGTACTCACGCTTTGAGGAGGACAGAAAACTCTGTTCTGAGCTTCGGGAAGTATTACACCCAATCACAACTACCACTGAGCAACAAGAACGTTTTGCACTTCGTGTTGATCCTGTGCTTCTGAAAAGATAGGGCTTTTTTGGTTCTTTTTCTGGATGGAAGTTTTGAAGACGCTTAGTGATACGTTTCGCTACAGGGCCTTACCCACACGACGCAAAAGGAAGCACTTCATTTAAAGGCCTTGCTTTCTTTAGAGAAATAAAATGAAGATCCAAACAAAAGAAAGGTAGCCTGTGAATCCTCCTACCATCCCCCTGGGATTCAGCACCACGTACGCAGCTTCCCCCGGCCGGCGGCAGGACCGCCGCGCCCGCCGCGCAGGGCAGCGCAAGGCACCGTCAGTGGAGCCCGTGCAACAGCCCCAGCTCGCAGGAGCCGGGAGCGGGGCTGTGTAATGCAGCAGGCAGCAGCTCTGCTCTGACAGGGCAAAGCGCAGACAGCGAACAAAGCGGGAGATGTCCCATGTCCACCCAGCGACGAGGGGGTGGAGGTGACACTGTTGTAAGGTGCCATCTGATCAGGACTTCTTTTCTGTGCTTGACATGAATAAGGGGATTAGGATGGCAAGTTTCCGTGAGCTCACTCTATCGGACAAAAGGCCCTGAGGTTTAGTGTCACACTGCCTGATAAAAGTACAGGAGGCTGTCAATCAAGGGCTCCTAGGTACTTGTGTCGGTGACATAATCTTATTAGAAGATAAACCAGTGAAATCCTTTTCATGATGAAAAGTTACATTTAATTGCTCCTTTGCTTTCTTCTCTTTCTTTTGTTCATTTGTCCATTTAACTTTGTTAATGTTAGCTATTACAAGAATATAACGGCATGAAGATGCGAGCCATCTACCCGGCAGCCGTGCTCATAATACATGAATGGCTACAGATCCTGAAGGATGGCAGCGGCTGTGCAGAAACAGCATCAGTTGAGATCTTTTAAACAGAGGGTCAAAAGAGTTACTGAATTAATTAGCAGGAGTGCTCATGTGCAAGGATAAAGTTAAATGTTATGTCAGTTGCTTTAATACTGAAGTACGCTGACAAAGAGGCTAAAAAATGCCAAAGCTCAGTCTCTCTGCAACAAACAAAGGGAGACTTTTAATATCCTCTTACAGGAGCAAATCCATATTGGCCTTAGTAATGTGACTGTTTTGGCCAATTTCAGGTTGTTTCTTTTTGGTTTCACAAACAGGCAGCTGATGCTGACAGCATGAATCACCGCACACCGCCGGCAAAGGATGAGGAGAAACTTCCCCGGAGCCCGGAGGGGCGAGTCGGGAGCGTCAGCGTCTGCATCCCCTTCCGCGGCGCCCGGGACCTGCGCGCTACGCGTGGGCTCGGCCCGGAGCAGGTCAGGACCCAGCCCGTGTCACGCAGGCCGGGGCGGCCGGAGGGGCCGAGCGCGAGGCCTGAGAGGTCACACGTGAGGTCTGCGCAGTACTCTCATCTGGGGAGAGAGGGGAAGGACGGGACGCTGTGCGACCAGAAGACCCTGGTGCGGAGGAGGTGGCCCGCCGCCGCCGCCGCCGGGCGCCCTGCAGCCAGAGACCCGCGTGGCCGCGCGGCTGCGGCGCGAGCAGCCTACACGCATGCACCTGCCCCAGCCACACCGAGCGCGGCGCCCGGGCAAACGGGACTCGCACCTCACCCGCGGGCCCCCGACCTTCCCAAGACGCCCCAGCCACCACCCGGAGCCAACGGAGGCCGTCGTGCCGCCCGCCGTCGCGTTGCACGCGTTGCTGTACGGCGCGGGTGCTCCCTCGCACGTGCACGCCTGCGCCCCGCGCCGCCTGGCGTGCGCGTCTGCAGTCGGGCGCTCAGGAGCGACAAGGCCGGCAGCGGGAGGACGAGCTGCCCCCGCGGCCGTCGCCGCCGGGCGGTCACTCTCTCCGCACGCCCGGGCGGCCGCGGGCAGCTCTGCCCGCAGCCGGGGGCCGGGGGGGTCAGCGCCGCTGAGCGGCAGCGGCACGATTTGGTCTGGCTCGAACTACCCAGCAGTGCCAGAAGCAGCAGAATATCAGGAAGCCGTGCAAAGTTTTAAAGCTGTTTTCCAAATATTTTCAGTTTGGGAAGGAGAGCTTGGATGTGATCTCGCTTTAGCAGGACTGATCCAACAAAGACTAAACTGAAGGTCAAGAAGCGTGTCCTGCAAAACCCAAAATGGACACAAAGATTAGCCGAGCCTTTGCCAGCACAGACGAGGGGAGCTGCTCAGGTTACTGTGGCCCAGATTCCCCCAGAAAATGCCCCTGGGAAGTAAATGAGCACTAGCCGTGCCGTTTAGTTACCCTGAGGCCCCCAGTTCTTCACCTAGCTGTGCATGTAACCTTACCTTGTAAACAGCTACTGAAGAGACTGAGTAAAATCAACCACCTTATTAATGTGCAGGATCACAGCCCAAGCTAGAAGGTACGCTTCTCAAAATACATGTTTTTAGCGCATCATATAATTGCCACAATTAATAAACTACAGACGTTTTCTTAGCAAACGACTAGTGCCATTTAGCGCCACGAAGTCCCACTAAAATAAGTTTTACACGAAGTACCGGAATGTGCACACTATCCAAACAATTTAGCTCCAGAAATGTGAAATGTTTAAAGAAAAAAAAGAATTCCATTCATTTTACACATACTGTTCCTAATTTTATCCAAGTGCCTGCCTGACTGAGAACTAGCACTTTAAGCTGAAATGCTTTCAGAAATTAAATGTGTAATTCTCTCCCATAACTCAGATGATCTTAAAGAAAATAAGTCCTCTAGAGTTCTTCAAGAAAACCACGTTTTCATTGAAGGACTAACAAAAAAAATTCTGACAAATGTCTTAATACTTTGCTTTTTTAGTAGAAGTACAGATGAAAAATCATAAGAGAGAAGGATCAGAGGGGTTGGTGGCAGAACAAAAGCAGCTGAAAAATGTGATTTAACATTGGTTAAATCAGTGGTAGTTGGTGTTTTAGTGAAAAGACAATTGTTACATTACCGGGCTGCTGATCACATGTCACTGGCATTCCACAACCGCTTTGCCAGTGGAAATCTAACTCCAGCTTTTGGGAAGGCAATTTCAAAACAGTGCGACATATTATAAATTAATTACCCGACTTACTGTTTTCTCTCAAAACAACAGTTTCTACATTATGCACGTTTACAAAATCCTTTATTACATTTTCAAATATTTAATCACACGTATTTCATACCTGCCAGTTCTGGGTTGGACTCTAGAGACTCCAGTTACTAAACCAAGAAAGCCTGTCAAAAGTACTTGCGTACAAACTATCTGCTGCGCACCCAAATGTCTCGTACGTTTCTTCTGAGATCAGCGTGAGCCGCGGAGCAAGATCCGCCGCCCGCTCAGCGCGCCCAGGTGGCTGTGCCGGCCGCCTCCGCTGGGAACGTCCCACGGCACAGGCTGATGGAACCGAACTCCTACAAGCGACTGAGCAGAAGCCTTCAAAGCAGCGACGAGGAAAGAACAATGGGTGAGCTAAGGGCAGGAATTTATTTTTACTGATCGAACTTAAGCAAATCCAAGAAGCCATTAGGAAGTGCTGTCAACTAAAGCTTGAAATCTAAGAAAGTAGCCATTCAAAGCACAGTAGGCCCTTATAAACAGTTAATCCACGCAGCTGCAGTAGTTAAAGCAAACACGCTACCCTTCACTGCGCCATCAATTACACCTTCCCAGAAAAAATTACACAAACTTCGTAGGATTTTTCAGAGAGAAGATGGATTCTTATGGAGACTTGAGGTCAAGACTGGGCTGTTTAAAGTATATTATTAACAAATAAACATTTATTGCAAAAAAAACCCTATAGGCCTTTGGGGAGGAAAATTGTGTTATTTCTGGCATCAAATGACACAAGCCATTTATGACATGAATGGCTATCACCAACAGACTGATGAAATGGCAAATGTCTCCCACTTAACTTCCCCTGGCTTCCTGAATAAACTTTTTCAAACACTTTTTTCCTTCTGAAACGGCAATAAACTCCATGTAATTTTGGTTTTCTCTCCGTTCTAGCTATTTCAAGATCCGTAGCTGGAAAGGGTTGAAGGTACTTCCAGATGGAAGCTGAAGACTCCCCAAAGACTGGTAAGGCGATGAAAATCACATTGTTAGGATCCGGGGCTATGTACTGCCCTTGTTTGTATGTATTCTTGCTTGAGTGACAACTCGCAATTGGCTTTCAGATGGCTGGGTGAAAATGCTGAGGTTTAATTGTGGCGTCCAACAAATTGAATGTTATAGCTCTTGTCATTGAATGTATCCGCTACGCTCTCAGACAAAACCCTGCCAAAATATGAGCTGAATTTTTAAGTAAGAAAAAAGCCACAAATGGAACAGGCTTCAATTATGCTAGACAACCAATATTCATAGGACATGTATGAAATGAAGACAGCTTGCTTGCCTTGGGCTTGTTTTCCAACCTTTCTGTAAGGCATAGATCAGCACAGCACACCCCGCTCCGCTCAGTCCCATCGCCCCAGGCCAGCCGTGGAGCGCAGTCGCTCCCGGGGCCGTGGACCACCCTGCTCTGGCGTCTGCCGTGGGGGATGCTGCGGGCGGGCGGGCGGCTGCGGGGAGCGGGCACTGCCGGAGTGCCGGCACTGCTTCGCTGCGTCCTCCCATCTCCGCGGGGATCGGCGGCTGGATGGGGAGGATGCCACACTGGGCAAGGCTGCTCTCCCTGTAATTGCCCTGGAATCTCTGGGGATTCTCCCACATAAAATTAATGCAGGCGCCATCAAGGCTAATTTATTCCACACCCACAAAACCATGCTGGGGAACTGGCCCAGGCATGGGTAGCGAGGCCGAGGCAGCACGACTCTAAGGACGAAGCTAGCAGGAGCTACACACCCCCAGAGCACCGCCTGCTCCCTCCGGCGCGGGACGCCCAGCCAGGAGCTCAGGGACCCCGCAAAGGCCACGCGTGCCCCCGCACCCCCCGGCGCAGGACATGATGAAAAGCTGCCGCTGAAATGCCAACTCTGCCCGCTCCATGCAGGGCTGTGACAGCCAGGAGCAACCAGGGTGCAGGGGCTGCAGTGGGGGATCCCCCCAGCAGCGGGATTCTGCCTGTTCCTCCATTAACGAAGTAGCTGTCGGTTGTAACGCCTTCTACTCCCATCAGCTGAATCACTTTTTTGTTGCAGCTCCAACCACCAAGCCTGGCAGGTTCAAACCAACGATACCAAGTAGAGATAGTATCACTGCAACATTTCGCATGCCATTTATTCCCTCAAATAGTTTTACTCCATTTGTACTTTTGCAACATTTCATATATTGCTGTTAACAGTAACCTGGTTTTTGTACAAGTTCTCCCATTGCCGCATCCCATCTGTAACAAACCAGAGCGTTGCTTTTCTTTTTACACACACACACACCCCAAAGGCACGCAGGACACCAGTATCTGCTGCGAGCATCGGTGCTCGTGCAAATGCCGCAATGAGCACAAACAGCGCGCGGCTACAGCACTGTCGCTGTCACCCATTCGCGGCTCGCACAGGGAAGATGTGCGGACAGCTTCCTTGCAGCTTGGGACGACGTTGGTGAATGAAGTAATGAAGTAAATAATTTGTCGTGTGTGTGTGTAAGTAAATAGAAGTGAGAAAGTATCCAGCTACTGCAAAGCTTCAGCATGTTTGGCCGACAAGAAAGGGAATCATTAGAAGAGCAGCATCACCCCCGGGGGCAAAGCGATGCCCAGAACACGGGAGCTTTTCTTCCCCAGACCTCAGGGAGAATCAGGCTATGAAACCCAGGCTGGTGCTGCCGGTACTGCCTCCCCCAGCCCTGGGCGGGCAGAAGCACCAGCCCTGCAGCAAGGCTTCCCAGCCAGCTCTCGGCACCGGTGGGCCACAGCTGGGCTCCTCCAATGGCAGGGCAGACCCTCGCCAAGCCGGAGCCTGCGGGCACGTGGCAGCATCTGCCTGACGGCGGGCAGCACGACGCGAGCCTCCAGCAGACGCACACGCCTGCCCGCAGCGAGAGCAGAGCGGGTGCTGCCACCCGTGCTCCCACCCTCTCCTTTCCGCAGCAGAGAGCTGGAAAAGGGCGCTACGGCAGTGGAAGAGCCAAGAGCTGCCACCTCGCCGCCAGGGCCGGGACCCTGTCAGGCGGACGGGCTGCACCGGGTGTTGAACCTGAGCTCCACAGGCGCACGCAGCGTCACTCCAGTCCTCTCACCGCAGCGTGCTGGGGACGTCTGACAGCAGCTGCCCCTGAGCCCCGCCAGTGCGCGGCGGTATCGCGTTCCCCGCTGCCCGCCGCCACAGGGTCTGCGCCCTCACCCGCAGGGCGGACAGCAATCCTGGAGCCTCTGCACTTATCCCTTCTCAGGTGCAAACGCAAATCCTGCTGGCAGGATAGCCTGGGGGGGGCTTCCTCTGTACGGCTTCGGTCCCCCGAATTTCACTGAGCCTTCCTTCATCACCTCTGCCACTGCTACGAAGTAGAGATGCTGAGTCTGTGTGATTGTTTGCACGAAATAAAAAACAGACTGACACGTAGTAAAATTAATATCAATAGAACTGCTTCAGAAAATGTTTTCTCTTAATATTTCAAGAGAGCTGCACACAATATGCAAAACTCGATCACTAGGGCTTAGGGCAGACTGGCGCTGCGCTGACCTCTGCAGAGAGGTAGGTCTTGCTCACTGTCCCTTTCTTTCTCTCTCTTCCCTCTTCCCTTCTCACTCTGGACTGTAATTATTAATGATCAGAAGGTGACTGGGAAGCGCTCAAAATACAATATTTGCATTTCCCCAGTGCAGCCATAAGCCAAGTGGCTTGCAGAGGACCACAGAGCCACCAGCGGGGTGAGGAGCACATGCTTGGCTCTGTCAGCATGCTTAGTGAAGGGATTTCTAAAGCCTCACTGCTGGTACTAACATTCATAGGGGGCCCCACCACACTTTCCTCATCAACCCTAGTGTGAGTGGGAGCTGACCCACAGGGTTACGCTGCACATGTGAAACTTTCCTTGCCATCAGATGAAGCCCATGCCAAGATCCAACTGAGAAGACAGCTCAAAATGTTAAACTGCGACTTCTCTTTAGGGTGGGTTTTGCCTGTGAAGAGCCCCATCCCCAAAAACTTCCGTGAGTGGCTCCACTGAGTTCTCTCTAGACACTTGCTGTCAGGTAAGTAAACTGACCTTGCATGACACTGCAAGCCAGTGCATGCCAGGGCAATTGGCTTCTATGGCATTACTCATGGGAGCCCTGGGAGCGGGGATTTGCCGGCTCAGGCCCCCGACGGGGCCCACGAACTGGCAGCGTCAGCCCCTCCACGCAGGCAGCGCTCCCGGCGCTGGTGACTGCTGCAGGAGGAATGTGCTGCCAACCTCCGCGAGCACTCGCAGCCCGCTGCACGCATCAGTAATCTGAAGATTGCTCTCTAAAATTATAACAGTTAGGTACTGACTCAAGCCTGCATGTACATACAAACCTTCATGGAGTGGATACTCGGTCTGCAAACCACGCTTACTAATGGCGGGGGGGGATGAGGAGGGAGGATCAGCCCTTCCTCTCCTGGAAGTCAGAAACACAAACCTCTCGATGCGCAGGCAGACCCACCCGAACAGGTAAGCCGTGTGATCCCATCCCAGTCACGCAGGGAAGCCCAGCTGACCGGCCACACGCCAGCTCCCGCTCACCCACCGCAGCCGGGAAGAGCCCGGGGCTTTTGACCCGCGTGAGCTCACGAGCAGCGCCCGCAGAGCTCCAACGTCCTGAACGCGCCATTTGACTCACAGGGAGGATGGAGCAGGTAACCTAGATCCCCAGCTGCTGGAAGAGGTAACCAAGGTGGAAACGGGGCTGTGTGCCCGGCCAGCTCCAGCAGACCCTCGCTCCCCCCTGCTCACCACCTCCGGCAGCTCCCTGCAGCACCGGGTACCTCTCCCGTGGCCCCGACCATCTGAAAAGCTCACGGCGAGGCTGACGAGCTGGGCAGGCCAGCCTGCCCCCAGCCAAGACCTACCCCAGAACCGAGGACACAGCACCACCACGGTAAATAGCTGAAGAGCCGCTGCACTAGAGATGGCTTAGCACAGATCATCAACTACAAAGAAATGTCTGCAGAAGATCCTGAATATTTATGAATAGCGCTGGGGCCACCAGCCTGCCACGTACAGCTGGACCTTGTACCAAAGCTTCCCCCTAACCAAAGGTAGCTCATCTCTTCTGCGGTCATTTCAGTGTTTTGGTTTGCATTTTTTGTCTTAGTTTCGTGACTTACTACAGCGCTTTATTGTGATCTGCCAATAAATCTCTTTGCACAATACAGAATTAAATACTTACTTCACATGCATTATCAAAAGAAACCTCAGCAAGCACACCCGCATCCTCCCCGCCATAAAACTGGATTAAAGTTGTGACATAAGAGAGAAAATGGGAAACCAGAGAAGCTGCTTGAATGGCTCTATCAGGTGACAAAATGCTTGCTATAGGCAAGCTGATTATGTCAAAGGATAGGATCCCACCGGCTGAGAACGACTGTTCTGTGGAGTGGATGTTAATGAGAACTGTAACCTTTCCCACTGATGAGTTTTGGCAGGTATCGTGCTGCAGCCCAAGGGCCCCGTCCCGCGGAGCTCCCAGTGACCCCAGCTCCAGCTGCGGCAGGCAGCGGCGCCCAGCGCTCGGCCGAGCCCCAGCTCCGGGGAGCAAACGCCATCCCCAGTCACACCGTCCACGTCCACGGTCTGGAACAAACGTCCTTTCGCACTGACACGCGAGGAATGCGCCAGTGCTCAGTTTGGGAGGAGAAACTACTGTAAGAAGCAACGATGTTTCTGTCAGTCAGAACGACAAGTAACCACTGGCTGTAATCAGAAATGCTGTAATACAATATTAAAAATTTCTTCTGCAAATTCAAATTTGCTTGCTTCCTATCACAATAATAACCTATAATAAAAGTAATAACTGCAAAAAATATTGCTGGTGTAGACTACCGTTCTTTTTTAGGTTTGTTTTTTGTAATCAGTGAATGGTGATGCAGGTTACATGAAGGAGCAAACGCATGAAAGTAAACTTCCTAACAGCTACCAGGAGGATTTGGGCCTCAGCATGTGCACATAAATTCCATTAGCTCTTACTGGGAGAGTGCACGTGCACTCTTGTACATTATAAATAAGACACTGATTGCAGTAAAATCAGGAGCCAAATTCTATCCTTTGATGAGCGAGGGTGGCTCTCACTGAAGTCAATGGGAATTGCATGTTCACAAGTTCATGTCAACATTTGCAAAGGAAAATTTTGTGCATATTAAAAAAAAAAAATATTGCGTTTTGGAAGCCAAGCAAATGACCTCCACGACAAGTGTTCCCTGTAGATGTATCGGCTTGTTACAGGAGCATCACAGCATAAACCCTTATAAAGTTCCCAAGAAATACGTCGTTCCTTGTTTATGTCGATATTAAGGGCATTTAATCCAATTGTGCCGTAGCAGTTCTGCTGTACCTACAAAGAAGATCGCTGTAAAATTCCAAAACCAACAAAATAACAAACTGGAATTAATCATATTAATGATTCCTTTACGGTAACACAACCTCGCAACTGTCTACTTGTTCAGTTGCCCACGGGCAAATAGTTTTTGAACGGTGAGTAAAATGCCCCGGCTCTGTATGAGCATCGCGATGAGAAGCTCGCAGGTGGGTTTAGCGGGGCTGCCAGGTTTCCATCGCGGCCGCAAAAGCTGGTGTAGCAGATCCCGGGTCCCTCTGGTAATACTGATCTGAACGTTTTACCTTCTCAAGACAGCGGATGCTTAATGTTGCATGCAAGATTCTTCATTTTAAGGGTTTTCCTTCTATATAATCTGCAGCATAATATGCTGCACATGGTGCTTCCCACTTATAAGGTATATTTAGCGTCCAATAAGGGGCAACAGCAACACACGCATTCTGTGTATGTGTTGGTCATATAAAAGGAGAAAATATTTGTTACCAGTGATTTGTTTGGTAACAACCAGAGCCTATTTTGCAAAATGGCTGTTCTGAGAAGAGCCTGCCCAGGCCCGGGGAACAGAAGTCCCCGTCCTCTCCTCACACCCCTCTCACCGCAGTAACTCGCCCTCGCTGTTCGCGGCACCCGCTGAGCGCGGCTCTGCTCCGGGGGACTGCGTTAGTCACAGCGACTGGACAAGTTTGCCAAGGTATGTTCAAAGCAACTGCAGACATACCAAAAAGTAAAACAAGAGTAAGACACTATTTCATCTGAGGAATATCAGTCTAGCTGAAGCAAGTCCAGGAACGTAAAGTAAGGTCAGCATTAAAAAAAAAAACAAAAAAAAAGAAAAAAAGAGTCAAACTTCTGCTTCAATGTTATGTTGAATTTAAAGAGACATCTAGAAACAGTGAATAATTTGCCTGAGCAAGGCATGCAAGATTTAGATCTATGTTAGCATGCACGTTACAAACACCACAGAGCATTACCTTTAAAACTAAAGGTCAGCTCATTTTACCTTACAAGTATTGTCATTTTTTTCTCTCTGACGGTCTCTATTCTTAAACTCAGAACTCTAGCTTTACTTTCAACAATTATTTTCAATTATATATTAAATTGTTCACTTTTGGTTTTTTACCTAGTTACTAATGGAGAAAAGTGGTGTCTCCTTCCCTAACTGTACCAGTGCTGTTAAAGCTCCCACTGCTGCAGAATAACCTTATCTCCCTGTTGCATTTTTAAAAATTTCTTAACTCAGAAAACACCTCTGCTTCCTAAAAAAAAAAAAATTCTAATGCTTTTTTATCAAACAAAAATCAGTTTTAATTCATAGCTTTAGATGTAGCACAGCAGAGTTACACAGCCTGCAAGGTGTATATTCGATAATCATTCCCTGCCCACTTGATATATTTATTCCAATTCACTTAAAGGAAATTTCTGCTCGTAACTGCACCCATCTAGACCCGAAGTAACTCCTCTAATTTCATTATTTGGCTGCTAGAGACTCAGCTGTCAAGGTTCACGTCACATTGTTACTTATAACTAACCTTATTCTTTGTTTCAGAACAAATGTGGAGTTTTTATATTTTGTAACGAACAAGAAGCTGTCATTTCATTATGAGTCAATCTTTGCCTCGTGAGTAATGCAATCATTGCCAAATCATGCCAAAAAACCCTTTCTGCCACACTAAACCATCCAAGAGCTATACCCGG